>NW_027526203.1:270203682-270301277 GCF_048455015.1 Haemaphysalis longicornis
GTGGCTAACGGAGTCGAACGCTCGCGTTAAATCGAGGCCTAAGATCGCCTTGGTGTTATGTGTGGAACTGAATCGAGCATCTACTATGTGGTGTTTTAGTTGTAGCATGACGTCCTGAGTAGAGAGCTGGGGTCGGAACCCCAGCATGGAGTGAGGGAGCAGGTGGTGCTTTTCTATGTGACTGTTGAGCCGGGTGAGAACGACGTGCTCTAAGAGCTTGCCTAGGCACGATGTTAATGATATAGGTCGGAGGTGATCGACGTGTGGCTGCTTCCCCGGTTTATGAATAAGAACGGTTTTGGCTGTCATCCATTGAGGTGGCAGTTCACCTGTCTCCCAGCATTCATTGAAAAGTGTAGTCAGGTCGGCGATGGTAGAGCCGTCGAGGTTTCAAAGTAGCTTGTTAGTTATTTTGTCGGGGCCCGGAGGCGATTTGGTTTTAAGGTGTTGGATGGCGGCGCGCACCTCCGCCTCCGTTATGGGTGCGTCCAGCTCTGAGTTGGGATCCCCACAGTAACTTGAATGAGTTAGGGTGGGGCAAGCAGGAGCGTATTTATTCTGAATATAATCGAGGAGTTCGGTGTCAGTACCAGTGAATTGATGTATGATGTGGGATACGAGTTGGCGTTGTGTGGTGCGTGTGGAAGAGGGGTCAATCAGGTGTTTGAGTATGTTCCAAGTCTGGGAAAGATTGAAGTGCGAGTTGAAAGCCTCGCATGCGGAATGCCAGTTATGAGTGAGGAGCTGGAGGGTGTATTTTTCCATGTCGCGGTCGAGGGCAGCTATTCTCCTTCGAAGGGTTCGATTGTGCCGCTGTTTAGAGAGGCGTTTTTGGAGATTAGCCTTTGCTTGCCACATGTGGGCGAGTTTGGAGTCAGGTTCTGGGGAATCTACTGGGATGTCTACTGTTTGTGTAGAGTTGCGTAGGCGTTCGTGTAGAGCTTGTTCCCACGTTGCGAGGTTGGCGATGGTAACGGGTGCAGTGGGGGTTTTATGTCCGGTTTTATGTGCCCTGAATGTGTCCCAGTTTATTATTCGGGCCTGTTTATTTTGATTGGGTCGTATAGATGGTAGGCCCATTTCAATTTTAATAATTTTATGGTCGCTGCCTAGATCGGCTTGCGTGTTAGACCAGATGGGAGAGGGACGTGTGTTTTTTGTGTAGGTGAGGTCGGGAGAGGTGTCCTTGCAAACACTATTTCCTAAGCGAGTTGGCTATGTGGGGTCTGTGAGTAAGGTGAGACCTTCCTGTTGGCAGTCTAACCAGAGACGGCGCCCTTTGACATTTTCTCTTGGGTAGCCCCAGGCGGGGTCGTGGGCATTAAAGTCTCCTGCTACTACGAGGGGATGTCTGCCTGCCAGAGTGATCGCTTGTTTAAAGAGTAAGTGGAAACGGTGCTGTAGTCGGGGGCTGCTATATATGTTTAATATGAACACACTCTGCTGTCGTTTACTGGATCGAGGAATGAGCTCGATGAAAACATGGTCGATGTGTGTAGGAAGGGGAAGCTCGTGTTGTATTGCTGGGAGGTTACGATGGACGAGGATGGTCGTTTCACGAGGTCGGGGGTCACTGTTTGGAAATGATTTGTATCCGGATAATTTTGCTACGCAGCCCGTCTCCTGCACGCAAATGACATCTGGGGGTGGGCCTAATGCTTTAGAGTCTATGTGGTGCTGGAGATTGCCACGTTTGCGGCGATATCCCCGGCTATTCCACTGCCAGATAATAATGTTCTGTACCTCCATTATCAGAAGTGGCGGGGGTTTTGGGTCGGTCGTAGGGTTTGGAAGATTTTTTGGATAATGCGGATGGTCGCGCACAGTTGGCTTCAAATAGTCATTCGAGATTTGAAGTCTGTTATCTGAGAGCGGAGTGTCGCTACCAGTTCGGCAAAAGGTTCTAATTGTTTAGCTACCGTTTCGGCTAGATTAGCGAAGAAAAAAAAAAAAGGGATACGACGTAAAAGATTTCCGTTCGCATGCGATAGGCGTTGCTCACTATCTGCAATAATGTCTCGAGTAATGCATAAAATAAGACGCTTGTGGAAATCAAGTGCCTAGATTTGGCCTGCCCATGCACCGTTTATTTAGCAACCTATCAGTAAAAAAGGTGACTTCTAATATTGCGATGCAACTGATACCTCAAACCCTGTACAGATAGAGATTGCTGATTTTAATGTTCGTGTCACTTCATGACTATGCCTACGAACTTGGCCCTACTGTTTTAGCGTTCTTTCAAAATTTTGCATTACTCGATGCTAGATAACCCTTGTCAATTTATTTGTTCCCATTGTTGATGACTGCCCATCATGCTGCTGTTTGCTAACTTGTAACGGGGTCGGCACCTCGTCAAGCTGCTCAAGCTTTTAGTCCCGTACACCTCCTTTTCAAAGAAATTTGATTGATTGATTGATTGATTGATTGATTGATTGATTGATTGATTGATTGATTGATTGATTGATTGATTGATTGATTGATTGATTGATTGATTGATTGATTGATTGATTGATTGATTGATTGATTGATTGATTGATTGATTGATTGATTGATTGATTGATTGATTGATTGATTGATTGATTGATTGATTGATTGATTGATTGATATCGAGTTTGACCCAAGTGCAGCCATTTGGAATTCAGCTAGGGTCCCCATATGTTTCGTGCAAAAAAAAATGGGCCCCGTCGTACGATGTTGGATTTCAAATAATCGCCTACGAATGATCCCCCCTCCACCAAATAGGCGTGTAGCCTTCCGCAGCTATCCGGCTTATCGAAGGCGAAAAAGCTGTTCGCTTGCATACTCAACACATGTAGTGAAGCCCATTACAACGCATTATAGGCTACGTTTGGCTACGCAAAGTTCCAGGACAGGACATAATCACAGAAGGACGGCTAACCTTTGCTTTTATAAATAATCCAGACACAGTAATCAGTACCTATAGGGTGGTCAACGGGGTCGCAAAAAAAGAAAAAAAATCCCGGGCCATCTTCACTAACGTGAAACCGTGGGGAGGGGCGAAGCATTCAGTGTATAAGTGTGTTCTTAGCCCCTTGGCGTTTTTGCCAACGGAGATGAAACTGTTGGGGGTTGGAGGTATACAGATTTACCGTAAAAGTCTCGTGTCTTTGAAGCACGTAACGTTCTAGCTCGAGGCATAAACGAGTGTCCCAGTGTTCTTTTAGCACGCGTAGCGAAGCGTTCCAGCGCCGGGCGTAAACGAGTATGCCGGTGTTTTTTTTTAGTACGCATTATGGTCCAGCGTGAGGCGTAAACGAGTGTCCCGGTATTTTAGTACCGTGACTACATGCGACGACTATTACGACGATGACATGAGATGCCAACAGCCCGAGTCCCAACAGCCCGAGCCCCTAAGGGGCTCGGCCTGTTGGCATTTCGGGTTTTAAAGCAAAGCTTTCTACCTCTACCCCCCAAGGGTTCTTTCGCGACCGTTGGTGTCACCAGAAAACTCCCGGAAAGAAATAAAAGAATTTACTGCACCGCCAGGGATCGAACCTGGAACTAATAGAGTAACAAACCAAGAGCACGTAGTCTTACCGATTTAGCTACGAGCCCACGCGGAGGCGGGGGAGACAAGTGATGCACTGACCAAGCACATCTACGGCTTTAACCCCTGCATTCTCGCTAAATGCTACGCGATAGCGATTAAACGAAGCACACACTAACCCATGGCGTCTCACTTCTAGTACGACGCCAATGGGCCTGTGGCTTCCAGTGTTCGCGTAAAAAAATATCAGTTCCTTGTCCGCCCTCACGCCAGACGATACCTCAAGAAACACATTCAAATACTCCTTGATGGCCAGGCCATCACTCCATGCCCCAGCATCAAAATCCTGGGCCTACATCTTCAGGACAACACCAAGAGTAACATATCCTTGCAGTGCGTCAAACACAACATTAATAAATCATACACATGATCCGGCGAGTTGCCACCAAGAAGCGAGGCCTCAAGGAATACGATACCTTTCGATTAGCTTTCGTCTTCTCCAGAATCACTTACGTCGACCCCCTGTCTTCTTCTCGGCAAGGAGGACATAAAGATGCTTTATATAATGATTAGAATGGCGGTTGAGCAAGCCATTGGTCTTCCCATGAGGGCGCCCAGAGAGGCTGCTTAGCACAGGGCTCTAAAAAGCTGAGAGGTGGTCATCTTTCTATCCAGAAGCTCCGAATGAGCAGAACTGCGGCGGGTTGCCGAATCTTTCACCAGATTGGCTGGGCAGCACAAAATATCACTCCGCTTGATCTACTCCTGGGCTTTTGGCGACAAGAAAAAATATGCTCCCTTTGCTTAGAAATATGAACCCCTCAGACGACGAGGGTCACCGGCAAGCACGGGCTCAAGCGCTCAACACCACCCGCGGTGGGGATCATGCAGTTGTCTACACAGACGCCTCCAAACATAGAGTGCAGCAGTACGTCATCATCGTGTCTACCTCCAGAACCAACCTCCTTGCTGTGCCTCACGCAAGACCGAAGACATGATGGCAGCAGAAGAGGCAGCCATCGCCTTGGCTCTCAACCAGGGGTTTGTAAAGTAGTCACAAATTCCCAACAAGCCTAACGGAACTACCTGTCGGGTTTGGTGTCCCCACCTGCACTGCGTGTGCTAAAAACCACTCCCCAAATGGTTCCATTCAGCTCATCTGGACACCTGCTCACGCTTCCATGGAGGGCAACGAATACGCCCACCAAGCCTGCACTTTCACCCCCAGTGCTATGGAGCTGCACGAGGGCAGTCACCCGCTTGTCTCATTCAGGGACATAAACCAGAATTATCGCTATCTGAGGCAGACTCTACCTTTGGCTTACCCTGACCTTTCCATAGAAGAACAAACTACCCTACGGCTCATATAATCCGGCTCCTTCCCACACCGGACGCGTGTTCACTTAATGCATCCGAATCGCAAAGACGCTGCATGTAAATTTTGCTCATAAGTAGGAACACTCTGCCACATAATCGGGGTGTGCAACTTTAGCCCTGAGCACCTCCTCTCCTTCTGTCAACTCCCTAACAAGAGCAATGGGCGATGCTGCTATCCAGCCACTCTCTACCTACTCAGCTTCAACTGGTGGACAGGGCACAGTCGGCGCGGACTGAATATGGGCTACAGTGAGGAAGGAACAACTCCCCTGGGCCGCACTCTGGGCCGTTCAGAAATCTGAATAGAGGTATTTCCTCCTCCTGGGCTTCTTCCTTCTCGTCCTGCTCCTGCCCCGTCTCTGCCGCCACTCTCGTCGCCTCCGTCCGCGACGGCAGAGACGGAGAAGTGAGATCGTCTGACACCGGGTTTGAGCTTTTATTTTATAAAAAAAAGTTTCCACTGATGTGCTGCACCAATACAACTCAACCAACCACCGTTCATTCCTCATGCAATAATTTAACCTGAGCAAGAATATCTCTTTGAAGTAATACAGGGTGTGGTTAAGTACATTTCACTTCTCTCTGGTTTCACAATTTGTAGAGCGACGTGAGTGAATTTATGTGATATCGCATGGGTAATCGTTGTGGGTGCCGTTTACAGCTTTGCTTTTCAACCACATTCACTGAGTGGATTGGCGCGAATTTTTTTAATAAGTGTCAGTATGAGCAGCAGTATAAGACTTCTTTCTTTCAACATCACAGGCCTAGCATACAGACCACCTGGTCGGCCAGATGGCGCTGGACGTCTCCTCAACAACCAAGCTAGGCCAGCCAGGTGGTGAGGGAAACGGTAGGGAAGGAGTAGAAACTCGACAGCTGAGGCGCCGGGTAGTACAGGAGGCAACGAGGTAAATCATCATAGGCAGTGGGAAAGTTGGGGCAGGAGGGGGGGGGGGAGGAGTGAGGGGAGGTCTGATCGATAGCGATAGAGAAATAGGCTGAGGGAGTAATCCCCGAGCATTTATTCGGATGTCCCGAAGAAGTCGAGCCTCAGGCATGGTGAGTGATGGATGATGGGGTTGGTAGAGGCGTTTGTCCAGACGGAGCAGGAAGTAGACCTCATTGATGGCGCGGCGCACGGGAAGCCTCTCCCCGCCCTCTGAGTGGCCAGGCCAGGGGATCAATGGTGCCCGGCACAGAGAATCGCGGGCGCGTCGATGTGACACCGCATTCCTGTCGTCCCGGAATGTCCGAAGACCAGGCGGAGGAAAACAGTGAATTGCTCTAATGCGGATACCGCTAGTTCTACCGCTAGTCGTTCTTCCGCTAGTTTGAGTATAGCGGTTATGAATCAATTGCGTACGTGTAGAAGAGCGGCTTGGGAGTCTGTAAACGACTGCGTATTCGGGAAAGGAGAAAGGGAAAAGGAAAGCAGAGGCCTGCATTCGCAATGGTGAGAACATCGCGGGGTATTGCTTTCGAAGGGTAGAGATGCGGGCCGCTGGAGTAGCTTCCGGGTTTTGGGAGATGGGTGTAGCACAGAGCGTATACCCTCAGAAACCTCCAAAGGAGTCTCAGTGAAGTCCTCTGTGAATGCTATTCTCTTGGTCGTCAACAGAGTGGAATGATGCTGCGCTGTAACATGACGACTACTAGCGTGCGGGACATGGCATAGAGATTCTCAGTCTTACCGAAAAGAGAATCTGTCGGTAGTGACGACGCCCCTCGGCGCAAAAGCTTCATGGCTCCGTGGGAATCATGGGTAGTGTACCGTGTTGCTCGCAGCGCTCTCGAGACTACCCCTGTTAGGTTTTTTTTTTAAGTTAAAAAAATTTTGGTTCGTTAATAAATCATGCTGTTTACAGAGTAACTCTTCTCTAAGCCGCTCAAAGTTGGAAAAAAAATGGCGCGTTTTCGAATGGAAAAATGAAATCAGGTATGTCAACTTTGCGATACGTCATGCTTATACACCGAGCGGAGTATTTTCTTTGTTTACTGATAGCGTGACGAAACGACTTATTCAACAGACCTTGTTATTGTCATTTTTCCCCCTCATAAAATAGTATTTCTCAGTTACGGTGACGGCAATTATGATAGTACGCATTGAGCTCCTTGTCAAATCGCCTAAGTCGACGAGGATTACTACGAAAATAACATCGATTATTTTTGCTTTAGCGTATTATTTTGGCAAATTACCGGCTCAGCTTACCAGCTTTTGATACAAAACGCGGTTTGTTAACGTCTAATACCTGCCGCTTCAATACAGCTGGTAGCGGGGGCTGGGGCTGTTTTTTTGGCGGCCGCAAGCCGGCAGACGACGTGTCTTATCCCGAACATGAGCGCAACTTATTTAATAATCAGATTTCTCGTCCCGATATACTGCTCGGAGCAAACAAACCCAGTTGGCTCCAGCATGGGCTGCCAAGCTTCGCCCGTCCCCTTGCAGCTCGCTTTAAAAGGTACTCCGATTGCTTGCTCTGCAGCATACAGGTATGTTACGGATATGCCTTGGCCGGGAACATCCATGCGTTGGCAGTGATCTGCTCGGCTCTGCATTCCCAGACATGGCGCTTTAAAACATGCTTTCTACGCTTTCAAGACCCAACAGCTGATTAAACGCGTGTAAAGGCGGAAAACAAAACTGAAAACACTCCAGAGGCGACAAGTCCAATTTCTCGCACCAGGCACTAACCACTGGATATAAAAGTGAAAAAAGTTTAACAATCCCAGCAGAGAAACAGAGGCAAAACACACGTCAGTAATAATGGTTAGAGGCAAATAATATACGGATACACCCATGCAGTATCACGGAAAAGTTAACAATCAAGGTAAACCATTCTGTGAAAAGATAAAACATTAAATAAATGCATAAGAGCAACACACAAGAACAATTGGCAATACAAAAACGGGCTAGCTATTAAACATTGTATACTTTTAGTTTGTTTTTCATTTCATTCAGTGTACGTGATGTTCTAATATCCAGGGGTAAGGCATTCCAAAATGCAATCTGAAAGAAATAAAAGGGGTGCTTGCCGCAGTTAGTGCGAACTATCGGTAAGATAAAATTATCCTTCACAGCAAACCTCGTGACATTATAGTATGTAAGGATAGAAATTGAAGCTGATAAGTGCGGAAATTGATTGTTTAATGCCAAATAAACAATCAAGAATAGGCTTCACCTCTAAAAAGAACTAAATTGATGAGACGGCACTTTGCCAAGAGTAATGTAAGCGGTTTTATGTGAGAGCATCAAAGCACCCTCTCCGTACGCAGGAATTTTAACAATCGACAAGTAGGCATTTTTAGGGTGTGGGTCGCTGTTTCGCAGTGGAGTAGTCTGGTGGCCGGCCTGCCTTTGCAAATTTTTTTTTATTGCGCGGGCTTTTTTATCAACCGGGATGTGGGTGACGTCTCCCTCATATCGGCCAGGAAACGCATGAAAACGCACCATCAGATAGTTATACACTACCACCTACACATACATAAATATCCTCCACCTCAAAAATCCCTCAAAAATATTCAGCAAGCCACCTGGAGGCAGCTGTAATCTAACAAAAGCTGCGCCGCCTAAAAATTACCATTGATTTATCCAGGAGCTTACTGACCCTAATGCGTTCTATGAAAGCCGAAAGACGAGATTTAGTTAACCCCTCCTAGCGGTCTGCAATTCCTTAATCCAAAGCAGTGGGTAGGCGCGACGCTAAGCACCAACCCGTCAATGCAAGTTTGGGCCTTGACACGAGCGCTGGAGGTTGCAGGAAGGCGTGGTCTTGTCGCCACGCCCAGTGACCAATAACACATTATTCCTTGAACCTTTTTTGACGAAATTGAGGTTTTATTTATCAATCCATTAAGCGGGCCAATACACAAGACAACATTGCTCTGTCAACGAAGTAAACAGGATAAGTAAAATTCAATCTTACAATTTTGTTTTTATGGTGGTATACATAAAAGTAAAATATTAAGCAAGGTAATCGTTAAAGTCTTTTTTTTTCGTTATTTTAGCGTTCTTTTTGTGTTGATGCACAATGCGTGTATAGTCGCAGCGATACCTGTACCTGGAACCCCACAGAATATGTTTTATATCGGCTGCGCGAAGCCAATAGTGGGATAGTTTGCGGGCGGCCAGAAGCAACATACGATTTCAATGTTGGCGCAAATTTCGTTCATCGAGTTGCGACCGCGAATACGGAGGGCGTTGATAATGTTGTGATCGATCTAAAGGGTAAACGTCCACAGACGAACACCTATAGCGTGTTGTAGGTAAAGAAGATATCCGAACCGATGTGTCGGGAACCGGTAACCGGTAACCGTTATTTATTTTTCAGGTTAAGTTCCGGTTCGGGTTCAGCGTGCTAAAAAAATAACGGCGGTTCGGTTCAGCTTGGACGCTGTGATATATATATATATATATATATATATATATATATATATATATATATATATATATATATATATATATATATATATATATATATATATATATATATATATATATATATGCGGCCACTGGGAAAAAGACGTTCTACGTCTTCCCGCGGTGGTCGAGGGGCGGCGCTAGTTGACCGGGCTCTGAGCAGTCGTAAATACAAAACCCCGCGCTATCCCAGGCGGCACAGAAAGTGTGGCCCAAGACCGGCCCGTCGATGGCCGCTTTCTGGCATGTCCGGCCAGCATCCAGGTTCTGGCAGCCACTGATCTTGCGTTGAACGCCCAACATTCGGCAACCAGCGCTTCGGTATTTTTCCGTCCGCCCGTGTCCGGCCGCATAACGGCAGCTAACCGGCTGCCAGATATTCAGTTCTCTTACGGCTGCCGATGTTGAGAAAGAGAACGGCCGAAGTACGGCCTTAGGGCATCCGTTTTTTCTTCGGGAAGCGGTAATCGGCCGAAGCACGGCAAGCGACCGGCCACAGAATATGCGTATTCTTGCGGCAGTTGGTGTTCGAAAGGAGACCGGCCGGAGCGCGGCTGCCGTGCATTCGTTGTTTCAACGCTGAACCGCGCGTCCGGCGGTAGAATATTCGTTTTCATCGGGCAACCAGTGTTATGAAGGATACCGGCCGACGTACGGCCCCAGAATATACGTTTTTCATTCGGTTAGCTGTCCTCGGCCGAATTACGGCAAGCGAATGGCCCCAGAATATTTGGCAACCGGTGTTCAAGAGGAGATCGGCCTACGTAAGGTATCTGGTTATACGTCATTTTTTCGGCAAACGGCATACAGCCGAACAACGGCACTTGCCTGGGCGCCGAGAATTCATGCACAGACGTGTTTGGAAGGAGACCGACCGGTTTTTTCCTGGGGAGAGAAAAAGCCGTTAGGGAGCCGAACGACATGGACGCGTTTTTCATCCGCTCCGTGTTTCTACGTTTTAAATGAACGAACATCGTTTGTCAAACAGTAATGAGTGTTCTCGGTGAACGGGCAAGGTGCAAGGACTCACTGGACATTAGCAGGGAACCTTTTAGGCCATCGAAATGTCATTTATTGCCACAAGAAGACTGTGCCACACCGACGGGTGAGCTAAGCCTCGCCAGTCATCGCCGCTACCACGCCTCTGCCGCCGGCTTCGTCGACGCATCAGCTCGAGGCTATTCGCCCCCTCAAGAAATGGAGAGCATTGGAGACATCGACCCGGCAGAGATGTCCGATCCGAGATGGAGATGGTTCACCAAAATAACTGGCCTTCAAGGGCGTCGAGCAAGCGGCCACCACGCAGGAGCTAAACCGCCACCATGTCAAGGACTCCCCACCAAAGAAAGGCAAGTGCGAGCAAAAGAGCAAGTTATTCTGCTTACAATTAAACTGCGACAAGCAATGTTGCACTATGTTGTTGGTGATAAACGTAGAAGAGACTCGCTCGTGCATTGGTAGGATCAACTTCATGCCCTGCACTATGTTACTTCATGGGATTTTACGACTGCCTATTTAGAAAAAAAAATTATTTTAAATTTGCGATAACAACAGAGCCTTGTCACTGACGAAGCCTAGCTGTTAATTTAGTTCCGATGTTTGAAGGTGAGCTTAGCTACTCTTGGGATATGACTCATTTGGTTAAACATAATCGCCAGCATCCTAGCAAACACGGATTTTGTCAGGATTTTCTTGCTCAACGCAGATTGTTGAGTTCACGCACGATTTGGCTCTTGCAATAGATAAGCTTAAAGTGGTTGACTGTATATTCTTGGACTGCAAAAATCAAATGATGGTGTTCCATATCACCTTCTGCGTAGTAAATTTCATCCTATGAACTGAATGAATCGGTTTTTGCATTGTTATTACTATTGGCCCTATAGCTTTGTTCAAAAGTACTGTGTAGTTTACCGGACTATAGCGAATGAACGTGATTCCGTATACCTGCAGCTTTATTCGAATTTAATAACATCCTGGTGTGCTGATTCAGAAACGTTTTTGGATGTTAAACCGTGTGTTAACGACACCTTTACAAGAAAACCTTCATTCCAATTGAATACGTATACCGTAAATTATGCTGCTGTGACAACGGCCGAGGAATATAAATACCTAGGAGTTTATTTAGGGAGTGGTTAGAGGTTAAATAGGCAGGTTCACACCAGAAAAGTTACGGCTGCATATGTTTTTGGCTTTCTGAGACGAAATTTCAGTGAACATCCATCTAACTGAAAAGAACAACCGTATTTCATTCATGTGCGCTCAATCTTGGAGTAGGCATGTGTTTTCGTGGATCCCTACACCAAAGAGCTGGTTGATGCGCTCGAAAACATACAGAATATGTCAGTGCGATTCGTATTAGGTAATTGGCACGCTCAACTTAGCATGAGAGAAAGTAAAAGTAAACTGAAATGGCAGCACGTGAAAGATCACAGACGAAACCACAGGTTGAACTTTTTTCGTAATATCTATCATTCGAAAACTGGATAGAAGGGAAGTATGTCCAAGCGCCATTCTACATATCGTAAAGTGGGACCGCTAGCTTAAAGCAAATTATTAACTTTCCTTTAAAGGTGACGCCTTGCGCGATTCATTTTATTTTACATCAATACTGCAGTGTAATTATCTTCCACGTATGATTGCATTAACTGTTTATATTGACGATTTTCAGCGCGCTTTGTAGAATTATTTTGTTATTTTGTCTCATATTTAATGCTTAGTGTTATGTATCTCCCTTCTGTAATGCATCCAAGGCAAGCAGGCATCAAATAAATAAATAAATAAATAAAACAATGAATAAATCCATGAATAAATAAATAAATAAATAAATAAATAAATAAATAAATAAATAAATAAATAAATAAACTTCCAGAGGCGCAAGTTTGCCTCCGACGGGTTGAGAACCCTACGCATTCAACCTTGACCAATAAAATATTTATTGCCCTATTCGTTGCAGTATGCAAGGTTTCCTGTATGCATGCTACCATTGCTATGTTATTGGTTTGAAACAAATTATGTAACTCTAATTTTACGCCTTTTCTTCCGTGAACATAGAGGGATACAACTGCAGCCACCTGAAGCAGGGCGTCATTCGCAACGCGTCTAGAATTTTTTGAACGTAGAATGATATTAGAAGAAAATTAAGTTCTTTTGGACTATTACGTGGTGTGGACGTATACTCATGAAAACAACATTAAAATAGAATGAAAATGAAAGTACCTGTTCGCTCCTTCTTAGGATCAGCCCTGAGCAAGGTCATCAGAAAAGTTGATCGAGTATAAAATGTCTTTGCAAGTAAAATGGGCAAAAACTGGACATACTTTTTTGTGAAGGAGTTATATTAAATGCTCCTGAGTGTTTTGTTGAGAACCAAAACGCTTCGTAAAGGCATTCACGCCGGTTTTATATACATCAAAATTGGTCAAGCAACTGTTATAAAAATAGTTTATGTAGTCATAGCATGAAAGTGTTCCGGAATATTGCCCTAAAAAAATTGGTTAAAAGCGGCGCAATTTATCTCTCTGAAATTCAACCCACTAAAGTATGCGCCCTCCGCCGCCCCCCCCCCCTCCTCTTTCGCCGTTTATTACAGGTAAGCCGCCCCACAGAGGATATCAGGACCTGGACAATACATCTATTCAAGCTCTACAAAGAACTGAATATTTTCTGTGTTCGGCAGTAAAAGAGGCACAGCAATTAAAGGAACGACAATTTGTGAGCACTGTTTAATAAATGAATTTTGCTGTCAACTGAGGCTGGTAATTAAGCAAGGCTGCGCTGAAAGCTTGACGGCTGGTGGTTTCGCGCGAGCTCACTTTGATGTGGCTGCATTGGACCCAAAATGCTGGGTTTGTGCTGCTTCTGCACTGCGCGAATGAGTCATCTGCTTGCGCGACATGCAGTGACCGGCCTCAGTACAGTTAACGCACTGTGGCTGAACTCCAATGCCCGTAGCACGGCCGTATTTCCGGTAGCTGTAGTCCGGCTGGAGTCCGACGACCGCATCTCGGCTGTCCTCCGGCTGCCGTACTTCGGCCGTACACGGGTGGCTTTAGAATGGCCGGAGCCCTACGGCTGGAATCTGGCCGCATGACCGTAAGCCGGTCGACTGGCCGACGGACACTGGCCGTTGGACAGCCATGGGAGTACGGCCGTATACGGCCAAAAGGCCCACATTTGGACATGGGCCGAACATGGCTGCCGGAAAACGGCCGGACAGAAAATCACCGGCCAAAGTACACCGGCCTGTTTTAGGCCGAACAGTCCTGTGCTGCCTGGGATAGTCGAGAAAGAAGTCGCCGCGGAACTAGCTCAATGGTAGAGCACCGCACGCGTTATGCGGAGGTTGTGGGTTCGATTCCCGCTTCCGAAAAAAACGGCGCATTTTTTCTCGACTTGAATTTTCAATTATTTATTCCTGCATAAAAAAAGGCAATCATGGCTCATTCGGCACTATAAAACACTGTTAAAAAACGCCAAACAGCACTGGCAATGAGGACTGCAACTTTGATATGTGTCCTTACGGAATCCCTCGTCCCGTACGTCTCTGTTCTACAAAATGCATTACGAGGGTTCTGGCTTCAGCAGTCTGAAATGCCTTTGGCTATCCCCGACTTCCGACCACGTCTTACGTGCGGCCGCTGGGAAAAAGACGTTCTACGTCTTCCCGCGGTGGTCGAGGGGCGGCGCTAGTTGACCGGGCTCTGAGCAGTCGTAAATACAAAACCCCGCGCTATAGTCGAGAGAGAAGTCGCCGCGGAACTAGCTCAATGGTAGAGCACCGCACGCGTTATGCGGAGGTTGTGGGTCGATTCCCGCTTCCGGAAAAAACGGCGCATTTTTTCTCGACTTGAATTTTCAATTATTTATTCCTGCATAAAAAAAAGGCAATCATGGCTCATTCGGCACTATAAAACACTGTTAAAAAACGCCAAACAGCACTGGCAATGAGGACTGCAACTTTGATATATATATATATATATATATATATATATCATACCCAGCTTATCTACGACCACTGTAGGGCAAAGGCCTCTCCCATTATTCTCCAATTACCCCGGTCCTGTGCCAACTGTGACAAATTTATCCCCGCAAACTTCTTGATCTCATCTGCCCATCTAACTTTCTGCCGCCCCCTGCAACGCTTGCCTTCTCTAGGGATCCACTCTGTTACCCTCAATGACCAACGGTTATATTGCCTTCCCATTACATGCCCTGGCCACGTCCATTTCTTCTTCTTAATTTCTGCTAATATGTCCTTAACTCGCGTTTGTTCCCTGACCCACTCCGCTCTCTTCTTGTCCCTTAATGTTACCCATTATTTTCCGCTCCATTGCCCGCTGAGTCGTTCCCAATTTAAGTCAAACCCTCTTAGTGAGCCTCCAAGTTTCTGCCCCGTAGGTGAGTACCAGTAAGACGCAGCTGTCATACACTTTCTTTTTCAGGGACAATGGTAGGCTGCTATTCATTATCTGAGAATGTCTGCCGTATGCACTCCACCCCATTCTGATCCTTCTAATTATCTCTGCCTCCTGGTTGGGATCCGGGGTCACAACTTGGCCTAAGTAGATATATTCGCTTAGTACTTCCACCGCCTCACCCCTTACCTCAAATCGCTGTGCTGTCCCGAGGTTATTGACCATTACTTTGGTTTTATGCATATTAATTTTCAGCCCCACGGTTCTATTCTGTTCGTCCAGTGAGGAAAGCATGCTTTGCAATTCATCCCCCGAGTTACTTAGCAAGGCAACGTCATCAGCAAATCTGAGGTTGCTGAGGTATTCTCCATTAACCCTTACTCCCACCTGTTCCAAATCCAACGTTCCTTATATCCAACGCCCTTCCTTATAGGTATTTTACTGCTCTCCTTATGGAGGATGATGGTAGCTGTGGACCCATTGTATGTATATATATATATATATATATATATATATATATATATATATATATATATATATATATATATATATATATATATATATATATATTATATATATATATATATATATATATATATATATATATATATATATATATATATATATATATATATATATATATATATATATATATATATATATATATATATATATATATATATATATATATATACATATACTTCTGGTCCTGGTGGATTTTTCTAGACTCCTTTCTTTATTCCTGTTTAAAACTAAAATATCAATCACCTCATTTGACGCTATAAAGCACCTTCAAGGAGTCGTATGGCACTGGCAATAAGCACTTCATCTTTGCTGTATATATATATATATAAAATAAGGGGGTTTATAGCTGGAGGCCAGCAAGATATTTTAATAGAGACGGAGACCAAAGACAAGCAAGGCAGTGGAAGGCCGATGATAGAGCACGCTCTCGTTCCGAGCCATGCGACACTGATCGTGCTTCTTCTTATCGCGCCTAGCACCTTGCGCCTACCATCATCATCCCGCGTATAATAGTCCTTCTCCAGCCACATACTCGGTTTGTCGCACAGGACAGATTTGCGCATACCAACGATATGGCATGTCGCCTTGTCGGTGACTGAAGAAAACAGATAGACAGAATTAATTAAGGAGACAGAATGAAGACAGAATGCCCACCCGGCGGGTATTTTTTCTCCACTTTCTTTCTGTCTCTCCCAATTCGTCATCTGTTTCAATGGGCTACCACATTCCCCGCTTTGCATTTCAAGTTGTTCTTGACTGCCAACCCTTATTTCTGTCTGAATTCAACGATCCCCTCATTTTCCCATTCTGATTCGCTATGTGTCCTTACTGAGTCCCTCGTCCCGTATATATATATATATATATATATATATATATATATATATATATATATATATATATATATATATATGTATATATATATATATATATATATATATATATATATATATATATATATATATATATATATATATATATATATATATATATATATATATATATATATGTACGGACCTACGTGTCTGTAAATTCATGACGTAGTGGATGACGTACTGTGAGCGTCTGATAAGGCTACGTAGCACCTGGCATGGTGCGTTGGAAAACGAACGTTCCCAAAAGGTGGGCTATTAGAATACGGTCAACGTCAAAGTCGTACGCCGTTCAAAGCATGATGTTTTGTAAAGGCAATTGTCAGCACGTCAGAGAAACCTGGCGCACTTCTGTTTGCGCGAAGTCACTCATCTTCAAAGGTAGACAAAGTTGCAGCGTGACGACCCACTTTGCAAGAAACCCAGCCTTTTGTGAATAAACCCACCGCATATTACAATCCATCCTCGCCTCATGACCTCACACCAACCAGCCATTCAACGAATATCGACTCAACACTAGGCACATTCTTCACAATGTCCAATGACTGCCAGGACTGAATGGCGTCAACCCACTCTAGTCATCGAACGGAGACATGCAAACACCGCTTCTTGTGAAGCGTGACGCAACAGATAACGTCACTGGTGAACCTGGGGTATCAACGTGGCTTGATTTTAAATCATTTACATGCCACATACGGCGAATCCTCCGGTACAGCCGTCACCCGCCGCGGCGGCTCAGTGGCTAAGGCGCTGTGCTGCTGAGCCCAAGGACGCGGATTCAATTCCCAGCCGAGGCGGCCGCTTTTCTGATGGAGGCGGGCGAAAAAGAAAAACGCCCGTATGTTCGCGATTTCGGCGCACGGGAAAGAAAAATTAATCCGGAGCCCCCCATTACGGCGCGCCTCCTCGCCTGTGTAACTTCAGCGCGTTAAACCTCATTATCAATCAATCAACTACTATGTCGAATCACGCTTGTATCGTTCTCTATTGTGGCATCAAGCGGGTAATTTGGACGTCAATATGATCCTCGGACCGCTTGTGCACAGTTTCAACACGGCATTCTTGTTTTCGTTTGCGCACATCACTTCAACCGATTAACCGATTCATAAAATTGATTAATCGGAAGTGTAATCGATTAATCGCCCACTCCTAATTCAAAAATGTTTGAACTAATTTGTTCTCGCAATTCACCTCTTGGATTTATGGGCTAACCTAGGTCTATTGACCTATAATTTGAACGGAGCAAGTCCAGTGCAGCCACAATGCCTGCCCTTGCTTTAACTATGGCATCGCCGTGGCGAGAGAGCGCCGAGAGCAACGGAAGAAGGAATGACAAGAATGGCAGTTTCCCCCTTATAACCTTGATTTACCCTCCTTAAAGGAGCCATGAAGAGAAAATACAACTTCGTTTAATTTGAAAGAACTTGGATTAAGTATCTCACTTAGCTCCATTACAGCCACAAAAGATGTTTTTTTAACGAAAAAAAAAGTAAGAAGTATTTAAAAACTTTCAAATTTTGCGCCACAGGGACGTGTTATGAGCAAGAATGCCGTCTTACGGGCCAACAATACAACATAATTTTCAGTGCGTTAACTGCACGTTAGCATTCAAGTGATGCGGTCAAATAGAACTAGAGGCCCCATTGCAGACGTACAGTCATGTGTCGTCGCGCAGGTCAGTTAGGCGGCCGCCAATCGCACAAACAAGGTTCCGTGACGTCATAGAAAAGTTGCGGGAAATTGGCTAGGGGGTCGCGACTGCTTCACACGTTTTCTTTCATATCTCCGTTATTTGTTCGAAGATTGCGATGATATTGATATAATTGTTATCCGGACTAAGCAGTCCTTCTAATAAACCAAACTTGTATTTTGTCTTCATGGCTCCTTTAAGAGGGTCGCTGCGGCACAGTGGCGTGATACTAGTGCGCGCACGTCGCGATTCGTGTGCGTGATCAAACTCACAAATTTGTACTCGCGAGTACTGTACTCGCGAGTACTGAGTACTACTCGTACTGAGTACTACTCGTGAGTACTACTCGCGAGTGCATGTAATTGCGAGTACTGTACTCATGCGTACTACTTGTGAGTAGTACTTGCGAGTTCATGTAACCTGAGTACAGTACTCGTGAGTACGACTCATGAGTACTGATCGCGAGTGAACGTAATCCTGAGTACAGTACTCATGAGTACCACTTGCGAGTACATGTACTGACGGCTGTACTCACTCGTCATCGTACTCAGATTTTTCAACCGGTCCTGTACTCATTCATCAACGTACTCATTTTTAAGGGCGCAGCCCTTTGGCGCCCGTTCGTGGGATGAGGGGCGTCGCCGTCGGTGCCATGGAGCGAACGATGGCAAGTCCGAAGAGTGAAAGAAAGCAGAGACGGAGACTGTTAAGAAAGTGGGAGGGGAGGGAGGCTCGCCGTGGCGGCGCGAGACGCTTCTCCGAATGTGTGCGGGGGGGAGCGGGCAGTATGCTGTAGCCGCACGAGATGCTCGGCTACGCGACGCTTGGCGAAAACGTGAGGGACGCGTGCGCGTGACGATGATGTGCGCTCGCTTCCTAAGACGCAGTTCGCGGTCCCTTCCTGAGACGCACTTCGCGCAGCCGACGCAGAGGCTCACCATAGCTGACGTCGAGAGAACCCTGTAGTGAGTTCTGCCTCAGCGCACTGCAGCCACCAGGCGTGAGTGCTGAACTGCGAGTGAGGCACCCGGTCGTGCGCTTCGTCAGCCGCTGCAGCTTAACGAGCTGCCTGAGCGGATGCTCACCACCGCCAACGCCAGAACCCCGAGTGAGTGATGAACAATGAGCGAGGTAACCGGTGCACGTGCTTTGCCAGCCACTGTCCGTCTGAAATTTTTGGCGTAACATAATTTGCACAGTCAAAACAGCTAAATAGCTGCACCCAAATATCGCATTAGGGATTATCGTGATCACCAGCCATTTTTTTTTTCTGGATCTGTACTCACTCATCATTATACTCACTAGTGAGTTTCAGTACAAATGAGTGTACCCACGAGTGAGTACGCCGACTTATGACCCTGGTGGGGTTCATCTGAGTATTAAAAGATTTCGACAAGTGGTTAAGTGTTTGAGTTTGCCACATTGGTGTCGTTTTAATGCGCATAGAAGAGTACCTTCAATAACTCCTAGAGACTCCCCTTTTCACCGGACAGAAATTTCTTTCAGGGTATTTTTTCACGGTTAGGGAAATTTTTTCATAGTGAGGCAGTCTGGGCCATTTCTTTTCTTCTCGGTTGGTATAAGCGGGAGGAGAAAGGTATCCGCTTAAGTTTTTTCCCAGCTGGCATAAGTGATTACCGTCAGTTGTGTTACCTATCACTACAGGCACAATGATTCATGCCTTGTCTATTAGTTAACAACTATTAGCGAAATCAACCTAAAATTCTTCCTATCGAGTAGCCCGCCGTTCAGTTGGCGGTTACCTTCTGCTACTTTCCTGAAGACACCTACCTATATGAGGGCGTACACGCACCTCAAGTTCTAGCCCAAGCACCGAGTACATGGAGGTTAGAAGACTAGAAAAAATGATTTTCCGACTTTTGAAAAACCACAGAAAACCGTCGAGGTGAATTCTCTTTGCTTTCAAATAAAAAACACAGCAGCTTTCTAAATCGTAAAACTGACTCGGCTTTTTTTTCTATCTTCATGGTGTCCATGGCGTCTTGCTTCTTGCCGTCGTCCTCTTCTCTGCGTAACAACTAATCAGGTTTGCACGAAGCCAGAGGGCAAAATGTGTACTAGAAACAGACATAACATTTCCATTCAGCGGCGCATAAAATATTTCCAGACAAAATTTCCATACTAAAGGCAAACGTTTCTACTTTCAGGCCTCTTCTTGCTACGATCTAGAAAAGCTGCGTGTAATAATAGGACGCAAAAAGGCGCACTCATGCATTTGCAATGTCGCTTTGATGGGATTAGTGTGTATAGCGATGTGTGAGGAGACGCAATTAGCGAAAGCGAAGCTGGCGTTCCACTGCAACGGAATTTTAGCTTTCCAGTGTGAAAGCAGTATCTTGATCATGAGGCACGTATGCACCCCGCAGTACCATATTTGCAAAAACAACAGAATAACTGTGGTGCGCAGTACACAGCAACCGCTAGGAAGAAAAAGTTGTACATATGGTGAAACAGGTTTGGAAAGTAGGGATCTGGAACAACTAGAGTGATTAAAATAAAACTAAGAAATTAAAGTAAAAAAGTTGCAGGAAAGATTTCACTAAGTAATTAACCAGGGAGTACGTAAAAATTGAGTAAAAAGTTAAAGGAAAGGCGGCAGCATGAATCCTCTGCCTTGACTGTGGTATTAACTGCTCGAGCACTGCCATTGACTGAAGAAATATTCTGGAGGCTTCGCGTTAAGCTCAAGCGACAGTTCAAAACGTACGCTGGTTCGCGCAATTGCTCAGTGCTCGTTTAGTGGAAATACGGTGCAAGATCAATTGCCAGAATAAAAGTTCTGCGATCCGATCTTTGAACTTCGAGCCTCTTACGGTGAGATTTAGACTTGAAGAGGCTAGCCACGCCTATGTAGCCCTTTCAGCTCTAATTAGGAAGCTTGTCGCTCCACTACCGGGGAGAAGTCGGCCTAATTAGATTTTTTGCGGCGAGGACGGCCTTTGACGAAGACGGCTCTCGAGATGTAGAAGCCTCAGTCGTCGGGAATGCGAGAGCCTGCTCCCTACAAAGAGGGTGCCGGGAATTCCTGGATACTCAAAGAGCCTACAGGATGCTTCCACTTAAAGCGCATGCTGATTAGGTTTACAAAACCCGACAAAGCACTTTCCCTTTCAGGGGAGGCCTTAGTAGCAGTACATGACGATGCGCTGTAGAAGTTGATATGCATGACGAGCTGGAGCAAAATACGGTACTCCCTTGTTCAGCTTATCTTTAAAGAACCGAGTAATTTTGTTTACCCCAATGTAATTCTCTGTAACAGATATAGATAGAAACTATATGCGTCGCAGGCTTCGTGTAAATTCCAGCCTGCGACAGATTAGGGAAGAAATTAGTCTTGAAGCGAAGGAAGGCCAAAAAATCTTGTCCGTCTTGTAACGTCCATAAATTAATGGTAGTTTACCATGAGAAACATTATTGCTGCGTTAGTGGTCAGCCTCTGCGAACACCTCCGCTTCTAACTTTTTACACGTATTTAGATGCAAAGCATCTCTTGCTCTCGGCTCCGTCGTCCGTCGTCCGTCGTCCGTCGTCCGTCGTCCGTCGTCCATCCATCCGCCGGCCCAGGAAGACACCGGCAGCCCTGTCGCTCCCGCATCTCATGGTCGGGGCTATGTCCCTCCCTTGTGGCGCCGTCCACACCCCACTGCGCATGCTCGGCTCATCTCGGGCCGGCCCAGGAAGACACCGGTAACACTGTCGTTCCAGGAGCCATTAAAGGGTAAGGCACCACCGGGCGTTCAGCAAGCCGAGCATGCGCAGTGGGGGTGTGGACGGTGCAACAACGACAAGGCTGTTGATTCTGTATAAAATATTACAGCAGTTTTGTTAGTGCCAGTCAGATTAATTTAGTAAAACGAAAGTTATCCAGGTGTGAAGTCAACGAGAGAGCAAGCATACAGTAGCCGAGCGAAAAGCGACTTTACTGAGTTAAATGTGTCAGTGTCAGCGGGGCGTACGCACAAAATTCGCTGACTTTTCTTTTCCTAACTAATGTTGTCACTTTCGATAAACAGTTACGCGAGTTGCCGGGATAATCAAGAAAGGCGATGTTTAGCTGCTAGGCACGAATAAATCAAGCGAATTCTCAAGCCAATTCTCAGCATGAAGCTTTTGACAGCCGTTTCCGCAACATTTCTCCGGTTCAATTCAAAGCACAGTCCCCTATAGCAGCGAACAGGCACTACAACCAATTCTGCTGTTGACTGAAATTCGACCGGGAGGTGGGCTTTTAAGCTGCCATTTTAATGGCAGTAATTTTTCCCCGAAGTGGGACACATTGAGAAGGCATACTGGGCATCATCATTCAAAACAGCTGCAGAGATATGCCCAGCACATACTCTCCGCCCATTGCCTTTTCCAGATTTTATGCATCTAGGGAAGACCTGCTAATTTATACTTTCGGGCGTTGTCGCTAATAGTGCCACGCTACATACTACGCGCCTCAGTATTTGTGTCGGACTTAGCGGTGGAGTGTCGAACCGATCAACAACAGAAAACCGGTTTCTCCGGGTTCTGGTTTATCGTGGCTTCAATTTATTTCGCTTTAGATTCCGTTTCACTGAACAAAATACAGTCGAACACGGATATATCGAACTCGAAGGGGATCGCGAATTAGTTCGATATATGAAAAATTTGATATAAAAAAATAAAGGCCCCGAGACCTTACCTGTGGCGGACGATCCCCTACAATCGGCGCATTCAAGAATTACAACTAATTCCGCACACACGATGCAACATATAGTTGTATTTCCGTGAAAAAAATCGCTTATCTTGGCCTGCTTCTTCGTCTTCGAAATGAAGTTGAAGACGCTGGCCTTGATCTTATCGAGGCTGTCCAGGTGCGACAGCCCGGTTCCCTCCATGTCGCCACAACAACGGCAAATCAAGCCGAACGCTGCCGCTACTTCGGTGGCGGAGTACGCGCGTGTAGCCGCCACCTGGTTCGGACGATCTTCGTCGCCACTTGAGCTGTCGGCCTGGGCATCCTGGGTCCCTGCGACCGCAGCTACAATGTCCTCGTCAGCGAGGCTCGCAACAGCCTGAACATTGCAGTCCACTTCTACGAAATCGTCCGCAGACACTTCGGGTGGAACGGCAGCCGGGAAAAGTGTCGACAACTCGCGAAACGCGTCGTCTATGCGCTCTTCGTCGCCGTCTTCACCGGTTTCCGCAAGTTACGCCGTCCCGAAGCCTGCCTTTCGGAAGCAGTTGGCCACTGTGTCCGTCTTCACGTCTCGCCAGGCGCCCGTCAGCATTTGAATGGCACCAAGCAGGTCAACCTTCAGCTCGGTGCCCATGCGGAGGTTGACCAGCAGCCTATCAAGGAGTCGCCTCCTGTAGCCCACCTTGAAAGACTTGATGATGTCCTGGTCGAGCGGTTGCAGCTTCGCTGTCGTGTTGGCCGGCAGAAACTTCAGCAGGATGTTTTTGAGCTCGCAAGTGGTGTGCTGGGCCGAGCAGTTGTCCACAAGAAGGCAAGCGCGACGCCCCGACTTGCCCAGCTCGACGTCCCACGCTGATCAAAACTCACAAAACATAAACAACAAAAAAGAAAGAAAAGGCGAAAAGAGGAGGCCGCCGGCGCCCAACAGCGCAGTCCGAGCCGCCGAGCCCTCACGTTTTTCAAGCGTTTCGGGTGTCGGCGGATGCGCTGTGCCGCGTAGGTGGCGAAGGTCGCGGGGCGCAGCGAGTGCCGAAACGCACCTTACAGCTCGCGCGGCGTTCGATATATCCGATGGCGGGTAAAAATACCATTCGATATAAACGTGCGAATTTCTATACTTTTACAAAGGATTTTCAAGGGGATAATTTACGAGTTCGATATAGCCGAAAATTCGATATATCCGTGTTCGATATATCCGTGTTCGACTGTATTTTAACAGTTGGCGAACTGTTTCAGTAAGTATTCATTATTTATTAGGTAGAAAAAAAAATGCCTGTTGTTTCAACGTCCTAAGCCGAGCATGTTACGAGATACCCCAGAGGAATAGCTCCGGCGATGAAGTTGCCGTTCTTGGCATGAAGCTGTCGTTAGGGCGAGCCACGCCCCACATCGCCTATCGCGTCAGATGAAAATGGCGAAACAGCTACTTTCCAGTTACTCTCTCCTGTTCTTACCCGCTCTGTAGGCTTTCCGCCTGCTGGCCGCACTATATATCACTGTCTCCAGCGCCACTGTACAAGGTGGAGATACCCTTTGAGCGGTTCTGTGCCGCCGCTATTGGGTCCTAGTGCTCAACGCATAGTTTTTTTCGTTTCCCACAAGACCCAGCAACGCGAAATAGATAAGATTATTCAAACTTCGTGAGTAAACTGCGTTTCGGCGAAAAAAATTACGCCCACCTCCCCTCGCGGGAACCCTGGTGTGATGCGACGCTGAGGGGGCCGGGTTCAAGCGCAAGGGGAGAGCAACCGTCGGCCCCCGGAGAGCGGCACACCGGTTATATGCGCAGCGCGCCCGAAGGAGAGGAGACTGCGGAGAGAGAGAGTACTGCACATGCGCAGCACCACGCGCAGCGCCGCCCACCGGCGGAGTGAGAGCGCGCTGGGCCGCACTCCCGCAGATGTTGAGAGAGAGTGTTCGCTCTCACCTGGGACGCGCCGGCGCCAGTGCGTCTGCCGCGGCTATGACGCAACACAATCCAACACAATCCACTTTATTCCAATCTAATCCAATCCAAATCCAATCCAATCCAATCCGATCCAAGCCAAGCCAATCGAATCCAATCCAATGCCCCTCGTGAGAGAGTGTTCGCTATCGGAGAGGAGAGGGGGTGAGAGGAGGAGAGTGCGGACGCCGATGACGACGACGGACGCACGCAGGAAGGACAGGGCCGCCGACAAGAGATGCTCTCAGCATCGCATCTAATAATAGCACGGTCTTGCTACAGTGACTTGCCCCGGCGGCGGGCAGGTGACCCAAAATGGCGGCACCAACCTATTGGCCGCGAGGCCCACCACTGGAGAGGCCGGCGCTGCGATCGTTTTGACGTCACTTGTAGGATCACCGTTCCTATCTTGCTGCGTAGTTGGCTTG
This sequence comes from Haemaphysalis longicornis, assembly GCF_048455015.1. Taxonomy (NCBI): domain Eukaryota; kingdom Metazoa; phylum Arthropoda; class Arachnida; order Ixodida; family Ixodidae; genus Haemaphysalis; species Haemaphysalis longicornis. Next base: position 270,228,540 of record NW_027526203.1, read on the forward strand.
CAGCGCGTGACAGTTCGCTTAGGAAGCGCGTTCTAAAAGTATTTTCGTGTTAACTTCCTTCGTTTGAAGTTAATTCTAAGCGCGTCAAGCGCAGTTCGACCTAATGGTGACTGTATAACCGTATCAACTGTGGTACATTATCCGCAAACACCATGAGCGTGGTGGTGTATTACGCATGCGACCGAAGCGTAAGCAGCGGCTTGCTTCCCCGATCAACAATGTGGACTACGACGATCACCGAGTGAAGTTTCTAGATTTCCATTGTTTGCAAGAAATGTATAAATCAGGAAATCGTGAAGCGTTAACTGCTCGCAGAAGCACACGCACCCGCCGTGCCTGCCCGCACAGCCGACGGTGCGGCTCGAACCGACGCAGGTCGCGGCAGCAACAACTTGTTGCCGCTTTTTACAATCACACAAGTCGTGGAAAATAAGTTCCAGATTGGTGAAAGTGAATGTTAGTGTGATGAAAAATTCTGATAGGTAGTGTAATCAGTTGTGGTTTTCAAAGCGATGCTCAAATATCTGCCGCGATTTACGCCTACCGGCCGCGGAGGTCGGTCCCGGCAGCGCCGGCCGGGTCACGCACGGTGCGGCGAGCGGCCGAAGGATGGCTATGCTTGCGCGCAAGAATCGGCCGAGGCCGTACAGGTATCTTGATCGTCGATCGCTTCAACGGAAATCACCGCGCTTACAGAGTTCCCACCGCGGTGAAACGTTCTGTTAGGGACTGTGACTCGCAACTCTAACGGCGATGAAATATCTGCTGCGACGCCAAACCTAAAGTTCCCAATATCCGATTACGTGGATCCGAAGCCGGCTGCGAGCTGTTGGCGAAGGCCCTCCCGTCGCGCACGCGCGTGTTGCGTTTGGGTTCCTCTAACATCTCTGCGGGGCCCCAACGCTCGGTTCTCCTATTCCCCATTACCCGAAATCATTAACGACGTGTTTCGCCTCGTACGCAGCCTCTCCTTAGTGAGAAGTCGTGAGTTTCGAAATTGATGCTTGAGAAATGGCGGCTTACTGTAAACATACAAAACACGCTGCAATTGTAAATTACCACGCCGAGCTCCCAATGAAAACTAAATATAGCCTTGTCCGAACCCGCTCGAAGGCGTTAAAAACTCGCGTTCATACCGTTCATACATTGCGGACAAGTCGCGAAAAGTAAACGTCAGCCGTGCAGAGTACAGGCTACGGCAGTGATCGTTAATCAAATCCGGGCATGACTATAAAAACATCGTAGGGGAAATAGGCACTGATTAAGCCAAACTGCAGACCATAACAATACTTTTAACCATGTGCGGCGAAGCATTCTGATCACCGTTCTCGCGTCATTCATCTACCAGGCAATACGAGCAGTTCGTGCGGTGAGATCATAAGTGAGCGACGCGTTTCCGTCGCTCTTACAAGGTGTTTGCTTGCACACACATGTCCCGTCACAAGTATTTCATAATGAATTTACAGCGTACTTTTCTCGGCATCAGTTGCATCGTCCTTGGCGTTACCTGGCTGCGTATGTAAGAGCTGTGGGTCGCGATGGTAGCAGCTACCTAAACGCGGCGGTATCGCCGGGAACAAGCGAGTCGCTGATTGCTTGCCCGAATTATTTGGTTTAGAGACAAATTTTTTGGTAATTTGCATCAAATCCACAAGGAGCGGGTGAGGCGGTGGCCACAACAAAAAAACACGCTTCCGCATACGCACGGGAAATGTGTTGTAGCAGACGACAACACGATTCGGCGTCCTACAGGTGACGTCACTCGTAGGTGGCGCCACGGTATGTCCTCGAGGCCAATACGTGTCTCCACCCGGTATGGCGGACGCGCAGATATTGAGACATCCTATCACTACCCGCAGGGCGGCGCCGCGTCACGAAACTGTACGAAGTGATATACTGGATTTGTACAGCCTCCGCAAAGTGGCCTAGTTTCTCTGCTGATCCGTGGTGTGGCGCGCGCCGGCGGACATGCCTCACGCGTTTGGATGATAATTTGTTCGTGACAACACAGTGCATTGAAATTTCGAAAGCTCGGTATAGACCATTATGAATTATATTTTTGGACATTAAAGGGGCATATGAAAAAGTAAACAGAGAACTGCTATGGAGGGTGCTGAAAAATCCAGAGCTTAGATGACAAGTTCATACAGTCCCTTACAGCAATCTCTAAAGATAATATAGTGTCCACCTGACATGGGAGGGCAGAAATTTGCACAGCAGCTCAACACCACCCGAGGATGGAAACAGGAATGCATTTGAGCCCAATACTGTTTATGCTTTACATGGTAGGATAAGAAAAGAAACTGGAAGAAAGTCAATGAGGGTTCAACCTAACGCATATATGGCAAGACGAAGTGGTACAACAGCGTATTCCGGGAATGTTATACGCAGACGACATTGTTCTTTTAGCTGATAACCAGTGTGATATGCAACGGCTTATGAATATTAGTGGCCAGGAATCCACAGAACTCGGCTTAAATTTTAGCTCCGAAAAATCGGGAATAATGGTTTTCAATGACACCAACACTGACGCAGTGCCAATCCAGCATGGCGAATTACCCAGAGTCAAGGAATATGAATATTTGGGAGTGTGGATAAACGAAGGGAGCAACTACTTAAGAACTCACGAGGAGCAACTTCAGAATAAAAAAAAGCAAAACGCTGCTATAATGAAGCATAGAGCCCTGTGGGGCTGTACAAATATGAAGTGGTGAGAGGAATGTGGAAAGGAGTAATGGTTCCGGGCTTCACATTTGCGAATGCAGTACTCTGCTTAAAATCTGACCCTCTATCATGCCTTGAAGTGAACCAGGGAACGGTAGGCCGTTTGGCCTTATGTGCGTGTGGTAAAACAACTAACGAAGCAGTGCAGGGAGATATGGCTGGGCGTAGATTGAAGTTCGAGAAGCTGAGAGAAAAATATGTTTTGAGGGGAGGTTGAGAGCAATAAATCCACGCTTCCGCTGTCCACGTAGGTGGACAGCGGAAGTTTTTCGGTACTTATACATGAAAAGCGTGGACACGCAGTGGCTAAAAGAGACTAGACCGCTAACTATGAAATACGGAAACAACAGTGAATAATCAAAGGTAGCCAATGAAACCAAAAAAAGAAGTAAGACACATAGAAACAAATAAATGGAGAGAAAAAAATGGAAGCTAAAACGTCGTTACAGGGCAGAGAAATCAGACATCAGAAAGAAAATTTCTACGATAATTCCAATGGCAGTGATTTGCTTTTAGAGGCTAGAACAGGTTGCTTGAGAACTAAGAGCTTTGTGGGGAAGTATACACAAAATGATGCGGTATGCGGAAAAGAAATAGAAACTATGGGGCACATTTTGTTGGAATGTGAGTGTATCCATCCAAATCTACATGAGGGAAATATTCGGCTTCCTGAAGCCCTAGGATTTAAGGGCAGCACAAAGGGAGTTATTTTCAAGCCTGTCGAGGCGACGAAAAGGAGATTAGAATGCTGGTAGAAGAAAAGCAGAGAGGGGAATAATACCTAGGACAGCCACCACATATAACAAAAAAAAAGTATTTTGAGAGCCTGCCTTAACAGCAGCGCTACAATTTAACTAAGAGATATAAACATAGATATATTAGCTTCTTTGGTAAGATGACACGTAATTACCCCGTTACAAAGGAAATACCATTAGCAATAATCATCATCAATCATCACCATCAACGCCTATAAAGAGACACTGGATTGAGTTTTCCTTAATTTTTGGAAATTAATCCGTTAATTCATGATTGTTACCTTATTCTACGTTATTGTGTACGAATTTGCGGCCTAGCAACGGCGCAGCGCAAAGGTTACCCCCAACACTTTGCCTACGACGAACGTGTGCCTGTGTGACACAATGGGTTTGACATCGGCTTCGTAGCGCGAGGTACCCAGGTTCCATCCCGACCAGGGGAAGCGGTGATCTTTTCCAAGCCCCTGTTTGGGTCGTTACGCGTTACATTAAGCGTTACTAGGGTTGCTAAATACCATGACCCCCAACGAGCTACGACTACAAGCTGGGCCCCTAAAGTTCTCCACTTAAAACTTGTTAGAACGTGTTCTGTGGCCAGGTGAGTTTTGTTCTCTACGACAGAGTTTAGAGTCCTGTTTAGGTAGACCATAATAGATAGGAACGCAAAAAAATTGTGAAATAGATTGGGGGCGAAGTATGTAACCTGACAGCCCCAGCTGTGATTGACAGCTCCGTTAAACTGCTTGTGAAGACCCAACATCGGCCTAGTTGTCTTGCATGAAACAACTTTTGTTTCTGAGAACCTGTAATGAAAACTTGTTAAGCTCAGGAAGCAAAATTGAGTTTATTTGGTTTATGTAACAACTCGCCCCAATGCTTCAAAGGCTTCGCCACTTATAACATCCAAGAATCTTCATTAGCTGTGGAGTTTTTTAACAGCGGAGCTGTTGTTGCTGGCCGTAGTGTGTGGGGCGTCATAAAAAAAAAACAGAATCATAGTTACTCCCGCCGTTTACCGCACAAGTGCGCACGCGCCTCACGAGGAGCGCCCGGCGGCGTATTCCCAAACCATATCCCGTAGGGGCCCAGGCCGACCACACCCCCTTCAAACGGCGACGTCCAGCGTGACGTCACTTTCTCTTCGTACGCCGACTTCATGCGACGGGGATTTTTTTTTTTTTAAGACGATGGTCTTTCTTGGGCTAAACCCAGAAATTTTGGTCTGTCTGTCTGTCTGTCCGTCTGTCTGTCTGTCTGTCTGTGACTCGATTCAGCCACCCGGCCAAAGCAAAACAATGCCTGCGCAATAGTCTTATATAGTCACAGCTAAATCTGCCCGTCTATGTCTGGTGTAATGTTCGTACTTGTCAACATTGTTGAAGAAGAACAAGACATTACGCAAATATGAAACAACAAATCAATACAGAAGTGATATTTGCAGTGTTCCTTTATAAAAAAATCAAACATGCTTGACTTTTGCAAAATTAAATACTGTATCAACTGCAGAAAAAGAATTCACTCCGCCGTCGCCTGCTGTCGCCCGCGCCACTATAGCTTCTGGCGCCATTTTCAGAAATCAACCGGCAACAGTTACGCAAGGTTCCACTAGATAGGTTTCACGTTTTGCTTGCAACCCACGTGGAGTAGGGAAACGCGGTTCTACAAACGTTGAAGTAGGGCGCCTCGATAAACGCGCGTCTTCGTCGTACGGCAGCGTTCGCATCGAGACACCCGGTTTGGAGCAGTGGAACGCGGGAAATTTAAAATGATTTAAGCAAACCTTTGGCGTCTTTACCTTGGGAGGAGCGCGACGCACGAGGAACAACATGAGAGATGAGCGGGAAAGCGAAGAGAGGCATTTACTTTGCAAAAGCCGATAAAGACTATCGTCTTTTGATGGCATTTGCAACGTAAGGAGCAGATACGCGGCCAATTTTTTTTCTCGTTTTGGGCGGCGGCCGATGGTTTAGCTCCGTGCGCGAGGTTGGGGCTGAGGCGCTGGGGAGCTGACGCACATTTAGTAGAAGTTAAAGGCCCAACCACATGCAGCGTACTTTCGGCGTTTTCTCACGTGGCGACGCGAGCTGACGCGCGAGCAACGCTGATGTCTACGCTCGCCAGATATCGGCGTCGACGCAGCGCGAGAAAGCAGCGGAAAGCTGGCAGCAGCGGTCGGGTTTCACGTCCTTCTCGTGCTTTGGGGTCACTCATTTCAGCAGAAGAGAATCAATTTCTTTTTAACTTGCGGTTATCGGCTGCCTTGAGACAAATTGCAAGCTATTTCTGTTCGAAAGCGCTCATTCATTTGTGGCTTGTTTGGTTTTCATCGGGGAGATCGGGTATTTGCGATAGCTTTTTTTTAGTTATATAAGGGAGCTCTGGCTACGTCGCTTGTAGTATTAGCATGATGTGGCTTGGCTGCAAGATTGGTGCGTGACGACCAAGCCTTATCAACGCCAGAATGCTAGCGGCGCATGCCATTCCATTCGTTGCTACCGTGGCTTGCGTAGGGAAGACCGAGGTTTTGCGATAGCATATCTTGACTCAAGTAAGGGGGCTGTGTTTTATCGCTTGCAGTAATAGCATATCTGCCCTCCGATCCAACATGGGTGCGTAAGAAACAAGCGTTACCACGGCTCAAATCTCTCAAACATGACCAAAGCAAATCACTCGACAATATTCGTTGGCAGCCTCTGTTACGGTACCAAATTTTTGGGATCCGCGTCTTCTCCTGGCGTGGTCGGGGATTCTGCTTCCGGCCACCACAGTGAACGGACGCAGGATGCAGGGCTCCTCAGGAGCGGTTAATGCGGCCGTTCCCGGCCGCGGTAACAGGTTTCTTGCTCAGGACGATTGTTATCAAGTTTCGTTGCCGACATTGCCTACAGGACGTATTGTTTTTAATACCGTTTTTTTGCACGGTGACATGCGTGCGCGCCCGTATCGCGTTGAAGATTTCCGCGATACTTTGGCTCGGCTGGAATTGCTCCCTGAGGTACTTGCCTTGGGGGCGTTCCAAATGAGTCACGTATGGGCGGTGACGTTCAAGTCGGAGCTAGGCGTCAAGAAGATCTTGGAAGCAAAGGAGCTTCACGTCAAAGGTCGACACTGCCTCGTCATTGACCCTGCCAACCAGGACCTGCGGCTGAAGCTCCACTGGCTGCTTTACAACGTGACCGAGGACGACGTTCGAGTTGCGCTGGCTCCCTACGGGAGGGTCAGCGAAGTTTCACGGGAGCGCTGGCGTGTTCAAGGCGTCCACGACAAGGGCTCGACGACGCGGTCCGTGACCCTCAAGCTCAACGCGGGCGTGAGGGCTGAGGACCTGCCCCACCAGCTTCGTGTCGCAGGCGAGCAGGCGCTCGTGGTCGTGCCCGGCAGGGCCCCGCAGTGCCTTCGCTGCTCTGGCACGGGGCACATGAGGCGCGACTGCAAGGTGCCGCGCTGCACTCTCTGCCGCCGCTTCGGTCACGAAGCGAACGAGTGCGTGCGGACGTACGCGAAGGTGGCCGTACCGGTGGGGGATGTGGACCGAACGGAGAACATCATGGACGAGGAGGAGACGGAGGCGGCTGCAGCAGGGGGCGGAGGAGACCCGGTGACGGAGGACGCGCCGCCTGAAAAGAGCGCTGAGGTGAAGGAGTCGGCCGCCGTCGTAGTGCTACCTGCGCAAAGTGCCAACGAAGGAGACCAGCTGACGTACGACGGCGACGGTGAGAGCCCGGTGAGCGTGGCGGGTCAGTTTGCGGCGTTGGAATCTCCCGCCCCCCAAGAGGGCGTCGACTTGAAAACTGGCGACCAGGACCAGTCTGTGGCCAAGCGGCCGCGTCAAGACAGTGTCGGACAACGCGGAGGGGGGGATGGCTCCGTAGCGGGGGGGTCGGTGAGTGTGGGACCCACGTCGCGGCGCTCGAGCTTCAAGCCGAAGCTCAACACGCCCTACGACAGAGGACCCACGGCAACAAAGAATTCGTAAGAACGCCATCCTTGCCTTCGTTTTCGGACTGCTAAAAGTATTTTTAAGTTTTCTTTGTGTGTCTTTGAAAAGCAAGAAAAGTGCAGGGCGTGTTCTAGTCATGGGTTTAAGCTCGTTAGTTGTATTACGTGGGTTTTTGGTTCTGTGTCGGGTGTCGAAGGGTTTTCCTTGCGGTCATTGCGCGTTTTTTTGGGGGGGTGTGTTGGGCGTCGAAGAGTTTTTCCTTCGTTTCAGGGTGGGGGTTTGGGGTGTTTTGTATGTACGAGCGTCAAGTGAAGCTCTCTCAACGGGCTCAAGTTGGATCCGTTTGTTTTTTTCCATGGGGGGAGGGGGGGGGGCTGTTTTCGTCGTTTTACGGTGTTGTGTTGTTTTTTTTTCATTTGTCAAATGTACCAGCATAAATGCTTTCGGGTCTGTTTGTTTTCTCTCTTAACCTGGTGTATTTAAACACGCCAATCCGTATTGCCACGCTTAACGTCCGGGGGCTTGCTGACAGGAGACGGCAGAATCAGTTGTATCGTTTAGTGACCGAACAGGACCTGGATATAGTGGCGGTACAAGAAACGAAGGTTGAGAGAGAGGAGCAGACAGATCGTATGGTGCGCCCGTTTGCGTCGAGGTACGACGTGTGCGTTGCTCACGCGGTCGGGATGTCTGCGGGCGTTGCCCTGTTGGTTCGAAGGAGTTTGGGGGCAACCCTAGAGACCGTCACCGCGTCCGAGTGTGGGCGTTTTGTTGTGTGCGATTTTGTTTTATCGTCAAGCGAATGGCGCTTGATTTGTGTGTACGCGCCCACAAAGGCAGCGGAAAGGAAGGGTTTTTTTGAGGATGTTCGCGGGTTTTGCGATACGGAGAGGCTCGTTATTTTACTTGGCGACTTTAATTGCGTATGTTCTGCGCAAGACAAAAGTAGCTCGACAAGGTTCCGCGATGCGAGTACGATAGTTTTAACTGATATCGTCGCTGACTTCGCGCTGGAAGATGTGGGCGATAGCCTTGGCAGTAGCGGTACCGTTCGCTATACACACTTCCAGGGCAACAGTCATGCGCGTCTCGACAGAGTGTATGTTTCGTCAGAGATTCTGCCGGAGTGTGATAGCTACCGAGTTTCCCCCGTTTCCTTCAGCGATCACTGTCTTGTGACCGTAACCGTTGGTAGAATGGTAAAACCAGGCAACGCGTTCTGTTGGGGGCTTTGGAAGCTTAATAACAAGCTGCTGCAGGATGAACATTTCACTGAGGCCGTTAATGCATGCGCACGGACGTTTTTCGGTGGAGAAGAGAACGTTAACTTTACTCTCAATTGGGAGCTCTTCAAACAAGAAGTTAAGTTAAAGGCCCTTGAAAGATCATCCGCAATCAAATACGACGAGAAGTAAAGAGAAGCCTGGTTACGAAGTACCCTGGACGTTTACGTTAAGGAAGAATGTGAATCGCCCGGGTCGTTGAAGGATGACATTAGAGGATTAAAAGCGCAGCTCGAAGTAATAGATAAAGAGAAGTATGAGGGTGCGCTTGTGCGCGCACGAGCTGAGAGATTTTTGCACGGGGAAGCGCCGACTAAAAGAGCGTTCAGCGCGGAAAAGAAGTATGCGCGCAGAAATGCGATAGTGGAAATTGAAGCCGAAGGTGTGGTTTATAGTGACCAGGCTAATATAGAGCGCTGTTTTTGTGACTTTTATAAAAATTTGTTTTCTTGTCATCCTGTCGATGCCGTCAAGTTTAGAGAAGAGTTTACGTCTTTGTTACCGTGCTTAGACGAGGAAGTTATGGCGCATCTCGAAAGAGATATTACAGTAGAAGAGATACGCGGCGCTATCGACGAGTTAAGCCCAGGGAAGACGCCGGGCCCTGATGGCCTGAGCGCTGCTTTCTACAAGGCGTTTAAGGGTGACATTAGCCCGGTCCTATGTAGAGTTTACTCTGAGGCGTACCACAAAGGTGTGCTGCCACCTTCTTTTCTCGTGTCGCACACTGTGCTTATACCGAAATCGGAGGAGGTTGCGAAACTCAGGCAGATCCCTGGGTATCGTCCTATTAGTCTGACAAATGTCGATTATAAGGTTTTAATGAAAATATTGGCAGGCCGCTTACAGACTGTCATAAAGGACCTGGTAGGGCCGCATCAAACGTGCGGGATCAAAGGGCGGTCGATAGTTACAAATATTCATACTGCCCGAATTGTTCTGGAGTGTTGTGACGCCATGCAAGGGACTTTTGCAATGCTCCAGGTAGACATGGCTAAAGCCTTCGATCAGGTGTCGCACGAACTTTTGTTAAATATGTTGGAACACGTGAATGTTGGTTCTGTTATTCTCAATGGTGTGCGCATGGCGTACACTGGGTGTTCTACTAGGCTTGTTATTAACAAAACGATAGGCGCACCCGTTCCTGTTCAACGTGCCGTTCGTCAGGGTTGCCCATTGTCTCCGTTGCTTTTTTGTTTCTACATTGAAGCGTTTTGTTTAAGTGTAATCCGGAGCAAAGACGTCAAAGGGTTTAAACTTCAGTCGTGTGAAGTGCGGGTGTTAGCTTACGCTGACGACATTGCTCTTTTTTTTGTTGATAGGAGAAGCATAAGCATTGCTGTAAACACCTTGAAATGTTTTTGTAAGTACAGTGCCAGTGGTGTTAATTGGCAGAAATGTGTTGGTTTCTGGCATGGCCAGTGGGACAGTATGCCTAGTGTTTTCGAGTGTATCAGCTGGCAGACGACGCCGGTGAAGTACTTGGGAGTGCCCCTCGAGAACTATGTAGACAGCGACCCTTATTGGCGCAGTCAAACAGTCGAATTGCGTGAAAAGGCCGAGAAATGGAAGGGAAGCGGACTTTCAATATTTGCTAGGGCATCAGTGTGTAATGTGTTTTTAATTAGCAAACTGTGGTACGTTCTACAGGTGTTGCATTGTTCGCGGGCACGTGTACAGGCCTTGCACCGAGTTTTTGCTATGTTGATTTGGGAGTCGTCATGGGAGAGAACAAGCCGTACGAACCTGTTTCGGCGCGTGCGTCTTGGTGGCCTGTCATTATCGCATTTGTTTTTGCGTCAAGTGGTAAATCGTTTTTTGTTTCTTCGGGATGTGAAGGACTCCTTTTTGCGCACTGTGTGTCAGGTGAAGTTGGCCAGAGCGCTTCCTGATTTTGTTGTAACGTCAGCTTCTTTATCTTTTGGCGCAACGAAAGGCTACTTCCGTGAGGTGGTACAAGCCACCATGTTTTTGCGTGCACGCTTCACGCTAGAGTACTTATCTAGTGTGACGCGTAAAAGATTGTATAATGACCTCGTTGATTCCGTACTTCCCGTTCCATTGTATAGATCGCTGTACCGTGTAGGGCCAGGACAGGATGTGCTCAAGCGTGTGAAACGTATGGCGATTGGCCCATGGGTTAAGACGTTTTTCTTTAAACTTCACTCTGGCGTCCTTGATGTGAAAACGTGGCAGAAGGAAAAGGGAATGTTTTTGCCGGGTGGGGTGGACTGCTACCCGTGCAGAAAACCCGAAACTGTAGAACACGTGTTTTTGGACTGCTGGGACGGGGTCTTCTTTTGGGACGTGCTTCAGCGAACCCTCAAAAAAGATTTTCCCCTGGACGCTCACGGCATTAGGTTTTTACCTATTGAGAGTGACGAAGTACCTTACGACCTCGTGATGGTCCTGGCCCTACATGCAATTTGGAAATCCCGCATGGCCATACGCCATAGGGACATTGACGCTAAATGGTCAAGAGAATATTTCGCTGATTCAATGCGTATGATTATTGAAGTGTGGAGGGCTCAGCCTGAGCCTCCAGAGTGGTTGCCTGTGATGGAAACACTGACCAACCTCAAACAATTTTAATCGTTTTTCTGCTGTCAAGGTGATGACTAGCAGTTTTATCGTTGCAGTTTTTTGTTTGATGGTGCTTGTTTTGTACTGAAATGTTGCAATAAAAAAAAAAATCCTGGCGTGGTCGAGCGGTTGCGCGCTTGTGTGCAGGCGTTATGTTTAGAAAGTCCATGGTTTGAATCTTGGCGAAACCTCTATTTTTTTTTTTTTTTTTGCTATGAGGGTTTCACCGGATTTTCTTTTCTTTTTCAAGCTAAACAAAGGGGGCCAGAGTGCCTTGCCATTTAACCTACAAGTGACGTTCGACGGTACCCTCAGTATCAAGGCAGCCCCGAAATTTGCTTTCCTCACACTTTGAATACCCATATGAAGCTTCAGTCGGTACATAACATCAAGGTTAAATCAAGTAGCAAGTAAAGTTGTGCTAAGTGCGTCTTAGTTCATCATCCTATCTTACTTTGTTCAGATTTGACGTTAATGACACAATTATAAAAACGGATCAACACGCTCGCTAATGTTAACAGCAGATGAGCCACCGACGTACGCGTGTGCTTTCGACCGATTGGGAGCAAACGTTCTGCGCTTCGGTACGGAATCCGAAAGACCACCCCAGATCAAAAAAACATTTTCGTCTTCACTGTAATGATAGAGAGTGTTCGCTTTCAGGAACGTAAACAATGACCACATGTACGTGAAAAAGCGTCCGCCTGCGCGCTCACTTAGAGCACCGCGCCCAGCGCTAGCTTATCTAGGAACAGGATGGAAGGCGAGCGTCTGCAGGCTCACAAGAGAGTGCGAAGAGTGAGAAGCGAGAAGAAGCTTCCCAGCGGGTACGTCATGCTCGCGCGCGGAGCGAAACCATCGACCGCCGCGAAGCAGCGCGACCACAAAAGAGCAAAACAAATTTTTGTCTTTAATAGAGAGTTTTAGCAGTACGTATGCTCCGTTCGTTACGTTCGTTACGTTGCTACCGGGTTTACCGGGACCCGACTGCGCATGCGCCATTTGTTCCGTACGCGGCCGGCGTCTCTCCCGGCGCTCTGCTTCCGTGTTACCGTATCCGGAGCCCGCAACCGGCTTGCTCGGGTGTTAGAAACTTTAGGCTTAGCGTCCTGGCGAATATTAGATCGCCGCTATCTGTGCAACTGCGAATGACACTCCGTAACACGTTTCACCTCACTATCATCCCCTTTCTCGCATGTGAAACTTTATTTGAGCTACAACTGCCGTGAGCGACCGGTGACCGAGACATCTGCGTAGCCTGTTTCGATGCTTCTGAGGTAGGTATCGCCATCTCTCGGCCACTCGCCGCACCGCGCGCCGCGGCATCCATGGCCGGTCAGCATATGCTTGCATAGCGGCAGATATATCTGATCGGCGCTTTTAAAATAAGCCCCGAGAACAATCCCTAGCACAATTTTTCACCACACTAACACCTACTTTCTCGCAGGTGGAACTTCGTTTTAGTGATCAGATTGATTTGGAAGAACAGCGACAAGCGGTTGCTACCGTGGTCTCCGCCGGTTCGAGCCGCTGAGTGTGCCGAGCTGGCAGGTGCGACCGGCGTGTGCGCGGACTGTTTCCGATGCAGAAAACGCTTCACGATTGCCTGCTTTATCCATTTCTTGCGTACAAACCCGCGGAATCTACAAATTCAGCTCAGCGATCGTCGTAGTTGACCATGGTGCAAAAACAGTGGGCGGAGCGGCGCCGACGAGGCATCGCACACCCGCATCGGGCCATGTGTCTCAAATTCACGCGTACGACTAGTCGTGGTGACAGTCGTAACGATCAGTCGCATACGAATCGCGTGTACCAATTGTACATGTGTCTAGCGCTTCAATCGGGCAAGGCCAAGGCCATTCCTCCACGTGAACGGCGCGCGACCATGTCGTCACCTGCGCTCGCTCTGGTGCCGTCGCCGCCACCGCAGCCCCTGCCTCACAATGCGTCCGGCCGAGCGCGATTTATTTTAGATTTGCAATGCTTTAGGGGAAACTGCGTTGTTTATTTACGTATTTTTAGCGTGCGGATTTTTGCAACTACTCGGCTAATCAGCCGTCACACGGAACGAACGGTACGACGCTACGGAGTGCTAAAACACGTTTTCCGTCTCACTCTACGGAAACAACCCGGTACGTACGCGCGCATGCGCAGTCGGGTCCCGGTAAACCCGGTAGCAACGGAACGAACGTAACGAACGTAACGAACGTACTGCTAAAACTCTCTAATGAGAGTGCTTTCCGGAACGTATAGGTACGAAAAGGTTAAAGTCCTAACCACATGGACGCGAAATCACGCGTCGCGCGAGCGTCGGCGTCGTTCGGCGGCAACGCGCAGACACGGGCACTTTCAATAGCGATTGAAGTGAATCGCGATCGAGGTTTCTAACGCACTCGACGCACTGGCGCTGCTAAGGTGGCTAGCCACCTTAGCCACCTTACCACCTTAATTCTAGCCACCTTACCGCTGCTACACGGCCCGTTTCAATCACGATCGAGAAGTTGCACCGGTTGCATTCGTGTACGCCAGATGGCGCCAGATGGCCCGCTTGCCAGCCCCGACTTACAGATCCAAAAGGACCTAATCAGCCGGGCGAAGACGGGAGCATAAGCCACTGGAGCCCTGGACAAAGGGTTCCACCTATGATTCTTTCATCCTTTTCTCCCCTTCCCCTTTCCTCCATCTTTACTTCAATGAAGTTTATTCAGTCAGTCAGTCCGCTTCTTTCTCGCGCTGCGTCGCCGCTGATATCTGGCGAGCGTAGACATTCGGCGATGCTCGCGCGTCAGCTCGCGTCGCCACGCGAGCAAACGCCGAAAGTACGCTGCATGTGCGTCAGCTCCCCAGCGCTGCAGCCCCAGCTTCGCGCACGAAGCGAAGCCATCGGCCGCCGCCCAAAACGAGAAAAAAAAAATTCCCCCGCATTTCCCCGAGGGGGAGAATGTGAAAGTGCGAATGCACGGTTGTCGGCCCGCTTGCGGCGCTTGCGCTCGGCCCCCGCAGCCCACCGCCTCGCCGCCTTCTCTTCCATCTCTTCCATCGGGTTTGTAGTATCACGTGTACACCACGCAGTTATCAAGCCGCTATAACGCCGCTGAGTCGCCAACGCACGCCGCTGACGACGTAGTTTGAACGCGTTTGAAGATATAAGGCGCGTCACTAACACTGATATCACCGTCGCGTCCGTGGCTTGGTCGGTAGAGCGTCGCGCTGCGGCCGCAAAGTCCTCGGATTGAAACCTGGCGCCGGATGCTGTTTCTTTTTTAAATATAGAGGAGCACTGCGGACGCCGCCGCCGCCGCCGCCGCCGCCGCCGGCGGTGGATGGTTTGGGGTCGCTTATAAAGTGCATTCGCACTTAAAAAAAAAATCTACGTCGCATGAAGTGGCGCTCGAAGAGAAAGTGACGTCACGCTGTGACATTGCTGGCTGAAGGGGGTGTGGTCTTCCTGGGCCCCTACGGGATATGGTTTGGGAATACGCCGCCCGGCGTCGTCCAGGCTTGCGCGTGGCGCTCGCAAAAAATAAGAAAACAGTTCACGTGCGTCCGTGCATTAAGGGGGGAGCACAAGACAGCTCGCGCTACAGGCACCCGTTTCGCGAAGACGGTTGCCGCCGGTTTCAGCGCGTACTGACGCGTTAAATTTTGTGAGAAATGTGAAAGTCTGCGGACAAAACGATCGGGACCCACCGGTCATGCATGAGGAAGACGACAATATAGATGGATATGACGATGACTATGCTACTACCCCAGTGAAAAGCGACGACGGAACATGTAATTAAATAATTTCAAACCTAATACAATGCCTGGGGGTGTGTTTCGGTGCATACATAGAAAGAAATCCTCCAGCTTAGCTATGGTTGAAGCCTGCGCGACTTGGTGCAAGCTGTGCCATTTTTTTTTTGTTTCTAAATTCATGCCTAAGCAATTCTTCGAAGCAATTTGTTCTTTGCGTATAACCAATGAACATAGGGGCTCGCACAATCGCGCACGCCACTTCTCAAAAAGGGGTACTTATCCGTCGTGCTACTTTCCCTTCTGTTTATTTTAGCGACCAGCCCTTTCGCGGACGCTACTGTGGTTTGAGATCGGCGTCGGCGTCCTAACCAAGTGAACGAAGACAGAAAGAAAACGGCGGAGGAAAGTGTCGCGAAAGTGTGAGTGGGAGGGCTGTATGCTGAGCCCGCACGAGACGCTCCTCAGCGGCGACGCATGGCGAAAGTGTCAGGGGGAGGCAGTGAGGCATACTGGGCGGTGGCGACGCGCTGCGAGATGACGTCATAGCAGTGCGTGCCGTCATGCGCTCGACGATGTAAGGCGTTCCCTTCGTGAGACGCAGTTCGCGGTCCGTTCCTGACACGCAGTTCGCGCCGCCGACTCATAGGCTTACCATCGCTGCCGTCGAGACAACCCACGAGTGAGGGCTGCCTGAACGCACTGTAGCACTCAGGAGTGAGTGCTGGACACCGGGGGAGGCAACCGGGGGATGTGAGTCGCATCTTCCTTTTTGCGTCGCTCATTCGAACCACTTGAAAATTGAGCGGGAGGTTCAAACACGATTTACCACAACATGCTCGGCGGCGGCGACCCGCTTCGAAATAACGGCAGTGTAGCGCGCGCCGCCATGCGTTCGCTTATCACGCGATCACTTACTGAGACACAGCAGCTATGCGCGGTGACCGAGAAGACTGCAGTTCAGTTGCACCCACATTTCCTATTAGGGAAGTAATCGTCAGCAAATTTTTTATGTTGAAATCACCATCCACTCTTTACAACTGCGCATCTCGCTGCGAGCACGTCGCCTCAGTACAATAGAAGGCGACTTGCTTAAATGCTACCGGTAGATATGCCTAATATCAGCTGTAGCGTAACAAAAATTGCCTATGCCAACTGCACAAATGCTACCTATATTGTCGCTTGTTTGTTCATTACGGTAATTTGTTCGCATTCACCTGCTACAGAGTATAAGCTTTTTTTTTTTGGTAATAATGAGCTTAAATCAACGCTCAGCCACTAAATTAAGACTCTGCACACGAGGAAATATTATGAAATACCTATATCCGATGTGTGCCTGCGTAGAGTACGTCTCCGTTCCTCCTGACACCTGGTGTAGCGTCTTTCGGGATAATGCGGAATGCAACGAAAGAGCGTGTTATCAGCAACTCAAGCTCAAATAAATTAGCAACTCCCGGGTCTCGGCACCAAAAATTTTGAGCCAAGAGTGCCGAAAAGCGAAACTCAAGGCTTAAGAAAACTATTTATTGGCGATGCGGCCAGCTCCCGAACGGTGCCCTGCCAGATTTCTGTCAATGTTGCGTCGACTTACAAAAAGGCGCAGAACTCGACTTTCTTGTTGGCGTGGTTGTGCAATAGGCACGATGTGGTTTTGTGGTTCCGGAAATGGAAGCCCTTGCTTTCGATATGACCTGGTATATGCTACCGGCACTTACTGGCCTTAAAATTGCTTTTCTCGAGGCTTTACCAGCTCCATGCCAAGAAACTTCAGCAGGCGGTCGAGGTCAGTCAGTCCCTTCTTGAGAGGCGTCTGTACGTTGAGCAGGTACTTGAGCGGCACACGTGCGGAGATACTGGACGACAATGTCATGGGGTAGAGCCCGTAAAAGAATGTCGCAGAGCATCGATGAGACGGATGATTTTTTTACACAGAGTCTCGATTCCTAGCTGGTATATTGACGAGCACATAATCGTAGTGCTTGCGAAGCCCCACTGTGTCGCTAGATGTCTTTACGGGGTTCAGCTTGCGCAGTCTGGCGAAGTACTCTTGCTCATTATGCGTCTTATCACCTAAGCTCCTTCTTAGTATTCCGATGGCATCCTTGTAGCAAGCTTCGGTCTTTGGTGAACCGTTGACAGCTGAGGCAGCCTCTCCTTTCAAAAAGAGCCGAAAATAATTGAATTTCCCGGAATCAGTAAGACCGCCGTTTTGGCTGATAACTGCTCCCAGAATTCGCTCCACTTGCACAAATCTCCGTAGAAGGGAGTGATGGTTAGTTTGGGAAGGCTTGCTCCGTTTCTCTGTGGAGCGACGACTTGAGGATTCGACTCCTCAGCGGTCGTTGAAATGACCGTCGCAGACTGGGCACAGGCGAGTGCTCCTGCTTTGAAGTTCGGAAAGGGTGCGTGTCGCGGGGTGTTGATACTCAACCACGATGTTGTACTCAGCCTGGAACGCGTCGTCCTCGATGTAGCTTTCATGTTCATTGTTGAGCTTGTTAAGTTCGTCTTTACTCGTTTTAAGCCTTTCGTATAACGACGCCAGTTGGTCTACCGAAGCGCAGCTGTCCATCAGAAGGACGCTTGCCTCGTTGATGAGCTTGGTATTCTGCGCCCGCCTAGATGCTCGCTTGCACTTGAGTTTCTCCGTGACGCTCGGTCGCCTAGAAGCCCTCACGAGGTCTCGGGCACTGTACCGTGTTTCGGCACCAAAAATGTTGAGCCACGAGTGCCGAGAAGCGAAACTCAAGTCGTAAGAAAACTAGTCATTGGTGATGTGGCCAGCTTGCGAAACGTGCTCTGCCAGATTCGATGCACGAGCTCCCGTTTTTCCCTATATGCCTCGCCGTCTTCATGGTCAGAGGAGGCAGCGGGCCGAGAAATTGAACAGGGGTATACGTTAGTGGTGGAGGCGGGAGACAGAAGTCGGTTGCCGAAGGGGCCTTTAATTTGTAGTCACCAGGGCGCAAACTCCGGAATGAGAGTAGTGCACAACTGCTACTTGAGCTAGTCCGTAAATTAGTCTCTCCGAAAACAAAGCACCCCTAAATCAGACGAGACAGTGAAGATGTGAGCGGGATCAGCACTAAAAAATGGACAGCAACTGTCCTTTCCGCTTTTCTACATGTTTCGTCTATTTTAGGGTAACGTGTTCTTCAAAGATCGAATAGGAATCGCAAGAAGAGTGGGGCGCTAGGTCTGGATGTTATTTTAGAAGAAGAAAAACTGTGCTCCATGCGGAAACACATTTGTGTCCAACATCTAATGTCGTTATTTGGCTTCGTTAACTAAAAGAACGCACACTTCAGTGCTGCGCACATCCTGAAAACCGATGTTTAAACAAGGCATCGCATAGATCGATATTGCCACAATTACGCCCCGTCAGGCTGTGAAAGGCCAGACAAATTAAGGAGTGACTTGAGCGAAATTCATGTTTTGTTTGGGACCTATTTTATGACGGCATGACGCAGAGCATGAAAATTTATGTTTATTCCCCTCGTGGGCTACTTTCTAACCTCATGCAAAACCTTCAATTTCTTGGTTGCCGCAGAATACGCTTTGCAAACGTTCGCACTTCTTCTCAGGTGGGCAACTTTTGCTGCCTCACTGGTCAATGCTACTTGTCAACCCTTGCGGTCAATGACACGAACTCCAATAACACGCAGGCGAAGGATGTGGATTAACCCACCAGCCCCATTTACCGCCGTACGGGCAAAGCGGAGGAGTCGTTGGCCACACGAAAATATGTACCTTGCAGGGGGCAATGTTGGGGATGTCTATTCCCAGTGAGCAATAGTGGGAAATAACGTTACGCGCGAAAGCGTCGCGGCTGGGCGTAATCTGCGACCAAATGGCCCGCACCCCATGAGATTGCGCGAGAGCTCTGCTCCGCTACGTAGACATCCTTAGAGCTTGCGACACATAAAGTGTTCCCTGCTTCCTTTAAAGAACAGTAAACAAACAAGAAATTAACGTGGCAATTTCTTAGATGTCGCAGTGAAGTTCCACTGTCCATGAGATGACCGCAGGCGACGTCTTGCGAGAGAGCGAGCTTCTCTGAAGCGATTACGCCACCGATGCAATTTTCCCTCGCCGATGGGTGAATGTCTGCATAAATTTGAGGGCGCATGATATACTAGAAGATGTTGTACAGCCTCAGGAAAGTCCTACCTGACTTGAGAGTAGTTGATTTATTTTTTTTTGTCACTTCTCAGAACAGTCACTGATATTCGTTAAGGAAGAACGCACATTGCCATATAACTCGATCTTAGCGTATACAGTGCGGCAAAAGTTGCACGAGACTGGTCTGGATACCTCCAGGCGTTTTTTCAGTGGCACTAAACGTTGAAGTCTAAAGAGGGGACAGACAGGGTGATCAAAGTTAAGTCGAGACGTTTTTTTTTTTTTTTAATTTGGCGTTTAGATGTACCTAAAGACCGATGTTAAGCGCCTAAGGGGGCACAGAATGAGGTGGTAACTATTGGTGTTGGTGGCGTAATTAACTAAAACTGAATAATTACATTTTAGCGGCTGCAGTAAGCAGACATGTTTGTATTGAAAACTTAGACGCAGTCGTGTTTCTACGCAGTTTGATTTGGCAGAATTCTTATAGCGCATCCTTACAACGACATATTGAACTGCGAAGTTTAATTGCCGTTCGCATGATTACGCACGCAAGGTAGTGGGGACCAGCGCAAAGTTCCTCCCTTTTGTGACGTACCTGCTGCGTACGCTGTTTAGTTTGACAACGGGGTGAAGTCATGGGAAAAAGTGATAACTGGCACCCTTTCAGTCTTGGCTGGCGTTTTCGCAATTCGCAGTACTCGGAACCGCTATCGAAACACAGAACAAAAGGGAGGAGCTTTGCGCCGGTCTTGACTGTCCAGCATGCGTAATCATGCGAACGGCAATTAAATTACGCAGTTCGATATCTCGGAGTACAGATGCGCTAGAAGAATTCTCCTGAATGATACTGCGTAGAGACACGACTGCGTCTAACTTTTCAATACAAACATGCCTGCTCACTGCAGCCACTAAAAAGTTCATTATTTAATTTTAGCTAATTAAGCCGCCGACATCAGTAGTTAGAACGTCATTCTGTGTCCCCCAGGGTGCATTCCCCCACTCTAGACGTTGGTCTTCAGGTACATCTAAACACCGAATTTTAAGAAAACCTGTCGACTTAACTTTGACCCCTTGTATAGAAAAGTCACCACACAAGGCTGAATTGTTGTGAGCGTATATTCCGTTCACGCATATTACGAAGCTTTAGGGCTCTGAGCCACTACGCCGTCTTAAGCTTGGAGTGGTAGCGCAGGAGTGGTTTTGTCCCATAAGAACTAAAAAACCGCGCAGCGCAGTGATGACTTACTTTTTTCTTCAGCTTCCTGAAAACGCTTGTCTAACAGTTCTATAAGGCTTGCCTACGAGTCTCAACATTGGAACAACCTGCAGACATTAAAGGGACCCAGAAAAGCTTTCTGTAAAAGTTACAAAAGGCCTGTATTGTGGCGTAGCACCAATATAGCGATGCAATGCCGTTGGAATTATTGATCTACATTCAGTATTAGCTGCGCCAGAAGCAATTAAATGTACCTCTCCCCACTTGCCGGTCGACTCATCCTCCCTCTCTGCTTCCTTCAAAGCAGCTGGAAACACTGGGAATAGCCATGTGACATCGCGACGCTCGACTTCCGTTCTGCGCTAGCTACATTCCTGTGCCTAGGCATGAGTCAATCGCCGCGGACCCGCCTTTGCCGCCTCTGCCTCGGGATCACGCAGGAAGGAGGAAGAGCAGCCGGAAGCCAATGGCAGTGACGCCGCCGGCGGCCAACCTCGCCGGCGATTGGGCGAATCAGCCGCGTCAGCCGCGGTCGGCTCGCTGCGGCGTCGCGCTCATCGGCTGAGAAAGGCGATCTTCAAAAATTGTTTACAAATTACCCGTACAACGTATGGGGCTCACACTTGGCTCAAAAATCCCCCATTATGTGTTCTACCACCTGAATGCATTTGATTGCCACCTTCACAAAGCTTTTCTGGGTCCCTTTAACAGGAAAAACTTGGCTTGGTTTCAAACGCTGAATGATAGAGTTTTCTGTATAGTGTAACTGTTAGTACCGTAAAGGGTGTAATGCAGCCGCTGGTGTTTACCGCTACGGGGTGTTTAGAAGAGAAGCCCATTTTAGGATGTTTCCATTACTGGGGTCTTTGCAACGATTATAAGCATCTAGGTACGTTCTCCATAAAGCATTCCGGCCGATCAAATTTACTCGAATAGCAAAGCCCCGCCACAGTGCAGTTGATATCCCCCATCGCAAATGATCCTGATTCACCATAATTTAAGCGTTAAAAGATTGTCTCTTCGGTTAGTTGGATGGTGATGCACTACCTAGGATTAAAAAGGTGATTTTTTTAGCAGCCTCTACAAGGGTCATGGCAAGTGTGGGCCTGCGAGCCTGGAAATATTAACACGAACGCATGTACAAACGCCCCAAAACAGCGTCCTGATAAATTTCCTTCAGCGTGTAGTAGGCCTGATCCTTTTACTACAAAGGGAATCCGTGCAGCGCATATTTTCCCAGGTCAGCGGGCGTCTTAGTCTTGTCCTCGGCGGCGAGCGTTTACTGAGCAGTGCCAGATTTGTGAGAGCTGTCCGCTTACATCGGCGAAGCTCGCGGGATGGTGCTACTAATGCACCCTCGAATGTGACCGAAATCCCGATGCCAGATCGAGGACAGCCTTCCGATCGCAGCAATCCGGCAAGCTCGCGAGGCCGTCCACGGCGGAAGGATCCGACCTCTCTTTCACCCGTTTCCTCCTCTTTCGTTCCCATTCCACTCTCCGGGACTCCCGCTTTCCCGCTTTTTCCTCCGCCCTGTGCCTGTCACCGCTAGCTTGGTTCTGCTCTTGGTTTCTCTGCTCCAGGGGTAGAAGAAAGCGGCAGCGAACGGGCGTGGGCCAGGAGCCCGTAGCGATGCAGCGAGGGAAGAAGAAGTAAATGATCACGCCGAAAACAATGGCCGAGGATTGTCCATTTCACAAAACTGGTTAAGGGGCGGAACGGAACTGGCAGGCACTCCGTTATCGAAAGCCTCGCGGTACTGTCGTCATGCGCTCGTGTTTGGCACCTTGCGTCGTAACCGCGATTGTTATCATTGTCTTCTCAGTCGGCATGCACGACAAATAGGAAGCCGCAATGGGTCGATTTATTGAAAGATCGCCAGGCTTCTCAGCTGGGGGACTGCGCTTTCTAAATGGTTTGCTTTGGTTTGCAAGCCATATCGGTTGTTTTCTCGCCTTAGGGCAGCGGCAATTGAATTAAATGTCCTGCCGGTTTGGTTTCTGATGTCGGCGGTTTACTGCAGAGGGTCGTTTGCTTAGAAATCGGGACTTAGTAGCCGTGGGGCAGATAGCATGAGGTGTATAAAATCATACAGGAGTAAATGTTGGACGAGAAAACCTTCACAAAACCCATCTCAAATTTTTGAGTGTGTGAGCATGTGGGGAAATCTTTACTACACTGATATAAAAGATGCAAATGTATTTGGCTTTTGTCAGCTCGAGTATTGCAATCCAGGCCTCACTGCTTCGGCAAAGCGGATCCTAACCCATTGGCTGTTGTTATTTTTTATCATTGATATTTATTGGAAACAGATGTACTGAAATCAAGGCTTCGAGGGTGCCCATCAGGTATAGGGAAAGGTTACTGAAGAAAAAGCGGAGACACCTTTCTTTTAAAGGGTATTGAACAAGTTACAAATAGCCTTGCTTTAATTATGACGTAAAATGACAAAATGCGGGAAAAATTATATGCAATGAATAATAAGTATGTATGATATGGCATACAGGAAGTAACCTGAAACATAAATCCGCAGGGGATAGACTGAGAGGCATATTTGGAGTGAATGGACATATGACTAAAATTTAATTCCCAGACCGCTGTTTGCAGGATTCCCCAATACAGACTGGCATTTTTTCAAGCTCGGAAAGAATTATCGATGGTTTAAGACGAATCCTGGAGATAACTAGGAAAACATGCGAATATAATATTTTGTGCAGCTACGTTTTAATGACCAATAAATACCATGCGTGTGGTAAGTGTGAAGAAAAATGCTTCTGTGGACGGCGGAAGTGACGTTTTTGAAAACACACAGGGGGAGCTAAAAAAACGAATCTCTAATGTGGTGCTGGAAAGAGAACGCATAATGCATCCTGGTTAATTTTACTTGAAGCAAAGTACGCTTCACACACAAATCCCAAAACAAAGGCCACCCTTTGCAAATTTACCACACAATTTCCGCGACGTAGAGGATGAATTTGTTTTGTAAACTGCAACACAGAGCGATCGAAGAACAAAACATATGAGACATTCACGCAGTCATGTCAGATGCAGCTCTTCGTGTTGACTCATGTGAAAGCGATGAAAGCAACCGACTGTTCATTAGCTTTTTCTTGACCGTCCGAAAGTAGTGTGGATAGTGTATTTCAGATTTAAATAATAACAACAATAATTCAGAATTATTCGTAGTCGGTTAACCACCTTCAATGAGCCCTTATGATGTATTTCCGCGTTTGCGATGCCGAATTCGCAGCCCCGATGGCAGCGAGACTTGTTTTTTTTTTTTTTTTCAGAGTAGAGCGAACCGTTGTCTCAGCATGGGAGGAAATTCTCCTCCCCACCCTCTTTTTTCATCCCTTTTTCTTCGCTTTTTTCTGCTCCCAAATTAGACACGGCTAGGCACGTGGCCACTATGTTCCCATGATACGACAGAAAATTTTCTTCTCCGAAACGGTACCGAGCGCAGAATGGCCGACGTGCTTGTGAGGACCCCGTGGACGCCTGCGTTTTCCTTTTGCAAAGAGGCCTCGGGTGCCACGTTATCGCGACTTGTTGGAAGCCTGGTAATTTTTTTCAGCGAACAAGACCAGGCAATTTTCGCTGTTCCACTTTTAAGTGCACCGTTGACTGCACAGAGAGCATTGCAAAAACGCGGAAGCAGTTTCAAGTAGCACGACGCAAGAAAAAAATCGCAAACCGAGAACTTTTGACTGCAACCTTTGGAGGGGAGGGAGTACTAAGTGAGGCAATTCGGTAATGGGTAAATCATGGTAAATGGGCAATTCGGTAATGGGTAATTCGGTAAATCAAGCTTAGCACAGTCGTTCAACTTAAGGAAACCATAAATAAAAACGGGCAGTACCGGCACCGAGAGCTTGGATACGTATTACGGAATGGCTTTAAATATAAAAAGAAGGATCGAGCTAGCTGACTTGTATTGCCTACGGCACTCAAAGCCGCAGAGAAAATTAGTTAACAGGACGCGAGTTCCTGTCAATTCGGATACGTTTCGTGCTTGCGTGCCCAGACGCACAAACCGTAGATTTATCGAAATTTGTGACGCCGCATTTCCCTTAAATACAGTATGGAAGAAGAAGACAGTGCTGCAATAAAAGATGACCCAATCACGACAGACATGCTATAAGAGATACACTATCGCATAGTATGAAACAAAATGCAATGATTCCGCGTTCGCAAATGTAAGAAGCATACGTGTGTTTCCGAATTTTTCTATACCACGCTAGAGTAGAAGAATATTGATGAGTTTGGCAGAAAATCCTCATCGTGCCATAAACACTTGAAAAAGTACCGTCCGAGGGATTTGTGTCATTACCAAAACTGGAGTATTAAACTTTTTGGGAGTAAAATTGAGTCAACTATGTGAACTCAATCAAACGTAGGGCCCTGCGTATTAAGATAACTCGATGAATGTGCATAAACGCTCAGAAAAAAAAACTTAAGTATTTGGATCGGTCCGGAAAAATCCGTCCTTGGGTGCTTCCTGACGCGAAGAAACGAGGGAACTTGCTCGGAGCAGAAAGGCTGCCAGTGTAAAATACCGCACGGGGAGCATCTCTATGCGCTAACATTGACCACGGTACACACGTATTTTGTTTTTGTTGTTGCTACCAAACCAATTTAGAAACGGTTGTGGTTCTGGGCAAAGGCCGGGGGAAAGGGGAATTGGCGAGGTAGCTTGAGTAGCATTCCAGTGCGTAAACTGTGGGCACTTTTGGGTGTAGACGGGTTTCTTGTGGGGTGAAACCATGGGCGTCGGCAGGAGTTTGTCTTGAGGGGGGCAAACCCATTGTTTTGAGGGCAAAGAGGGGGAGGGCGAGGGGAGCGGTGCAGTTGTTCTGGCGTGGTTTGGGGGTTCAGGAAGGCGGGGTGGGGGGGCTGCAGGTACCGGTTGGCCGAACAAAACCTGAAAGCGTGAAGGCTAACATAGCATCATCGCTCGCCCACGTCGTACCCTCTCTACTGCGCATCAACCATTGCGCAATGGACTTATAAACCGGAAAGTATGGGAAGGTTAGAAGCGCCGCCAGATTTTACATTCGCGGATACGGCCGGGGTTATCACTGATTCAGCACTAAGAAACTACATCGTTAAACCAACCACGCTGATTGACAAACAGTACACCTGTGCACGCTGTCATCCGTGCTCCCAACTGGCAGTACGAGCTGATCTTTACTGGTAAACAGGCCGCTTGAATACGCGCTTGCAGGTGCTCCCGAACCGTCACGTGAGCGCTCGTGCAGTTTACTACGGGAGAAGCGAATATCGCGCCAGGATTTTCGAAACGTCTTGCGGCACGCATGCAGCGTCGTGCACGTAAGCCTACGGTTCACGTCCGTAGCGCAATTCTCCAACAATTTCAACGCTCTTTGTTATTTCTGCGCATTTCTGTTTACTGAATGTCTCAAACCTCCAATACATTTCTGGCCATTGCTCCATGTTGCGGAACTTTTTTATTATGTGAAGTTTTCTAGTAAGAGACAGTCAACGTGTCACAAGCAGGTCCAGCATGGCCATTTTGAATGTGCAGCCCCATTAATTTTGCACAAAATCGTTTTTTTATGGCCAGCGAGGCGAGCGGCAGAGATGCAAACTTCCTGAACGGCTGCTGCGATAACAATAAATTATCGCGTACGTTGGTACGAACGTGCTCACTGAAAGCACGGCAGCAAACAAAGCTCATTTAAACGCGCAGGCATGCGCGCAGCACGCGTGAATGCCCCGCAAGGCCGACCGACAAACAAAACGTCCTAACAATTGAGAAAAACAGTGCAATAACAACGCTTGCAGAACGAGCAACCGTGCTAAGCCGACGAATACCAAGCAAAAAGTGAGGATCATAATCAGTACCAGCCGGTGCAGCGGCGGGAGAGGAAACTAAAAGCCCAACGAGTAAAAGCGAATATGGCGCGCTGGTGTAGCAGAGCGAGGGCAGGCCGCTATCTACAACACCGGTCGTGGTCGGACTTGAATATCTGGCGTTTGTTCTACGCACGCTTGCTGAAGGGTGTATTTTAGATTCTTTAAATGTGTCGCACTACGGTAATTTAAGCAGCTGGCAACTCTTATTGTAATAGTTTAAAATGGGCTCAAGGTTATATCTGTGTTTATTTTATTTGGTGCGCCGAAATGTTGTAGTACCCGGTAGCAATAAGCAGCTGTGCACCGTAATCATCGATTACCGCTATTAACTCCCAAATAAACATCCCAAAGCACTTGCATCGAATGCTGTATGCGTACTTATTATAAGAAAATGACTTATGAGCTGTCTGCAACTTATGAGTTATATTGTCAGTTTCTTTGATTCCAAACATTTTAGCCGTGACTGATTCACAAAGATAACTCCGCGAAGCTTTTGACTCTATCGCGAGATTTGCCTAAACGACCGTAAAACTTCACTTGACTAATTGTCGGCACAACGACATTTTATTCACGGAATGTTCTCTACATTGCTTTTTTCAACAGAATAACATAGATTTGAGCCATTTTTTTACAGCGGTATAAAGTTCCGGTCAAGAACACTGTTCCGCAATGAGATTTTACGTTTTCAATTTGTCCACGTATAACTTCTTCTTCTGTCCTGACTTTTTCAGTCAATTTACTACTGGAGCAGGTATCAGTCCATTTCAACGTCGTATAGCTTAATTTTGTAAGCGTGGAATCGATTATGCTTTCACTTCACTTCTTTCTGAAAATAACGTCCTGACCCTCGGCATTGTTTTAAACCTTGCGTTTTTGCTTTAGTTCACATGTAACAAGAGGAATGTCTCGACTACATTTACGTTGTGTGGCATTTCACTATCTTCAGTGCTGATTTCATGGCACGGCTGCCCAACAGTCGTCAAGTTAATTTGCAACTTCTGAGATGTGTCGCAACTTATTCCATGTCTACTCCGATGGGATACTGTAATATGTGGCTGGGATATTTCTCACGCTTTCCATATTTATGAACTCGATTATATACCAATCATGTCGTAATAGAATTTAGCGACTTCAAATCGACCCGGAGTTCTAAAAGGCAGATTCGGACATCCTTCCACTGATCCAACAAATATATGTGGGATTTTCTCAACAAAATTACCGACGAAATAGCTTTAGCGAGACAGTGAGCAGTTTTGTGAAGTTGAAACTTTTAACGTCTGACCCATGTTGGGAAAGCTTATTCAACCGTAGTTGATTTAACTGAGCTACCAGATTGTATTAAGATATGTCTAGATCGAGCCCTTTTTTGCGGGCGCCATGTACCCGTCATGCCACCTTGAAAAGCAGCGGCTAGTGTGGAACAAAAAGTGAGGACATTGAATAGCTCTTTGCGAAATTGTAAACGCATGGGATGAGGACAAAAATACTCCACAAAAGCTGTTCTCAGCTGTCTGATCTGTGAAACCTTTAAAGGCGTCATCATGGAGGAAAAAGCGCTCGAACAACAATAACGAATGAAGGAACTGACGACGGGGCGCAAACTGAAAATGAAAGGTTTAATGGAAAAAGATACAAATACATGAAGAGTTCTTTTTCTTTTTTCGAAATGAGTCAAATCCACAAACCGGAAAAAAGTCAGACATAACAAGTGACAGAAAAACTTGGCAACCTTCTCCTAGAAAAGCGGTTGCAACGAAATAGGTCAGATAACGACGAGCGAACGTGTACGAAGATGGTATTTCGTATCGAAAATGAGCCGGATCCTTTTGTGGCACGGATCAAAATGAGCCAAATCCATTGGCCCAGTGGGAGTGGGCTTTTGGCGTGACGTCATATAACCAGTTGCAGAAGGGTAGGAAGGTTTGCAAGCTGGGTTCTCTCCTTTGTTGCGTTTGTTTGGCGCTTTAATCCAAGAAGAGTCACATAACCATATGACAGTCATATGACAGCCTCGTTGTGAGTTCCCGCCTGGCAGCTCGGACGGTTTCTGGGGTGTTTTCTCACGTTTTTTTTTTACTTTTCTGGGCTGGCTTATCATGGATTAGGATGGCAATAAAGAGATCGGTAAAAGATCTGTTCCCAAATGTCGACAACAAAGTGAACAGAGGACAAACTGGACAGAAAAGGAAGTGAGCGAAATGGAACTGAGAGATGCGAAACAATAATTTCATCCTGTCTCCCCGCCCCTACGCAATCAATCTGGTTATATTTTTTTTGTTTTACTGCTATATTAGCAATTTCATAACTTCACAGCCTGCCTAGGCCAATCTCCCCTGTGTGGACGAGCCACTTCATTAAGGTGAAGATGAGCCCAGCCTTCTGGGAAGCAGTTTGTAAATTTATGGCGAGATAATGAAGAGCTTGCTTACATCGTGGGTATCTTCAGGCGTGCCCAAGAAAATTATCCCGCGGAAGGATTCGAAGAAAGTGACTTATGTTGCTAGGAAGATTCACCAGCTCTTCATGTATAGCTCTAGTGTTCTTGAAGCCCTGTTGCCTATGTTTAGAGGCTTTTCCGACAAAACTCCATCGTACCAGTTTTGAAAGTCAGTTTCAATAAAGTTTCCATAAGAATACCGCATCAGATTCAGTTTTTCAATTTATACGAGCTAAATGAAAGTTATCATCCGGATATTGGACAAATCGTCCGCGTAATTTCAGTTGTTTGTGGCTCTAAAGTTGCCAAGCTGACATGTAAAACATATCGTATAATAGGTCCAGTAACAAATTTTTGCTCTCTTCTCAGATTGTGTTTAGTGGATTTTACTCATATCGAAAGAATGAATGAATAAATGAATGAATATTCTTTATTATAAAGGAGTCACGAACCCCTTTGGCGGAAAGGAGGTAAGTAGTGAGGGAACGAAGGGGGATATAACGATAATATAACGATTACAGGTGGAACATCCGCAAAATCTGTATCATTATGGAAATGCAGGGCGCTGTACGGTTTGCGATTTTCCGTAATTTTTTTTATATTTTCATTATTTTTTGGTTTTTTCAAAATTTTGTTCGCCCTATTGTCTCTCTATTATAACGATTACATTTGGAACTTTCGCGAAATATACATGATTGTGGCGATGCAGGGCGTTAGGCGCTACGCTATTTTCCGTAATTTTTATATTTTGCGTATTTTTTATCCCAAACTTTTTCTCTACCAAATATCTTCATTTACGCTAATAATGCAACTACCGGGGAAACTTCCGCAAAATCTGCATTATTGTGAAAATGCAGGGCGTTGTACGGTTTGCCTTATTGCGTAATTTTTTTATAATTTCTTATTTTTTAGTCTTTCAAAATTTCGTTCGAACAATTATCTCCATTTACCCTGTTATACCAATTATATTTGGAACTTTTGACAAATCTGCATTATTGTGGAAATTCAGGGCGTTACACGGTTCGCCACAAAGTTTCCCAGAATTTCGTTCGACCAATTATCTCCATTTACGCTGTTATAGGGATTATATTTGGAATTTTCGCGAAAACTGCATTACTGTGGAAAAGCAGGACGTTACACGTTTCGCCCTTTCTCGTAATTTTTCTTTATTTTTGTTACTTTTTAGTTTTTCAAAATTTCGTTCGACCGGTCATCTCCATTTACGCTATTATAACGATTACATGTGGAACTTCAGCGATATCTGTATTTTAGTGGAAAAGCAGGGCGTTACACGGTCCTGGCTGTGGGGGTACTTCGCAAAGATTGCTACGCATTAAAACCATGGAGAGATGTTTCAAAGTGAAAATTAAAGAGAACATGAGCCAAGGAAATAGGATGTTGTTTGCAAGTGCGCTTAACAAGAATCACGAACATAATGTGCGCAGCGTGTCTTCTTTCTCTGTGTTCTTTCGGTGTTCTTTCGTGTGTTCTTTCTCTGTTATTACAATGGATGGGGCGCTAACATACGGATCGCCGCACCTTGCTGAATAGACGCATCACCAAAAATCCGTGTACACTGCAGCCTCACGTGAAACAATGCTGTGACAAGTGAGAGCCTTCCTTGCACCCTGCACAATCACGGACAAATGAAACGCGAACACAAAAGTATGAACCAGAACGCACAAATAGCGCGATTTCTTTGCGTGCAAGTCACAGGGTCGCGTGGCTTTATTAAAGTACCAAAGATTGTAAATGTGTATTAGCAAATATACCACTACAGAGCGATTATTTGATGTCGACTGTCCATATTCTTGTATTTTGCGTGTTCTGGTTCATATTTTTGTGTTCTCATTTCATTTGTCCATCACTGTACATCTTCTCTACTCTTGCAATGGTATATTTAGGCTTCTGCTTCGCCAGTTCGAGTACCTATATGCGTCCACATGGCAGCGGTGGCAGGCAAACAACACACGTTGCGCATCGCACAAGCGAGCTGGCTTTGGATTCACACCATTGTTTTATTGGCGTTTTTTCGGTAGCTGATAACTTTCGGCCTATCTTGCCACATAAATTGTTTGTTTGGTAGGGTCCGTAAAAGCAACACTGGCGTCACAGCGATCGGCAACTTCCTCTAAACAATGGGATACGTTATGTGCGCCGGAAATGATGCCAGACTCAGGCGGCTTTGTTTCGTGTTTACTTCCTGAAGCGAAGCTTTCTTGGTATCATTGATGGCGGTATCGCAACCAAAACGCACTGCAGGAAAGCCAACTTTACACAATAGGGATGAGGCAAGAAAAAAAAAACGCCTTCCGTGGTCGGAATCGAACCTGGGTCCTTCGCGTTACGAGACCGACACCTATCCGAGTGTGCCATCATGGCATTCTTTTACGTTTATTGCATGGGACAATACGCTCAAACATGACAGTACGAGGTCAGTACATAGTCAAGCAAACGAGAGAATACACTGAGGTTAGGAAAAGCACAAATACATCAAAATTCAGGCAAGCACACACAAGCGTTTAACAGAGGGAACCAGTCAGATGGTTGGTCAAAAAAATTATGCACGCTATGTAAAACGCCGAAGTTTCTCAGAAATACGACTTTGTCGATTTTGGTGCTTATAACGTAGGCGACATCGCCACATACTGCACAAACCAATTAAAACAAACTTGTCATAGTGTGGCTCACCAGGATAGCATAATGGCAAACGTCAGGTTGAGGAAGACGTGATTTCCTTATCTTTTCTGAGCGTTGACTTAAAGATGTCTCAGAAGGAGACAGTTTTTCTGAAAGCTACAAAACAGGGGCGGAAATTTGTAGACCAAACTATATAAAAGACCCTGGTCTTTCATCTAAGTTTTAACAAGGAGCGTACCAAGGTGTAATTTAAAGAAAAATGTTTTAATACCTGGGGGAGCGCATATTTTACGCATTCCTATTGTAGACGTCCTGGTATAAACACTGAAGGTACGGGACACAATATAAAGGCATGGCAGGAAGCCCAGAAACCAGGACATCAGAAATAGATTCGCCCGGAGCATTAAATATGTACTCAAGGTAAAACCGAGCCGGCAAGAAGCGAAACGTGTCAAACATTTCTCTGAGAAAACCCCGCGGACTTCAGACTGCTCCCACAGACACCGAAGACATAACAATATCAGGGAGCATTGGGGTCGCATAGCATTTCGTTTAGGTTCATTTCCCGGTCACTGGATTTGGATGGGGAACAGCATTTGGCTGAGTTGAAGTGGGCAATGGGTTGTAGATGACGATGGTCTAACGCCGACGATGGGTGGGGTGAGGAGGGTAGGGGTTAGGGGGGGGTAGCGTGTAGCTTTCTTGTGAGGGATTCGTTTCCTCTCGTCTGAATTTCGACTTTGAGTCACAGGCAGTGTGCACTTTGATCAATGACGCTTGAACTTTGACTCTCAGGCAGTTTTCACTTGTGTCGTTGACATGTTGACGTCGATTGCAGCGGCTTCGACTTTAGCACTTCGTCATTTGATTTTCGCGCGCAAGAAAGCTTCGGGTTTCAATCACCGTCGTAGTTAAACGGATGAGATTTGAATTTTTTAACCATGTTCTGGACCCCCATTTGACACTGAGAACTTTGAAACTTCTGAACCACCCTGCGCATTGCCGACAGTTCAAATCCATATTTTAGCTTTCGAGTTGACTGCGGAAACCTTGGGGTATTATTGCGAAGCCAGTAAATGGCCCATTCAGCGCAAACGCCAGGAGACCGCGTCCGTAACAACTGCAAAAAAAAAAACCCGGCTACATTAAAATCGTTCCGTAGCACAGGGCGTTCGAGAGGTGGCTGACCACGCCAGTACACCGTGGATGAAGGGAGCGGAAGGACACAGTTGTATGAGCGAAGAGACAAGCAGCGCAATTCACCGCCGTCATCAACTCCGCCACTACAAAGTGGCAGGAACGAACAGCGGCGCAACCTTGTGAGGCAGATCGAAGCCATTCGAAAGCGTTAGGTCGGATCGCAAGGCTAAGAATCTCAAGCGGCAAGTATTCAAAGCCCTTTGACAACGCGAGGCGAAAGCCAAGAATCTCAGGCGGTCAACTGGACATACATGTTTTCGCATTCACAACCCATAAGAAGCGCTTGGGTGTCCCCAGGCTTTTTTTATCTGTACATGACTTGATTAAAGCCGAGCGCAAACAATAAACAGCAATCCCCATCTTTATCATACATGCAAGTCCTGTATAAAGTTTGTATATGGGTTTTCTTTATCAAAAAAATCCCGAAAGCTTGTAATTCCTTCTCCTTTGGTAGCTCGATTGTGAAGCTCAGTCGGCACTCGTACACCTTATTAAGTTTCAAAACATGAGAGACCCTGCAGTTAAGACTACCAAGCTTAACAAACGCTAAAACATCGTCTACGTACCTAACAATTTTCTCGCCACCCAACTTAAATTCTAGTCCATATGTGCATCAATTTTTGCGAGACAAATGTTGCTATGGAGGGGCCAACTTGAGGCGCCCACAAAAATGGTTAGGCACGTCGGCGATTTCGTGGCGTTGGTTACATACCGACTAGCCCGGTTGCCCGCTAACTCTGCTACATTCACTACGTGGTTTATAAAAAGCTTACGCAGTTGGCTTGAAACAAGCATTTTATGGTTAGGCCGCTTCGGTAAAGCGAAGTTTGGCTTAAGGAAGCGTAATATTTGGTTTCCTGGACTGCAAGTTCGGTCTCTCAAACTTCGGACCCCTCCAGCCTTCTCAAGGAGCCCACCTGTTCTGGGTCGAACTGTACGCACTTGAGATGTCTCAAGTTACAAACCCCCGCCCTTCTACTCCTCCTTCCCCCGCTTGACGTAGAGTCTTCCTGCCACAATAAAGGCTACCTCCTCCTCCTCCTCCTCCCCCTCCTCCTCCTCCTCCTCCTCCTCCTCCTAATTGCACATGATCTCACTTCAGCTCAAACCTCCCAACTTGCATGAGTGAAGTCAGGCTCTGTTATATAGCTTTCATGCTGGGCGACTAGAAAAGCGAAATCCGTTCTTGCACCTTCGTGTCAGTCTCTTAAAGTTCTCGGCAGCGACGTCCAAGCCAATGCAGAGTGTACGTGCGTTGGACTGCTCCTGCCCAACCGTTGAAAATTGCCTTTCGATAATAGGTTCTGGCGTAACAGGGATGGTGTGCAACGTCGATGCTGCTTCATTGGGTTTCGGCAAGCCGGGTGACCTAACGGATTATTGCGAAACGCAATCCGTCCAAGTAATAACGTCTCGGAGCACGTCGGCAAAACTTGTCGAGCAAAGCACAATTTTCAATACAATGTTTAGTGTGCGTGTGTGTTGTACGTGTAACTGTGCGTGTGTGGATCCGACGACATTTCTCCACGAAAAAATAATACATCCAATATTTGGATACGAGACATGGAACTCGTAAAGACCGGTTATTGTTTCGTCCTTTGCCATTTTCCCTCCTTCCTTTTTCACTTTTAGAGAACCAATGCAGAGGGAATCTTTATCGCAAGTTACCAAGTTTCTTGTGGCTTGAAACGGAACATATTTCCAACATCCGTAGCTTGTCTTGCATATGGAGTTTTTTTTCGCTGTGCTATACAGGCGCGATTATATCTCCAGGTGCAGGAAAGGTACAACTATGACGTACGTCGCGAAGAAAATGTGATATGAGGTTCATACTTGACAATACATCATACTCACAATCAATTGCGCCTATTGGGAACAGTATTGGACCTAACTATCCTTACAAATAGCGAACATTTTGCACTGTCCTGTGTGGCATCTGCCGTTCAGATGTGATATTGCTTGATTGCGGTGACACTCCAACTGAAGTAAAATGTGCCACTTGGTACCATGCAGGGGAACTACGCTGTGATTTTAATTATACATTATTTTATGTAAAAGTGTAAGAAGTCTAAAAATACACAAAGCAAATGTAAATAACTTGGCGCCCTCGGCTGTAGAGCAACCTGTAGCTCTTGAATGGTTTGTCCCACTTCTGCTTTGTGTCTGGACCGGGCATACTCATGGCTTGGCTACACTACCATATACCGCCGGCTTGATTTATAGCCTTGCCGACGTTTAATGCGAAAGCAGTACATGGCCCATCAAGCGAAAAAGTCGGAATGTGTGTGCGATGTCTGTAGCAGCGAAACGGCTCCTAAACCTACCGTCGGCTGCCACGCGCAGCCCATACCCGGAAATGTGTATCGGCCAACGTTTACCCCCGGGAATTCCAATACTCGGATACTGTTACGCACACACATAGCACCACATACCCGCAGTTGTATAATGGCCAAGGCTTACCAAGGGGCTCATATGGTCCATTATATAACCTGCTGAGCGATAAGGCGGTATTTTTTTTGTCTGTAGCAGCACAACTGCTCCTAAACCTCTCTTTGGATGCGAAGTGTTCCGAAACGTGGGCTTCGCATTTATAAAACTTGAAAGAGCGCAGTCAACGCCTGAGTATGCACATTGCCTCAGACGTGTTCTATGAGCGTGCTTCACATTCTTACAGGCAACTCCTGTGCATGCGCGTTGGGTGTGGCGTGTTTCATATCCTGTGCTTCGCTTTAATAAAACACAGTGGCACGCGTGCTGTAAGGCGAGCCTTAGGCAAGCATGCCAGGAACGTGGAGAGTGCCGGGGTGCCTGCGTGCGGCCTCCGTTCGGTGTTGGGCATCAGCGGAATGTCAACAAGCAGAAGTCGCGCTAACCTCAGCCCGTGGGGCAACATGGATATTGTGAGGCAAGTTAAAAAAGAACATAAAATATTAAATGCCTCCGCCTGTGCCACTAGGTATAACAGGCTTAACCCAATATTAATATAAAAGAATTGGCCGAGGGGCAAAAGATGTTTTTAACCACCGAAGTGGAAATAAATAAAAGGGGGAAAAGCTACCCAGCGACATCACAGCCAGGAGAGCGGGCCCGGGGAGATTCCCCTGATCTCCCCTGGGAAGGTAGCGGAAGGGGTTGGGATGAAGGAGAAGGGAATTTGGAGTATAGGAATGGGTTATGGAAGTTTGGGTGGGAATGGGGACAGCGAGATTTTAGATCTAATCCTTTGAGGTCTGATTCCTATAAAAGGCCTGATTGCTCAGGATGGGAATCAGACTGCCAATTGGAATTTGGCGGACCCCACAATAGGTTCCGGACTAGCTGAGCCCCGACCAGCGAAGCCAGGGAGAACCCTCGCAGGAGTGGCGACACTATCCTCCAGACCCGTTTCGCTACTAAGCCGCTCGACGAACACCCGCCAGATCCCCCGAGTACTAGAGAATACGTTCGGCAGACCTCAGGTACTAGTCCTCGCCTGTTCTCAGTTTCGGGAACCGGTAGTCTTGTCCGATAGAATGGTACGCGCTACCTTTTAGACTGTCGATTACTATGTACACCTGGATACTATCTCCAAAGGAAGAGCCTTCGGGATTTAGCGAGGTAACTCAGGTTTTGACGAACGTCTTATGTTTTCTCGGTGCCAACTGCTAGCCCACCAGAGAGCCTCCCTCTCCCCATACGGGCAGCAGTAATCAGGTATAACTAAGAAGAGAGGAACCGGCGCCCCACTTCCAATACTAACCCCCGAATTCATAGATGTATCTTCTTCTCAACTTAAACCGAGCTTAACTTGCCGCCGTCTAAGTCGGCTTCCCTCAATTCATAGACCCAACCCGCTCTTCGATCGCACTTCAACCGTACTTCGACTGATCTTGGTCGGCCGAAATTCAAGTCTGCTTCGTAGCTACCTTGAAGGCTTGAAGTCAACTTCGTCGCTTCGTTATTCCAACATGGCGCCTCGGCAGCGGTAGCGGCGCGACGTTGCGCGATGGATCGCCGGCTTCGAGGCAGTCTGTCGTGCCATTGATGTTGTGTTTGGTGACGCGTATACGACGAAAAGCCGAACTTGAAGGCAACTTCGTCGCTTCGTTATTCCAACATGGCGGCTCGGCACTGGTAGCGGCAGCGGCAGCGGCGCGACGTTGCGCGATGGATCGCCGGCTTCGGGGCAGTGTGTCGTGCCACTGATGTTGTGTTTGGTGACGCGTATACGACGAAAAGCCGAAAATACCGCTGCAATCGTTCAGCGGCCACCAAAGCCGGTGTACGATGATCGCCGGGGACTGCCACTGCCTACACTGCAGCAACTGATGCTGACCCTCCGTTTTCGCCAGTTTTTACGGCGCAGGCTCCTTTCAAGCAGCTACGGGGAGACTGGTGAAACCTACTGTGTGCCACACCGTAAAGAGGGTGACGGAGCTGATCGGAAAAAAGCCACTGTTTGAGCGGCTGGTGCACTTCCCGGTCGCGTCGAGGTAGTGCTGCAAATAGTATTATTGCCATTCACGGCCCTCTGATGACTGATATCAGCCAACTTGCTTTTGCGCTTCGGTATCCCTTGAACTTGTCACCGAGTATACCTTGTCGCATCCCTCCCGAAAGTGGCTTCACGTGGTTAGTTTGAACATTTCCTGGTGTTGTTTTTTCTCTTTGTTGCAACATTGTGTGATTGTTAACAGTGTTTTTGGTCTACACAGTAAATCCAGCGAAAAGGGAATGTTGTGCAGGTTATAGTGCGCAAGTTTCTCCTTGAGAGGGACCATGTATACAGCATACATCTTTGTTTTGCATTAAAGGACTGGCCTTCAGTTACACCCAGTTCTTCTGGCCCCAAAAGTGGTCTCACATGCACAAAGAGTTATTGCAGCTCCAATTTTTTTTACTCTACAGTGTAATCAGTAAGGTCATTTGTGAGGTAACCAAACAGCGTAGTTGGCGTGTTAACTGCATGCTAGCATTCAGGCAGCACAATCCAATGGAACCTAGGGCCCAATACAATTACACAGTCATGTTTATTGAAAATGGCTTTTGTCGACCGTGTGCTACAGCACTAGTCCAGTCCCAGTGACGACACGGGCAGTGCGAGTTGCTGGCTATAGTCTCCACTCCGTCATCTGGGGACGCCAACCCACACTTACCAGTTACGACGTGCTCGCTGAGATAAACGGGTGGTAATTTCTTGAACAATTATAACGAATAGCCTGATGTTACACACAGTTATGTGGAGACCGCACTGAAGTGCTACTTTTTAAGCAAGCCGAAAAGAAATTGTGGGGAATGCTTCGGTGTCACTCTTTTTTTTTCTTTTGCCGCCTGGATAGCTGTCACGTAAAGACTGGGGAACGCTTCATCTTCGGGCTAGAACAGCAGTGATTGTTCTTGGCTTGCTGAACTAAAGAGGCCACCCACATTTACTTGATTTTAATCGGCTTAAATAAATGTTTTTGCAACAACCGGGTTGGCTGGCCGCAAACTCCATCACTGATATCGTGTGATTTTCACATGTTCCTCAAACCGTTATTTTCTTGTGAATTGCATTATCCTGCTATAGCCTTCTTGTGGGGTTTGTTAGCTTGATGCATGATACAAGTGGATATTGATGACTGAACTTGGGCAGCGACTCCTACGTAGATTCAATACTGTGAGCTGGGGAGGCACATATTCACAAAACGCTGATGTTGCTCAAGCAGCAAACATCACTGCAACGCACCTACATGAACATCCACGTTTCAATTCGAATCAAGCAAGTAGTTCCCTGTCCGCTAAGTATTTCTGTATTTTATTCTAAATTGCTCGCCATTCTTGTTGCCCTTAGTGCAAAAAAGCTGCTACTAGAGTGTGCAAAAAAAAATACCAGACCAGTAACAAAATGCCTGTACGAAGGCATTTGGTTTTGTTCAAGTACTCCTAAAAGCTCTAATAGCCACATTTGTCAAATAAAGGCAGCAGACTGAAATCACAGAGCTTACACATACTTTTATTATTTCTGTTGCAAAGCCTCGGCCATAAAAATTTAAAAAACACTGGCAAAACAAGAGATCCAAACCTTTCAAAGACAAACACGTTTTGGTTTGCCTATGGACAACAAAACTCTAGAAAATCCAAAATGTCGTTTATTTTGGTTTTTAAAAGTTCTTCGGCTGGTGTCCAACACAGTCCAACAAGAAGCACCACTCCAGAAAGGACAAGGCCCTGACAACATCCTCCTGCTCACAATACGATAGAATTCTCTCTCCCTTCATCCCGACTACACGGGCTCCTGTCGAATTCTCACTCCAAAGCCTGGGCGAGCAAAGTTCTCTCACGCTTAATTTTATACTCAGGAGCTCTAACTCAAGCTCTTTTTGCTGGTTTATCAGCTGGTCCTCTAGCTGTATTTTCTCAGGTGCACCTCCTTATCAGCAGAAGGTGCAGGTTGTGCTCCTCCTG
Organism: Haemaphysalis longicornis; assembly: GCF_048455015.1. Classification (NCBI taxonomy): domain Eukaryota; kingdom Metazoa; phylum Arthropoda; class Arachnida; order Ixodida; family Ixodidae; genus Haemaphysalis; species Haemaphysalis longicornis. The sequence goes on from NW_027526203.1 coordinate 270,267,481, forward strand.
CAGGAGCTCCACCCTCGTGTTATCGTCAGCCCAGAGCTTTCACTCGAGGAGAGCCATATGACCGTTTGGATGCCCTGCGGCCTCCGTAGCGGGCGCTGCTGCATCACTGCCGCTGCAACTGCCGGCTGCGGAAGCTATAGCTGCCGCCACCAGACTTGGCTCCCAAAGAGACTCTCGTGGTAGACTGTCGTCTTGCGCTGTCACAGCCCATGTTTCCCCTGGAGATGAGTCTGGCTTGGATGAGTCATCTGAAATGAACAAGCAAACTATATCTGTTGAATGTGAAATCTTATGCGATATGTGAGTGCACGGAAGGGTAGGTGGAGGTGATCTTCCTTTCAAGGCAAAGGTGACGCCACTGCCTATTCCACGATACACAAATTGGCTGCCTTACTCTTTACACAGCCATTTGAGTATGTACGGGGAATTAAAGGGGCCATGTGAGTTACCACTCCGTTTTTTCAGCACATGGCCTGGGGCAAAACTTAGAGTTAGCTTAGAGCATGCCATGTGACAGGTAAATGTGATGGCATGCAAGTAAAAAAGGTGCGCACTGTAGCTGCGGAGAACTATGTTTGTGGGGTAGCCGCGGCGTGACGTGTCGCCAGCCTGCTTGTCCAAGTAATTCGCACCAAAAGACAAAAAAATTAAAGTAAAGCAGTGTTTGGGTTTTCAACACTGCGTCCTTGTGTGTGTGCAACGTCTATTAGAGAGCAGTATGCCACACGTGAGGCTGGTGTGCAGGACACGTCACTCCATCGTTACACCGAAGTGCAACTGAGGTGATTACGAGACGCACCGTAGTGGATAGCTAAGAATTTAGACCACCTGGGGGTCCTCAAAGGGGCCATTAAGACAAAATACACCTTTCTTTTATGTTTATGTATTCACTTGTAACTTCTACTGTTTACCCAACACTTGCTACTGCTATAAAAAGCACGTGCACTAAATGTAAATGCAGAGATCTTGTTCTACAAGCTTTGTACTTTGCATCGGATTTTGTCGGCCTCAGCGAATTGCAGCGAGCTGCCAATAATACGTCGTCAGTTCAGTGCGGAAAAGTAGCTAGGGTATTGCAAACCCATTATCTGTTTTCCTCATTATTTCATTTATTTGAGTCAAGTCTGTGTTAAAATATGTGCAGTGTTATTCTAACGAGGCAATCTTTCCAGTCAACCAAACTTTAATTTTGTCTTCACGGCCCCTTTAACATGAGCTGACCTTTCATTTTTCAGCCTCAACCAGAAAACAGGCTGCAGCAGCCTGCATTAAACCTGCATGCTAAAAAATGCGGATGGCCACTGCTTTTTCTTTCTTCTGCGGCAAAATGGATTCACACGTGATTAGGCCCCTGTTTAGAAACCAAAGCTAATTAATTCAACCACGAGCCCTCACTGCACTGCAGCTCAGAGATGTTGGACAGTTTTTTTCCCTAAAGATGGAAAATTTGTACCCACCTGTGGCATAAACACGGTGTCCCTGGTGCTGTCCACCATTGCCTGCACCAACTGTAGGACCAGTCGACTCTGCACAGGCAGCAGGTGGCGCGTTCCGACCAAGTAATTCTTGTTTTCAGGCCGTATGCCAACCATCTCCATGGTCGGCGACATGGGTCGAGGTAGTGGTCCTCCCCCTAGAAAGCAATGCGTAACACAACGTCAGTAAAAAAAAAAAAAAAAGGCTGGAGTGAATGTGAGCACTGAAATGGCTCTAACAGCAGCATTCCAGTGAAAATAGTCACACGCACAGACACATATACCTGTGCTTCTGTGGTCACATTTTGACTTCTCTTTCAAACTATAGTAGACAGTAGTTGAAATGCGATAATGAAAGCTTCACTTAAAGGCTGCTGTGCTATAGCTAGGGCAGGCCTCCACGTACTGCAGTATGCTGGGGTTTCACAGTACTGCCGATAAGCTCTCAGTACCTGGATGTGGACAGATTATTTGTCAGGGTTCAGAAGCTGAATCTGGCTGGCACACATTTCCTTTGTGCACATGATGCACACTACAGGTTCGGTTACTAAATTTTGTATATCCTTGTTGAGGGGAGGTTTTTTATTTTGAAAGGCTTGAGATTCAAAATTCGGCTACGTTGAAACGGATTATTATTATATCCAAGAACGAAACAGGGATGACATAACATCCGCGGCCCTTAAGAACCGGCAAAGTTCTTTTAACACAGGAAAAAAATCACAGCAGGACGCGTGAAAGAAGCAGCTTTCGAACGTAAGGCGCGACGGCAGTAACATCTATCGGTAGCGCAATGCTAGGGTCTTTCAACGAAATTGCGAACGTGTTACTTACCGGCCTTCAATTCCTCTCGCTTTCCGCGGAACCATTCCTCGTTCCACTTCTGCTTCATGTTGTTCCAGCATTGTTCAGTCCTGCCGCGTCGCGTTTTGTGACACCAAAGACGGAGTTAAAATTCCGTAGCAACATCTCGCCACTGGGAAGCTTTCGCTGCAACGGAAGATACGTCGTCCTTGCGCTATAATTTGCTTCGCCGCGTCTTTAAAACCAACACAAGAAGAGTCTTTTCACCTTCTGTGAACCTTGGTGCAACTTTTCTGCGCATTTCTTGGATCCTTTTGCTGCGCACGCACAAAAATACGAAGAAACGAACATGAAACCAACGAAACGCTGTCGAGAACGCCGATGCGGCTCGGTTGCGAGCGCCCGGGTTGCCAGATCACATTCACTAATGTCTGAAACACGCCTTATGCTTTGACCGTAGATGATTGGGGATTGCTATTTGCTTAAACAGACCATTTTTAACAATTACTATGGGTGGTTTTTAGTTAAAGGGACTGTTTTATGACCTTGATTTGCATCTTAAACGAAATAATTCCCGGTTACTCTCGATCCCAGCCGCGTCCGTAGCCGCCCCGCTCAAGTCGCCCCCTGACTTGATGAAGCAAGCTCGCTCCAACGTCTATGAAACGCGAAGGTCGTCTTAGACCCGTTCAAGCCGCCTGCTGTCTTGGAGCGGACTTCATGAAGTACGCTCGCTGCTTAAGTTTAAGATAGGTCTATGAATTCGGGGGTTTAAGAACGAGAATTTTCGCCAAGGAGCGTACTAATCCCCTCTTTCGTCGGTCCCAGCTAGTGCGCGCCTACTAGACTGTTCGCTACTAAAGGCCAGAGAAATTGGCCACCATAAGCACCTACTGAAGGCCCTGAATCCTGTTGTCCAGGAACCTTCGTGTAGGCAGCGAGCAGTCGTGCCCGCGTGGGGTGACTGCGGCGTTCCCATAATATAGGAACTTTTTCACCGCTTTTATGCCAAGTTCCCAGAGCCAACCTCGGTAGCCACCCAGGCTGTCCGGGCCTGCCTCCGCGTCCAGCATCGGCTCTGGGACTGGAACTGGCCCATACAGTTCCAGGGAGTCACTGCCACTCACTTGGGGTTTTGCATCCCCGGGTGAGACCTGGCTCCCACCCACCGCTGCCGTTAGCAACCGACCAAAGCTAGGCAGCCGAAACCGCCTTTGCCCAGTCAGCTGCCAGGGGGGACCACGAGCAGGTGGCAGTCCCTACTGAGTCAGGCCACTCGGCGGGACGCTGTATACCGTACCATGAGCACCAAAATTGTTGGCGGCCGCAACCTGAGGCGGCCGTCCACGCCAGAACAGATATCCCGCAGTAAAACTGGGAAACGTTACTCGCAGCGCAAAACTAAAGGAGTGCGAACCTAAAGCGGCGTTCTATTGGACATTAATGCTTTCACATCCACAACTCTTAAGAAACGCTTAGGTGCGGTCTAAGTTCTTTTTGTACGTTTTTCCCCCAGAGGTACGACATATTCCACCTAACGAGCCGCAAAGGTCTCCTCTGCACCAGTTCTGAAGATTTGTTATTTCACAAGGTGTAACAGCTGATCCACAGAACATTTTACAGCCATTGAGGAGGCTGGTAGATGTCGTACATAGCGCTGATCACCATTAGACGGCCATCAAATTTTCCATCACGTGAGTTCACGTATAAGTCACGTGGACATGCTAAAATTGTAGTCTCCCCAGTTCACAAAACCACACTAGCTGCACTCGCCGTATTGACCTTTTTCCGTCATAATGCTCAGAATTGGACATAGAAATTCAAGACTATGAATCAACGGAACAGACTACTATCGAACAACCAGCTGAAACGAAGTAACGGCTGTGAAGAGAAACAAGTGCGAATGAGCAATGACAATCGGGTTCGTTCACCCCTGCAGTAATTTGTGCAACGAGCGAAACAGTCCCAATTGATCTAGCATGGACTCCAAAGGCACTGCCCGACAACTGTTACGAGTGACCATAAACAGGAACGGTAGGCACTCTATAGAAAGAAAAGGATTATAACCTTTTTGCAGGCGTGCTACTTACCAAATTATGTAGCGGTTGCATGTATGCATGACCTGTGCAGACATTTCGCCCGGACTCCAGATCAGAATATTGGTAATTTGCGATGTAATGTACTGACCCCACCCCCAAGACAAGAACGCCATAAAGTCATTTGATTCAAAGTAATAATTTAGTGGTAATTCGGCTTTTTAACCTCCAAAAGAATCGCGCTTTGCCTCCCTCCTCCTTTGTAAGGGATGTGGGGCAAATCAGCAAAACGTGCAGAGAAGGGAAAAATACTTTAGAGCTGTTAAGGCGCTACCTACAGAGAGAAAGTCGGAAAGGATCACAACGTTAGAAATCTGTGTTTCAGTTCTTGAAGAGAATAACCTATCACGAGTGTTGCCACCGGAAAATCAGATGTATAATACGGCCACGTAATAATAAAGGATCATTCGAAGGACTTAGAGAAGATTCCGCTCAGCCTTCTCATCAGTTTTCGAAGCATAGGTGCCGATTATGATATATGAATCAAGGGTTGGTAATGATCTTAACGCTAATTATTGAGAAATCAGGTCGGTGCCAGCTGGCAATTTAGGGGAAAGATGTTATCAAAACTTACTTCCAAAGGAGAGAGGTTATTAGGGGAAGACAGGACCGAGAAAAGGCCTTTATGAAGTGAGCAAAGCCGTGTCTGTGCGCAATTAAATTGGGTGGGATGAATCTGGGGTCACGTAATTCCTTCAAGATGTCAGCTTTGAGAAGAAAAATGATATGATCGTCTTGCGGCTAAGACTGAAAAAATTAAAGAAAATCAAACGTCTTCTTAAGAGAAAAATGGTTAAAACGCGAAGGCTTCCCCTACGCAAACTCAGTCAGAGTCCAAAATTCAAGCTCCTTCGACCGTGTCGGAGTGGCGCATCGATAAAGAAAAAAAAGCGTCGGAATGGCGCAATGCGTAGACCTCGGCTTCATAAGGCCATGGACCCAGTTTCGATTCCGACGACGGGATGCGTTTTTTTTTTCCTTTGGGGCGCTTGATGTGCCTTTGACTGATTGTAGGGTTTTAACGCGCCGACGCAGCGCAGCCGATGAGGCGCGCCGTAGTGGAGGGCTCCGGATTAATTTTGACCACCTGGGGATCTTTAACGTGCGCCGAAATCTCGTACACACGGGCGTTTTTGCTTTGATGTGCCTTTGTGGAAATCATCATGTGCATCTTCACAGCGCAAAAATAACGGGACAAATACAGGATGGAATCACAGGACAAGCGCTGAACCACAACTAAATGTTTATTGAAGAAACACAAAGATAAAGCCAGCGATTGAAGAAAGACAACGGTAAAAAACATGAAAAAAAAACCCGATAAAAGCATTTGTCCAGGAGCACGTTCTCAGGCATCACTTGTATCAAGATACGCCTGTCCTGCGTCGAGAAGCGACACGAGCCAGGCACGAGCCAGGCATTTTTCGAATTATATAGGCTTCCACATCCTTCCTCGCCTTTTGGTCAACGCCTGTCCTGCGTCGAGAAGCGACACGAGCCAGGCACGAGCCAGGCATTTTTCGAAATATATAGGCTTCCACATCCTTCCTCGCCTTTTGGTCAACGCCTGTCCTGCGTCCAGAAGCGACACGAGCCAGGCACGAGCCAGGCATTTTTCGAAATATATAGGCTTCCACATCCTTCCTCGCCTTTTGGTCAGCATCATGTGCATTCCCATTGGATGAAGGATGGCTTTCCTGAAGTGAGTTTTTGCGTACGCTCGCAATCAGTGAGTCGAGTCCTTTGCTACAAACACTCACTCACTAAAACGGTGTGACAGTGAAAAATATCATGCCTCAAAGTATTAGACAAGGTTAATTAGCAACATAGTTTGGTGATCCTAAACGTAACCGCAGAGCCATTCGCTACACAGCGAAGAGCGGATGTAGTGTCGGGAAACCAGAAAGGGTACGCCACTTTACTCAAACACTGGCCGCCCATCCATAACAGCGGAAAACCATTAGCAGTGTGTCTGCGATCATCCAGAATGTGTAGTTGCATAGCCTGCATAGCACGCCAGTAGCTCTACCGTGTTTACAGCGACGTTTGCATATAAGGAGGCCATGTGTGTTGGATGAGAAGAAGTACGTCCGGATATTTAAGTTCTGTAAGCTGTAGGCTGGGTGCTGTCGCTGTTATAAACCTAAGGATGTGGGGTCACTCACGTGAAACAGCAAGCTTCCCAACATTGGGTGGGAGATGGGACGGTGTGCCCTGATCATTCGGGACTACGAGATACATTTGTTACGCCCAAAAAACTTGTGAATGCTTCTATCCGATGGGGAAACGAATCAATGCCATCGGCATTACCTCAACATAACACACCATTCTAACTGGAAAAGGACTGCGAAGTAAGTTAAAGAGAATGCAAAAAAGAATGATCCCTGAGGAACGCTATGGAGCTGCTGACACTGAGGTCACCACGACAAGCCATTTTTGACTATCTTACAGTTGAAAACACACCAACCTGCAGGATCGAATGTTCCTTGGTATTTTTCTAGGCCCCAAAACTAACATCAAGGTACAGTGCTTTAGGTTGTAGTAAGGATTTGCCATGTCAAAAGTAACAAGGCGTCCATGCGTTCGAGGCCACTAGTTACACTGTTCTCGATACCAAAATCAGCTTTCGAAATAGAATTCTCAAGCCTCAACATAATTTTTGTACTGCCTAAAATAATGCTTCTATTAAGAAAGCGCTTGAAGCAACCGTTCAGTAAAATCTAACTCAGCTTAACCTAGATGCTCGTTAAAGAGTTTCAAAGTTTCAAAATTTATTTCAAAAATGAAATGATGCACGATTACGTAGTAGGTTACATGAGGAGGTCCCAAGGTGAGGAACCGCCGGCGGGACCTCCTACAGTTAGAGAAATGGGCCTAATACTATCTGATATAATACCTTAACTTTGGTATTTCAAGAATGATACGATATTTCAGTAAACGCAATTATAAACGAAAACTTCCCTGCACCCTTAGCCCGTTTTTCTATTCTGCTTCGGAGCACTAAGCAAGCATCCAATGACAACTTCAACTTGCTAATCTGTCATAACGTCTATGGCGAAAGGCTTACTCAATTCTACGGTGCCAAAGTGTGGCACGATATACCACTTCAAGTGAAAACTGCGAGGAACTTCAAATTGTCTAGCAAGATGTTTCACTTGGCTAAACAGAACGTATTTTAATTATGGGATTGTTATTCTCGTGGATCTTTATACTCCTTTGTGGGCTTCAGTTCTATTTCCTTTGGTCCTTTTAGATGCGACGCATCTCTTGCTCTGAGGCATGTCCCTCCTGCGTCGGCGTAGTCCGGCGTCCGCACGCCAGCTGCGCATGCGCGACTCTCCTCCCGTCTTCTCTCCGACAGCTGTGCGCGCAACTCTCTCACTCCGTCTCATTACCGTAAACAACAGCTGTGTGTGCGCGCGTCGCTCGCTTCGCTCCACTCCCGTCGCGCAAGTGTGCGCATGCGCGACTCTCCTCCGTTGTCTCCTCTCCCTGAGGCGCTGTGAATACAAAGCGGGTATCGCGCTGCGGCGGTTCAGTCAGCGCTCGCTCTCGTTCGACTTCACGTCACTTTGCTTGACGACTGCGTGCTTGACTTGATTCTTCCGTTGAAGACGTGATGGAAGCGACGGTTTCTTCAGCGAGTGGTGTGACACAATCCAATACCAGCGTCACTCCAAACGAACCCCCCGATGCGTCGCATCACAACAGGGTTCCCTCGCGGGAAGATGGGCGTAATTTTTTCTGTTCGTTTTCTTTGTTTTCGACCCTTGCTGGATACCTGTGACTCATTTGTTTGAGTAGTTTTGTATTGGACCAGAAACTAACCTCCTGGCTATCGGCGCAAATAATGTGTAAACATTTTTTCTGACTTGTGATAATCAAGCTCTTCATCGATTGATTGATTGATTGATTGATTGATTGATTGATTGATTGATTGACTGATTGACTGACTGACTGATTGATTGATTGATTGATTGATTGATTGATTGATTGATTGATTGATTGATTGATCCTATCAAGCTTTCACTTGGAGTTCACTAGCTATTTTGAGGGACGTGTTTGCAATGTTAAGCACGTAATCAAGAGACGCATCACCTAATAATTTTAACATTGACACCGTTACACCATTTGACACAGGGGAAGCAACAGCCTGCAGGGAAACAACGTAAGCTAATTCTCACATTGTAAGAAGAGTGAATTTCGTATTTGAAAGCTAGTAAACAAAAGCAGCAGTAAAACAGAGGAAAAGCGGGGTTCCAGTCCCTGCGTAATTCGGTCGAAAGCTATACAGTAACATCAAATGTTGACTGAACAAACAAATTACCATTACACTGATCCCATCCACCTTTCGAAAAGCAAAAAGGTGTATAAGGAGTGCGCGTTCCTTTTTTGTTTTGACAGTGCGACAAAGTAACGGCTTTTTTTCTCCACTTTTCTTTAGATACTATCCGGTTGAGTATTACGGCCAGGATGTCGAACCAGAACTGGAACCTAACCGAAAACCGGAACCGAACCCGAATTTTTGCCCGGAACCGGAACTCAACCGGAACAGTATTCTTTCCGCCATTTTGGAACTGAACCCCAACCGGAACGAATCGAAGGAACCATTCCGAACCGGTTCCGGGGCCTCAAAAATATGATTGCTAGTTTTCCGTTTGGTACCCTACCTTTGCCACTCGCCAGACAGAACCATGAAATATTTTGCATAGTCTGCAGTTCCCAAGGCCCATCATGTTCTCTTCATACTATTGCCCTCAATTTAATGTAAAGTTGTCCGTATATACTATCGGTTTGCGTTAGGTACTGCCCATCTTTCCCAATTCTATTTTACATTTAGCATAACCTAAGTTACAACGCATATTCCGAGGCAACATATCATGGAATATTCTTCATGGTTTCTATCTGCATGGTATTTAAAATCGTGTAAAGTTTTTAATGTGTTGTTAATTCGCATGCATCCCTGTCCGCTTGTGAAGGCCTTCAGGGACACCACCAACAATAAATCCATATATTCCACTTATTTTAGTTTGAATGGGCAATTATATACAAACAGCACTGAGACACAAACACTCGTATTTCTCCAAATTAACGACACTTCTTCTTGTATACAGCGCCGTTGTGTCATTTGGTTACTGCTCTAAGAGAACATGAGATATAAAAAATGGGGGATCCTAATTTCCACTTTAAAGTATATTTGATAGCATTTTCATGTTATCTTGAATCTGCTCAACCTTAAACTTTAAAGGCGGATGGATTAAAGTCGATTAATGCAGGTTAGCGGGTAGACTGGGGTAGATTAGTAGGCGAGTGAATGAGCTAATGTGAATTAGTTGGACTGGTGTGTTGATTAATTTGGATTTTGGATTACAGTAATTAGCGAGTCAGTTAAGGCAGATTAGACGCTGGGAACACACATGATATCATTGGGGTCCTTGGCATTTGGAAATTTTGCAGCATTCTCCTTCACGACCAATCACGAAATTTTGTCAAGCACAAAGTAACCGCAAAGTTATGTGACGACCACCTGAACGCTGTAAAAAATCTTTCGTTATACCTGTATTGCGCTGTTATGTTGTTCCTATATTAAAATTAACATATCGCACTAAAGTTAATAACTAATTGCCTAATGCATGTTTTATTTTCATCAAAGGGTTTTCAAAACGTGTATATATATGACGTGAGACAGTTGGAAAGAAACTAAACTGAAAGAAAAAAGGGAGGAACGATCAACTGGTTTGATGCAAGAGACGCCCGATAGCATTCTTCAATACCTTCTCTTTCTTTGTGCTACCGTTCTGCAGCCTCCCACAGGTGTAGCATCTCAACCCCCGAACACAGCCTCCTTCAAGCTGAGGAAGCGGCGCCAAAACTCTCATAACAAACTCTTAGCAGGCGTGGCCCAACTTTGCCAACGATAGATTGCATCTTACAGCACTTCCAATGATCAATAGGAGACCACCAACGAGACAGTCACGATTGTATGGGCACCAGCTCATACTGGCATTTCCGGCAAACAAGATCACCAAAATCGTCGCTCGAGATTTGACCGGCTTAGCCAGCGCTGATGAAGCCCGGTCCGAGTGCATGCATCCTGCAGTCACAGGCCAGGAAGTTACTCAGAACTATAGCCTCTTCAGTAGAACGTATTCCTCCCAGTACAAATCGCTACCAATTAACCAGGAAAAATTACTCCGCGCCCTGCGGGCATACACCTTCCCACACACCACCAGACTCCACCTCTTTGACTGGACACAACTCTCCATTTCTTCGCTTCTGTGGAGAGCGTGGGAACCTCATACACATAGTAGGCGGCTGCGACAAGTATACCGTAGGTCCACCCAACCTCCATGTTTCCATATAGATTTGGGAGACAGCCATGGCCAGCTCCGGCCTTCAAGATCAGTTGCTCTTGATAGAAACGGCTGTCGATTCGGCCCCCTCAAATGAGGACGCCTCTGTGAAGCTTTGCCTCGATTTAATTAATTTTCATTTCCTCTCTCTCTCTCTACAAGTGATCATTACGGCTGCTTGTGACTTCACTTGGCTATCATCTGTCCTAGAGCCCAATCGCTGTCATCAGTCACTGAAGGGCCATTAGCAAGTTCCTATCTCCGGTGGTTCCCTATCCAATGCGGTCCTATACACGCCGTCCAATGAGCCTTTATAGCCGTTCTTTTTTTCCAAAAACTCTGTTAGGAGATAAAAGATGAGCAGAAAGAAATTGCTCTGAATGCCACCTGCCACGCTTGGCAGTCGGAAATTAATGCCGACGCCGGACTGTTTTCTACTTCTAGCACTGTTAATCATTTCGTGTTAAAGCTAAACCGCCGTTGAAACTTGGGGTAGATGAAAATCTTAGCAGACCAACCGATTTATTTACAATGCATATTTTTTGCCGCATTGTGCAAAAATAGAGGTGCGTGTGTGCGTGCGTCGTGCGTGTGTGCGTGAATAACATTTGATCGATCCAAAAAAAGATGGCGGGCGCGTACGATCTCCTCCCGCCAAGAGACCACCCGTTTGCCAGTAAACTACTTGCCCGCCTGCCCGCCTGCCTGCCTGCCTGCCAGGCAGAACATTCTGGTGAGGATGCATGATTTGGGGACGAGGGGCGGCCCGTCACGAGCTGCATGGGGGGGGACGAGAGACGCAAAATGCCCCACTACGGCGACACTCAAGAGTACCAAAAACGATTGTGGACGGACGGGTCGTCTGCTTAGTCGGTCGAGGCAAAAGGCAGCCTGCAGGGAGGCTGCCCATTGCCAGAAGATTCTGGTTAGGATGCACCGATGGGGGAGGTGCTGGAGGCACCGGGGCGCTGCCCGCTGGCCAGGAGGGTACATGTTCGCCTTCGAGAAGACTGTGGCGAGGACGCATTATTTGGATACGATGTGCGGCCAGTCACCGGTCGGCGAAGGGAGTGGATCACAGGGCGGCACAGCGGTGGCTATGAAGAGCCATGCGTTAGAGCTCAAACATTAAGCGCCCGCTCCTGTGGTTTCGCGTAGTTTCTCAGCGTCGACCTCGTTGTAACCGACAGAACGAAGACGCCACCGAAGATAGAGCGAGCAGGAAAGCGGAGGACGAAAGTATGGCGAAAGTGGGAGGGGAGGGCGAACTTTCCAGACCGCGCCAGACATGCTCCACGGCAGCAACGCCTTACGAGATAACGACAGGGTATACCGCATGCCGTCGTGTATTTGTTGAGGACGCGATCACTTCCTAAGACACAGCAGCTATGCGCCGTCGCCGAGAAGACTAGAGTTCGCGCTGCTCTCAAATTTCGCATTAGCGACTACCGTAATCGTCTGCCATATTTTTTGTTTCCTCAAGAAAACAACTGTGGTGTATAAAATTGCAGTGGTATAAGCCAAGTATAAAATAAAATTAAATCATGAAAATGAGCGAACTAAAATTAATAAAGGTAAACTTGCGGCCATAAAGAGTAATGCTTTCACATTCATACAAATAGGCAGCCTTAAGTGTCCCAACGAACCCTTTGTTTAGCTTCAGTTATTGTTGTAATCGTTTACCTATCTGTCACGATTTGGCCCGCATTCGTGAACGTGGGAGGGTCGTAGTACCCTCCACCCGAGTGACGACCGGCAGTGTGCTGGTGGTGACGGTGACTGACCGCGAGCAGCTGTGCTCGTCGGTGTTTATTCGCCAGCCGTGCACAATGTTTCACACCGAGCCTGGCAGGGCCACCGAACTTAGCGGCCAACGAAATGTGGAGAGGGGGCGGGGGCGCCACATACTCCTCACACTACCATTGAAAACGTTTTGCAGTAGCTTGTACAGTTAAAGGAGCTATTGAAGACTTTAGATTAACTTGCCGCGGTGGCTCAGTGGCTAAGGCGTTGCGCTGCTGAGCACATACACGCGGGTTAGAGTCCCGGCCACGGCGGCCGCTTTTCTGATGGACGCGAAAAGCAAAAACGTCCGTGTGTACGAGATTTTGGCGGACGTTAAAGATCCCCAAGTGGTCAAAATTATTCCGGAGCCCTCTACTACGGCGTGCCTCATGGTCTGCGTTGCGTCGGCGCGTTAAACCCAACAATAAATAAATAAATAAATAAATAAATAAATAAATAAATAAATAAATAAATAAATAAATAAATAAATAAATAAATAAATAAATAAATAAATAAATAAATAAATAAATAAATAAATAAATAAATAAATAAATAAATAAATAAATCATCACTTTCGATAGACGCTTTCGCTCTTCTGCGCATCTGGAAGCACTGCGAGAACTATAGCAATTGCCAGCACAGAGCAACAGTGGGTGATTTGCTCGCCGCTGCGGATGCAGCTTCCGTTTCTGCTTCGCTTTTGTGGCTTTCTTTTTAAAGTGGCTCTGAAATGCGTTCTATTCTGCAGCTTAAGGAAAGCCGGCAAATAGCCGCTACACCGCTGTAATGATGTCATTCAGCGGTCGAAGAACGCCAGGACCGGTAAGGAGAGAAAAACATTTTAATCAAATTTCCAAGTTATCTGATGAGGAGAGAGCAGTAATTTTTGGATGAGGCACTTTGCGACCCCCTCATCTAAGTACAGGATGTGTTGGTTGACTACTTTCTGCAAGCATTTAGTAAAAAGTTGAAAAAAGTGCAGCAGGGTCGCTTGAGTTTGGCCAAGGCAAAATATTTGCACGAAGAACCATTCATTATGACTTTGTTTTTATGCCGCCTTGATAAGGAAACAAAAAACGAGCACAAAAAAATTAACAGAAAAAAACACGCCTGCTTTTTTTCTACGAACCCGTTTGAACCCGTTTGAACCGGTTCGAACCGGTTCGAACCGGAACGGAATCGTGCTCTGGAACCGAACGCGAACCGAACCCGAAAGGCTTGAACCCGAACCCGAACCAAACCCGAAAAATGTCCGGTTCGACACCCTGATTACGGCGGCAAATTCGCAGTTGGTCCGTTTGGACGGACATTGCTTACTCATAACTTTCTTTAGGTCCCCGTGCCTCTAAACATACACGCGACAGCCGCCCCCATGTCCCCATGGCCTGGTGCCACCACCATTTTTTTAACAAGACAGTTGATTGATTTTTTTTCTGAGACATTCAGAAAGAACGGATGAAGCTTGAGCTGGGGCGGTATTCTCGTAACTGTCCCTTTTGAAAACGTCCCTTTTGCGCCCCTTCCTCGTGACGTGCTTCCGGTTAAGCAGTGAGCGTTGGCAGCATCGTTGGCAGTAGGTTTGCCGCGCTTGCGTTACGTCACTTCCGGCTGTTTGCTTTTAGCCAATCAGGGCTTGCCAAAAGGGACACTTTTGAAAGGGCAAAACTCGACAATACCGCCCCTGGTCTGCACTCCCCGTGGCTCACGCTTATCGTCAACATCATCTTCACCTCATCGTTGCGTGGTGGTTTAAATCGCCACCGCGACAACTACGCGATATACCGCTTCGAAATAGGTACAGTCGGCCAAATCTTTAACTAGCGTTGGGGAGCGGCGACTTTTCATGCGTCAGCAGCGTATGACGAAAGCCAAGTTGCAAACAGGTCGAGATTAAATGAATGCTCGGAAACCGCACTCAGCTGTGCCCATCTTCTCCTAGTCTAGATGTTCCCGCCTAAGAGTGTCATAAGACTGAAAAATCGCAACTTGCGCACGCTAGTTAAAAAATTGCCCGACTGCACAAGCCACGAACTTCCGGTTCGATGCAGAACGTTAAGTAAACGTGTCGATATGTCACGTCCCAACCCTAAACAAACCTAAAAGGCCGAAAAATAAACCACACTTATGTACGAAAAGAATCCGTAGAATTGGGCCAAGATAACATCTTCCAGCAAAAAGAAAAATCACGGGTCCGGAAAAATCCTCCTACTGTTGGGGCTCAAAATCATGCCGTTTGCACTAAAACCAATAGTTCTACCCATTAGGCTGCTCAGGCCGAACAGCGGCATTGTTTTAGCAGTCGCTCAAAGTAATAGAAGGAGCGTTCAAATTCAACCATAGGTGGCGCTGGGTGCGTTCAGGAAGTGGTGGGCTTGTACACACAGAGAAGCGGAATCTTCTGAACAATACACCACGCCAGTACGCGGTTGTGTGCGGCTGCCGCATCCCGTTGTTAGCCGCAGTATTTGTCGAGCAAATTTCACAGGATTTGTCAAGTAATTTTATCATTGCGCAGCAAAGCACAGAATTCGTTAAGAAATTTGTTAAGCAAATAATTTGGAAGGAAATTCTTTAAGCAGGTTCGTCGCCCATGGGCCACTCCCAGAATCTGTCATCGTCATGGGGCAATCTTTCTGAGTGGCTGTACAAGAATTGCGAATCAGTATGTCGAAGTCGCCGCGTAAACAGACAAGTGAACGTGAAGAAAACTGAAGGTGACCGCCAACATCAAGCACGGGAGCCTTTATAACGGGGAACACATGACAACAGTTGTACCTCTGTTGTCATCGCGTTTAAACGGACGTCAAAATCTATACGATGCAAGGGTGACCACCGCACAATCACAGCAGAGCTAATACCTCACGTACGTGCTCCAACGTTTCTGTCTCCGATCATCCCTGCAGACATCTGCTCTTGCCTCCAAGCAGCGCCACCGGCTAAGCGCCCTTATAGGCTCGCTGTAAGAAACCACGAAGCAATTAGTCAAACTAGTCAACAGAAAAAGAGTCAGCACTGTATTCGTGACACTGGTTAAAAAAAAAGCGCAATAATGCGGGTAGCGGCCCCTCACCTCTCCCTCCGTGCTCTCATGGCTGCCCGCGATAATCCTGCCTTTCGGTAGACCCCTGGCCATCCAAACCAAACGCGTATTATACCCACTACTCTGTTAACGAAGGTAATAGTTACCTCATATTTTACCGAACAGTTCCACACAAAAAAGCGATCCAAAAAGATGTATACAGAAAACTTTAATTGTACTGGAGTGCTCCACGTTACGTGAAGGCTGCCACGACCGTAGCTTCTTCAACGCTCACTGACAATTCTACTTCCATTTCTGGAGCCATGACTGCTCTCTACGCCATTGAAACTTGATTTTTCATCTGGGCGGAATACCTCTAAGAGTTAGGCATGATTCAATCGTCCAACCAACTACTGCTTGGAGTGGGGGGCGGGCTTTCTCAGAGCCCTACTACTATGAGTGAGACACTGCATGTTTCTTCATGCTGGACGTGACGTTCCTCTTTTGGTTAGCGCCTTTACCAAACTTTGACTGGTCGTTCGTTGTCACGCGCTTCTTCGCGTGAGCAGATGCCTCTCTGTTGTCTCTCTCGCTTTCAGACGACCCAACGCTTTTGCTTCTCACTTCTGCTCTGACTATCTTTCCTTCCTTTTTTCTTCCTTTCTCTTTCTTTTATTTGCTTCTTACCTGACTCCCCTCAGTCCCCATTCTTCACGGCGGCCTCAGGCGACACCACTACTTCAGACGCTGGTTGCTTAGATTTCACTCGTGACGTCGTGGCGACCGCTCGAAGTTTGCTTCCTTGCTCTAGGAATAACCTATCCAACCGGCTGAAAGAGAGGCGCTGATAACACACTGACAGGCCAACAGATGTAGCTGCCTCGTTACGTAATACACGAGAGAGGCCTTTGGTTGTGCCTCTCGCCATGCTGAAAGCAAACACACTGATTCTCGACGGTCTACTTCAACCGTATATCCACTTTCATGACATCTACGTGGTCCTAACAGAGAAGCATGCACAGTATCGAAAATCGCTACGGAGTCACGGAGAACGCGGCACGACGTGTGGTTCCCAACAAAATTGTGAACGTAAGAGTGTAGCATCTGCTCATCGTACTTGCGTACTTCTACCGACGTAGGAGAAAACTTGCTCCTGCTGCTTGCAATCTGCGATATATCTGCCCTTATTTCAGACAATTGACACAACCAGTTGGTTTCATTTACTTGAACGTCACCTTTTCCTTCACGCGTCCTTTGCTTCGGCGGAGTCCACGCTTTTTTCGGCACTGCTATTTGTGTGCTCGCAAATTCCCACCGACAAGGCCTTCTCCCCTGACTTTCATCAATCGCACGGCGGAGTGCTTCTCTGGCTCTATTTTATTCTCATGAGCATGTTGGGACGAAAACGTTTCCGCGAGCACAGCTTTCCTCGCTATGTTTACATGAGTCTGTCCTGAACCTATTACCTGACATTCTCAGGCAGTAGGCGACATAATTTTTCGAACCCGAAATACTGGATCACTCCGTCGGGATCCCCTAACGCTTTGGCTTCTTTCAGACACTGCTGCGTGTGAGCGGCTATAGCTTGTACGTAGGCTCAGAATACGATTTTATTTGCCGCTCCTTCACTTCCTCAATGCGCTTCTAGAAAGCTTACGCCAACAAACGCTACTAACTGTAGGCCTGCGCTTTGCACAAGCGAGAAATCACATCCGCGGCTTCGCACGGCATTACTGGTCACCAAGCACTTCTCGGAGACCTCACTTGTGTGCATGTGCGTTTGAAGTTAGCGAGAAAAAGAGCGATGCCGACACCCAATGCTGTACGGCTGCATAAGGTGTTTCATTGTGACTGGCATCCGCTCGCATCTGCAAGACACCATGCTGACCTCACCGTCCGCTCTGGACAGTCGGAGCTGAATTTCAATTCGCTTCAACTCGATTTCTTGGCCATTTCGCTTGAGCTAATCTTCAAGGGCTATCTGTTCCCGTTCTCTTTGTCTTCCTGCTTGTTCTTTTTTCTTCGCTCAGTTATCATTAAGCCCTCAATAATTTCACCAGCTACCGCATCCAAACTAGCGCCTAGGATACCTGACATTCTGGTTTAGTCCTGCCCGTTCAGTACCAGTTCTTTGGCAAACTCTAGCAATTTTGGTTTCTGCAATGCATTACGATCAACGTTTCCCTCGAATGCCACTGACTTTTCTTTCTACGAAACCTTTATCCTGCATTATCATACCAAGAACTACATAAGAATAACCACGACAGCCCCACTTAACGGTACTTCACTTACTCCCGACAGTCCGAGCGTAGCCTAGCAGTTTTCAGCAAGCAAGAGCAGATGCACGCATCCAATCATAGACCCAGGCAATCAGTCAAATTCATTCCTGAAGCTACCATGCAGCCAGTTTGTTGCGGTAGCGTAAGCGCTGTTTGTCGTCAGTTTGGCAGGGCGGACTGTACCCAAGCCAGGATAGATAGAGGGGAAGAAGCCCGTACGGAAACGGACATTTACTACAGCTAAGTTGTTAGCTTCTCTTTGTTCGGGGTTTTTCGGGACACCGTGTGCAGAAAGGAAAAGAAAGGGAAGAGAATGAACGCCACACTGCCACTCGCGTGTCTCCGTAGAGCAAGAAAACAAAAAGAGGAAACACATAAACCAAGAAAATAATGAACGCGACACAGGCACTAACGCTGTGCCTCCCCGATGGCATGCAGTACATCGTGACCATCTGAAACATGGAAGGGCTCTGAGCGTAAGCAACTCTAAGACAACAGCACGACACGCTACACGATGCGCGCAATGCTGTCAAAAGGCGCTGGTATCAAGCTTCGAAAATGCAGAACGCTAATAAAGTCAACTCCGAGTTTGAGCGTAAAGTTCTGCGGAAGAAATTCGGGCACGCCTGCAGAATATATTTATTTTTTTGCGCTTGTGATTTGTCCAAGACCGCAGTGGGAAATGCAAGCAATAGAATGTAACGGTGTCATGAGTACAGGAAGACGCGTTTCGAGTTGCGATAATGTACCCACCACATCCAAGGGAATCGGTATAGATTTGGTGTTACCTAGGAATACGACTGCGGGTTGTGGCCGAGCAGATTGGAGCGTGCCACAGGGACCACAAGGCAATGCTCCTGACAGTTATGTCGAAATAAAACTCTTCCAGCTTGCATTTCTTTGTGTGAATTGATTCCGTCGTGTGTTTGCTTCGGCACACCCGACAGCTTCGCTTGCCATCCACTTCTGTAGTTCACGATGGCTCCACAATTTTTTACATTGAGAAGTGATGCAAGCTCAACACAAAAGACGGGTACGGCTTTTTATATTGTCACAATTCCCCAGATCCCCTGGGAGTTCCCCAGCACGTGGATGCAGTGCAAGACGTTCCGCACCACAAGCGAACGAGCTCGCACGCGCTATATAGTCATCTACGTGCGCCAAGCCAGGCGTATCAAACCGACAGCGGCCCCGGCGCTGCTTGCCTCCAGCGCCCATCGCAGTGCTTGCTCTCCGTGACGCGAGGCCTAGAGGAAAACAATTTCCCCCAATCCATGGAGGAAACGTGGCTGGACAGCGAAATCAAACGAGTGGGCCCAAACAACAAAACTACAGACTCGGGCGCAGTCGAAGCAAGAGCAAGAAACACAGCACAATTTTTTGTAGTTTGCGATTTATATAATTATACTTCTCAGTTATAGCTTCAAGAAGCGTAAAAGGAGTAGTAAGGTGTCAGAAAAACATATCGCTGTCCGTTTCACGGTGGCTTTGGGGTGCTGCTAAAATGGCCTATCTGGAGCTGGCCTCGCGCTTGTATTAAAACTGGGACTGATTGTTATTCACGATATACGCTCAGCTAAAACTTCACAAAGTTACATAGTCGTTTGAGCATGCAGTCCAATGCCATATAATTTATTTCGGGATGGTTTCTATAACACACAACTGGCAGACGTCTCCTGAAACCACACTCCTGACATGGAAGTCCGTGTATTGACAGAAGCCGAGAATTTTCTATTGTTTACAATTTTACGGTGAAGTAACCCATAATGAAAACTTGATGCAATGGTTGGGTCGTCGTAGCGTGCGATTGCAGTATGATTTTTTGCAAGACTTGATTGATTGATTGATTGATTGATTGATTGATTGATTGATTGATTGATTGATTGATTGATTGATTGATTGATTGATTGATTGATTGATTGATTGATTGATTGATTGATTGATTGATTGTAGGGTTTAACGCGCCGAAGCAACGCAGGCGATGAGGCGCGCCGTAGTGGAGGGCTCCGGATTAATTTTGACCACCTGGGGATCTTTAACGTGCGCCGAAATCTCGTGCACACGGGCGTTTTTGCTTTTCGCCTCCATCAGAAAAGCGGCCGCCGCGGCCGGGAATCGAGCCCGTGACCTCGTGCTCAGCAGCGCAACGCCTTAGCCACTGAGCCACTGCGGCGGGTGATTTTTTTTTTTTGCAAGACACTAACATTGATTGAGTGCTGCCGAGAATTCACCAGAAAGTTGACTCTCCGCAAAGCGTATTCTCTCTGCGGACGCGGGACACGCTTGAGCTATTGAAAGATATCGTCATAATACTTCGCTGTTGAAGAGGGCATAACTCAGCCTAAGGGGAAAGGTTTGGGTGTGTTGATTCATCGTCACAGAGTAAACAGAGAAGAAACCACAAGGGAAGATCGCATCAGCAAAAACTTGTTAGGCACCTCAATGGGCCAGCGATCGAGATAATCAGCAGTTCGAGAAAAGAAAATTCAGCCGTTTTCACTAGCCTGATGGTGTGATTAAACAAAATCAGTACCATTTCACTCTGAGAAGGTGGAAGACCAGCGGAATCACCGAGACTTGGCTGTAGCGCCATCTACGGGCGACATATTGGTGATGAGCGAAAAGAGTGCGCCGCAGCTGTGAAGCGACCGCCGAGAGAGAGAGAGAGAGAGAGAGAGAGAGAGAGAGAGAGAGAGAGAGAGAGAGAGAGAGAGAGAGAGAATTTATTTCCCTTCTGGCTAAGGCCTCCTTATTCCAGGGTTAGGCTGTAGTTTCTTATTAGTGGGTCATCCAGGGGTCTCGCCGGGCTGGGGAGGTGCCTATGGTCTTCCGGACAAAGTCTAACATCGATAGATGCTGCTGAAGCGTTCACAGACTCGAGGGCTGCCCTTCAATGTCTAGCATCTTTTCCAAAAGACCAGCTTGTGTGTGACATACACGCTTTAAATCTCCAAGCTCTCCAAGCACACCATCACATTGCACTTCAGTGGATTCCAGCCCATTGTGGGATAACTGGCAATGTGAAGGCGGACATTGCTGCATCCGTTGCGCATAAGCATAATGGATCGGCAATAGCTATACCATTCTCAAGGAAAGATGCATCTATACTTGCATCCAGCGTGGCAAGGAATATGCAGCGTGCAGCCTGGGATGACGTATCACGTCATTACGCGCCGTTATATTTCATAGATCCCAACTGCAAATTTAAAATGCCACCAGGACTCCCCAAGCGGGTACAAGCAATTCTACATCGCATGCGGTTGAATGTCGCATACACGCGCAACTTCCTCTTCAAGATAAAACAGGTTACGTCGCCACTCTGCCCACACTGTGATGTGCGAGAAACCCTGCAGCACCTGCTCTGTGAATGTGCTCGATTCAGTGCTGAAAGAGTATCCCTCGCAGTGACTTTGGGGCTGCCGCTTTCCGTGGACATGCAGCTAAAGGACGTTTTAGGACCATGGGCTTGTCCCAAACGTGCTTTAAGGGCTACCAAAGCTCTGATAGAGTACCTGCAACACACAGGTCTAGACCAGTCGCTGTAAATAACTCGCCGTATCTGTACGCATCAACTTCTTGAACATCATCGCCATCATCTTCATCCCGTCATCAACTGGCGTAGCAAGTTAGGCATTTTAGCCCAGCTAACATCGCCAGACTTCATTAAAGATCGCTCTCTCTCTCTCTCTCTCTTGCCGGTGCATTCAGCGACTCCCTGCGGCTATTGCTTTTATCTACTTTGGGGAATAGCCATAGGACGTGCTCTTAATTTACCGGTATCTGCAACAACTTATACAAAGCTGGGGAAGTGTTGATATGGCCTTTGAACGCGTATACTTTGTCGAGTTGGCGTATGCATGGGAGGTTGTGGCCATTACTACACCAGGGCGGCCAATCCTGCTCTGGTGAGGGAGTGCGTTATCGGCAATGGTCACCGGGGTCAGGCCGACCCCCAAGCCTCATTCTGCAATTCCATCAACACGCTGATTTTTTTTTTATACTGGTGGGAATTGTGCTGCACCGGGATTCAAACCATGGTCCTTCTGCACGCGAGGCGGATGCTCTACCTGTACGCCACCGCTGCACCGAGTAAGCATTTGACTCTGTCGAAACCTCAGCAGTCATTCAGTCATTGCGGAATCAAGGTGTAGACGAGCATTGCGTAAGAATACTTGAGGATATCTACGATGGGTCCACAGCTACCATCGTCCTACATAAAGAGAGCAGTAAAATACCCACAAGGAAGGGTGTCACACAAGGCAACACAATCTCTCCCATGTTATTCACAGCATGTTTACAAGAAGTATTAAGAACAGTGGATTGAGAACAGGTGGGAGTAAGAGTTAATGGAGAATACCTCAGTGACGTCAGATTTGCTGACGACGTTGCCTTGCTAAGTAACTCGGGGGACTAATTGTAAAGCATGATTACCGCACTGGACAAGCAGAGTATAATCGTGGGCCTGAAAATTATTATGGAGAAAACTAAAGTAATGGTTAATAACCTCGGGAGAGCACAGCGGCTTGAGATAGATGGCGAGGCCGTGGAAGTTGTAAGCGAATATATCTACTTAGGCCAAGTAGTGACCCCGGATCGCAACCATGAGACAGAGATAATTAGAAGGATAAGAATGGGGTTGAGTGCATTTGGCAGCATTCTCGGATAATGAATGGCAGCCTACCATTGCCTCAGAAGAAGAAAGTGTATGACAGCTGCATCTTACCGGTACACACCTATGAAGCAGAAATTTGGAGGCTTACTAAGAGGGTTCAACTTAAATTGAGGACGTCTAAGCGAGCAATGGAACGGAAGATGATAGGTGTAACATTAAGGGACAAGAAGAGAGCAGAATGGGCGAGGGAATAAACGCGTTTTAAGGACATATTATTAGAAATGAAGAAGAAATGGTTGTGGGCAGGGCATATAATGCGAAGCAATATTACCGTTGGTCATTAAGGGTAACAGAGTGGATCCCTAAAGAAGGCTAGCGTGGCATGGGGCGGTAGAAAGTTAGATGGGACGATGAGATCAAGAAGTTTGCTGTGATAAATTGGTGGCAGTTAGCACAGGACCGGGATAATTGGAGGTCCGTGGGAGAGGCCTTTGCCCTGCATTGGGCGTTGATAGGGTGATGATGATATGGTGATATTGATGGTATGATGATGATGATGATGATGATGATTATGAGGATGACTTTGTCTAGTATGAGCAGTGTTTGTGTTTGGGTCAGCCTTATAGTGGTTTGCTATTGCCTCAGCAGTTTCTTGTGCGGAGTAGTGAGTTAGCGTCTCCTGCGTGTATTCTCTAAGTGGCAGTTTGGAGTGGATCGCGAACATCTGGGTACGGCCACCGCTGGCAGGTGCCCGGAGAAGCGCAGGGGACCTTTAATTTCCTGCCAACTCAGTGTGTACCGGTACCCAGTGGACCATTGTAGGGCCTTTAAGGCGTTTAAGTTCTTCCAAAATTGGTTTCAGAGTGAAACCCCGAGGACGCACATGTAGTCATTATAGAGAGGGTGCGCCTCAGGTGTGAGGCGCGCGCGCGCGCGCGACGACGCACCAGTGGTGTGTGGCGAGGTTGCGCACTAGCTATGAGGCAAACGCCGAAGACGCATAGGTGGTGAGTGGCGAGGGTACAGCGTAGCTATCACTAGCTGCACGGAAGCTACGACGTTTTTTGGTCTACGCACGCGTCGAGATCCTGGGAACTACCGTAAAACACCCCCGCTGTAAATACTCCACCTCGAGGAGCTCGTACGCTAAGCAAAGCATATACTCGCAGAATTTCAGGCCATTAAAAAGTACATGAGCCAATCAGTTGGGAACTTTTCTTAATGGATGTAGATATTGAGTTTATATAACTGATCTGAATCAGAATAAGTAGCAAGCCATAACGAAAGAAGAAATATACTTCTCTAGGGGCGAATGATTTTACAAATTACGCTCTCCAAGCAATTTGTACTTCACACGGAGGGTTGACAGTCCCGCGTTATAATTAACTACGGGCCCCTGGGTGGGTCCGTCGTGGGTCCTGGGTGGGTCCGTGTGTCCGCGGGACCCCTGGTTGGGCAAGTCGGCACATTTCCTTTTCTGCTAGGCTCCCCTTCTCTTCCAGGACCCCATGCACAAATTTTAAACTATTCTTTGAGTTTGTCATTGAACTAGGCGAAAACGACAGGAGCCATACCACTCTACAAAAGTTGAGTACCAGCGAAGCTGGCCATATCAAACTCACGATGAAATCAGTTAATCCAGCCATCATCAACGATGAAATCAGTTCACGTAAACAAATGTACGTTTGGAAGAATTTCATTTCGACCGAACTATAACGAAACTTCCCTCGTGGTCAGTGTGGTACACTCCATTCGCGTCCACCACAACCCGCGCCACATTCGTAGTGAACATCAAGAGGCTGTGCTGGACATATTATCGCTTGTTGCGACGTGTTCTTCCGTGCTCACAACTCCGCCACCTTCGTTTCATCGTTTTTTCCAATTGCGATCTTCCGCAAATCACTCTCGTATCACAAACGAAGCAAATGCTACACGCGTGTCCGAGTTCATTGTCCAGAAATTGACACTTAACTTTGCGGTGGCTGGATTAATGTTTTGCATCTTCGGTGATTGATACCTGCGCCTTTTGTTAGCCTTGCACGCTTCGCGGTGCGTGTCGTCCCCTTGTTATGCACTTGCTTACGTTCGGCTTCAATGACGCCAGAAGAGTCATCGGCCACCTTCGCTTGTTTCCAGGTCAATGGGGAGTAGTCACGTGAGTGCCTATGTCACGTTCATTCCATTCTTAGATTGTTTTATGCGGAGCAGCTGTGTTGCGCTAGGTGTTGACGAAAGTTACGTATTTCTATCGGGTAGCGTCAACGAATGGTGCACTCTCTCCAAAGCCACCTGCCCGTTCCAGGACTAGTATAAAATGCTCTGCAGCTCACAGTATGATGCAGGTATCTAAAGAAATCGTACCGAAATAGGTCAATAAGATGGCTCTATCATTACTCCGATATTCATTTACTTGTGGATATTAGTTAGTTCCCAGTGCAGTTGTAAACGTTACAAAATTCCAGTCTGCTGACAATAGATGGACGACTACGGATGGAGTATGGTTACAGGAAACGGTTGTAACTCTAGAACTATGTGTTTGCTTCGTCGCGATGCTGCTGTTGAGAAGAAAGGGAGCTGCGGCCTCGTCAAGCTGTCTATGACAGCTTTTTTCCGCGGTTGCTATTTCTTTACCTGTGTTTATGGAACAGGAATAAAGTTTCATTATTATTGTAATTTATTGAAACTGCCCTCAATATTATACTAGAATTGATTTGGAAATTATTCTAAGGAAATTATGTGTGTCTGTCTTCATTGGATCAGAAAAGTAAGTCACCAAGCATAACTCAAAATCCACCATTACAGCGTCATTGGTCTTCCATCTTCACAGTAGAGGAAGGGCTCTAAATGTTCTTTCCTTTTTGCTTCCTGCTCCGCGGAGGCACGTGAGCAATAATGTCGGGTTCATTCTCTCCCCTTCCATCTACTTTCTCCACACGGAGACCAACGAAAGGCTAACACCTTCGCTGCAATAATAGCACGTCGCGGAGGGAATCTTGTCGGCTTTCTCTCAGTTCGCCTCTTTCTTGGGGCTCTGAGTCATTCGATTGTTGTCAGTGTCTGCAAGCCATTGGCGATTCAACACATGCGCGACATACGCCTTCCTCGACACCCCCGCCGAGGTAGGGTTGGCCGATTCGCGGGCAGAGATGTCTTTAAGTGTCACTGCAATGCTTCGCAGTGCCGTCTTTCGTCTGCCGAGGGCTACATTTCGGCGGTTTCATACTCTTCAAAGTCAAAAGCAATTACGCCGTCTTTCGGTTCCTGATTTTCTTCACCTTGATCATGACTGGACGTCAGATTTTGTAGGCTGCGGAAATTTAAGAAGTTTCAATTTCTATCTTTTATTAGCTTTTACCAATCTGAAAGTTTTCAGTTTACACAATCCATGTTGGGTTTGCCACCTCACACTCCGGTTTCCGCGACCATTGCCACGGTGTTTCTCTAAAATACAATTCATGGCACCAATGTGGGAATTTCGGTTCTTGCGGCAGAATTTGAATGCCAGCAGTTCATTCTAAGCCGAAAGCCTTGCATCTCTATGTTTCACAGAACGCATGATGTACATAAAATTGCAAATGTCGTCGAAAGACAAAAGTCTTCTTCCGCCCCTGCCACGTAAATGCCTCTCGTCTCTCGCTCGGACACCTCTCACGATCTTCCCCTCGCGTCTTCCCCATGGTCTTCACCATCGATCTTCACCAAGGTAATAGGTAACCGCATAAGCGACAGCTTACATTTTCAATAACCCCGCGAACAAGCTGGGTTCAGAAAACGATACCCTACAATACACCAACATGCAATCAATCAAGTAAAAGAAAATACCCGATGAATATAATAAGCCCCTTCACAGGGCATTTATAGACTATGAAAAAGCGTTTGATTCAGTAAGCCCCGCAGCAGTGCCTGAATAATTGAAATACTAGGGGATAGCGGAGACCTACATAAGGCTCCTAGACGACACATATAAGAGATGGACGGGCAGGATAATCCATCACAAGAAAAGCAAGAAGCTCCCTATATGAAAAGGAGCGCGACAGGGAGATACCATTCCACGAAAACCATTCCCAGCATGTAAGTATTTTCGAAGCTTGTCTGGCACGACGCAGGATTATGGATAAACGGGGTATACCTGAGCCACTTGAGGTTTGCAAGCGCCATTGTTTTGCTCATTGAGTCGGCAGATCACCTGCAAAAAATGCTCGAGGAATTACAATTAGAAAGCTTGGCCGTGGGGCTACAAATAAATATGAATAGATCTAACGTAATGACAAATGAGCAGACTGACAGCGCTCCCATTCGGCTTAGGTAACGCAATGCTAGGCCAAGTAGAAGATTATAACTACTACTTTGGACAACTCGTCAGCGGTGATCCAAACCATTATAAAGAAATTAAACGCCGAATAGGTATGGGCTGGGGGCCACTGAGGAAGAACCCACAAATAATGAAAATTAAGCTACTTCTGTCACTGAAAGGAATAGTATACAGCCAATGCGTGCTGCTGGTGATGACGTATGGAGCGGAAACTTGGAGCTTTGCTAAACTGGAAAGCAAACTTCTGTCGTCCCAATGAGCCATGGATGATAGGCGTAACTGGATGATAGGCACGAATGATGATAGGCGTAACTCCTCAAGGACCAGACACGAGCTTCCTGCATGAGGGGGCGAACTCGAGCAGATATTACAGCGAACTATACCCACTGGTTTGTTTATTCTTTAGTTTTGTTGGCAGTGTCTTCCCGCTGTCAACGGTCTTATCTAAGAGGAGGGCGTATTTCCGTCTCTTTATTTCGTACGCCGCGCCGGCTATCTAATGTGATAGGAAGATTATAACACGTGTTGTTTATAAAATACAATGTACGTCTTTCATTGCCAATATTCTAGATCTGATTCAGTGGTTCTCGAAGGATTAAGGCCAAAGTATAAATGCTCACAATGCAAACACCGCGGCATTCGATTTGCCGACGCCAGTCTACGAACGTCACTTCGTTGACTGCTTCTACGTCGCTTGTATTTTCTTTGAGTTCTAGCGGAGCTTAAGCTCGCTCCAATAAACTTCGTTCCTTAAGGAAATCTGCGTCGTCTTCGCCTTCGTGACAATATCATAGTTCAACTTGAGAGAAAAAATGGACTTGGGCTGGCCATGTAGCGAGAAGAAGTGACAACCACTGAACCACCAGGATAACAGGGTGGCTACCGAGAGACGGGTCGAGGAGAAGGGGAAGGGCATTAACTAGATGAAGGGACGAAGTAAGAAAATTCGGAGGCAAGGAATGGACTCGGGTAGCGCAGGACAGTGGCGGGTGGACGTCAATGGGACGGGCATCCGTCCTGCAGTGGAGGGAAATAGGCTGATGATGATGCTGCCGCTGATGATGATGAAACGGTTTCGCCTTGTTCAAGGTTTTTTGAAATACAGTACTGCTAACTAAACGAAACGTGCCTTGAAGGGAAAACACTGAACAAGACTGAGTTTAGAGTCTAAACAAGACTCTAAACAAGACAATCGTTCAGTCACAGGAGATTTTCTTTGACCCAGGGATTTCCCTGGAGCACTGCTACCGCAAGCTTTTAGACCAACCAGCAGCAACTACCGATGGTCTATGACCAACAGATGTGGAACGACATGTGACGTCCAAGAAACCCAACCATATGCTTGCCTGCGCAAAGCGCACTCTCGGTTTCGTCGGCACACTTCAGCAGAGAAAAAAGAGTACTGTGTGGTACAGAGACTACCAAGCAAAAAAAAAAAAACAGAATCTCAAACGCAAATTCTTGTTTTATGCGTGAAATAACGCTACACCTGGGCTCTGGGGCACGCCTGTAGAGGTGTGCCAAATGTTCATTCACACGACCCGCGGCTGATGATTGCCTTGCCCCGAACTGAAATCTTTCACACACGAGTGCTCGTGTTTTTTGCCCCTGTCAAAAAAGAGAAAGAAATAAAAACCAGTGGCTTAGTGCTTACCCGTTAAACGCCTATACCCACAGAGCCACCACACCGGGCAGAAACGAGCTCAGCAGGCTCTCCAATCACCGTGGAATGGAAACGTGTGATGCAAGGGTGCAAGCTGCCAGCCCGCAGCCGTACCGTGAGAGGCTAGTCGCCGACTACTACATTATAAATGTAAAATCAGAAAGGTGGCCACAGGACAACCAATCAAAGATAAATGCACAGGAACAACAACAGGAACATGAAACTAGTCTGCCGCCAGTAGCGAGAACAAAATAAAATTAAGGTTTATGCAGTGAATTGGGGCAATTCTATGCCCATTGACGTCCAAATTAATATTCCCCTACGCATATACTCGCATTTCACCGTGCTTTGAGCGGAATAGGGAAAGCCAGCTAGTATTTTTATTTTAATGTCTTGTTATGTGTGGCATAGCGCTCTTAAAGCTAGCCATATATGCCACTGCTCGATCTTTTGAGCTTTGTGTCGCGCGGACAAAATTATCGCTGGAGTGTCCACAAAGGGGCCTGCGTCTCCAGCCATGAACCGAAAACCAAGGATAGATCCTTCGGGTCGGATTTCTCTCCTTTCCGCACGGTAAGAGGATATGACTGCATTTTAATCACCTGTCAGAAGGCAGGTTACTCTGGTTTCACCGACGCAGTTTGGGAAGTTGCGATGTGGTATAATTATGTCTTGTTCGGCCCAAGCCGTGTCTACGCGACAGATAATAACCGGAAGTTGCAAAGATCGAAGGTTTCTTGAGTTTTACCAACCTTTAGAGTTAAATTGTCATGTGGGCAAATAGATTCCGTTGTCGCTGATTTATCACAACATTTATACGCCATTATTAGAATTACATGTAACTCTAGCCGCTAGAAGCAACGACGGACAAAATTTTCGCTTTTTTGCGTACTGTTGCGTTTGTAGTGCGAACCGAGATATCAGTGTTTTCAGCAATAAATGGGTGAATACAATCAAGGAATTTCTCTTTTTTCCCATTCAAGCAGGGAAGCTTTGTTTACATCCGCTTGGGGAATGATGAAATAAAGGATACCATAGTGCCAACTAAATTACCACACCCAACCCATACAATCCACCAGCGCTCAAAGACATAAGCAGAGACAAAATTGCCTAACATTATCAATTGCCTAACAACTAACCTGCTAAATATTAAAGGGGGCCTAGGAATAATTTATACCGCCTGCAGTGCCTGATCCTTTCCCAAACTTCAAGTCAAAGGCCACCTTAAATTTCGTCCTAATACGTAATGCCGCTTCAGTTAACAAAGGACACGGCGCTCATCAGCAGACTGCCGTGCTATCGAAAATCAATACGGTTACCTGGACCGGCAACCGCAAGAACCAAGAAACAACCACTCGTCGATAGCCATCACACGATTATACACGAATGGTAGCGCATGTGCTCACGCTTCGCAAGCCCACGTGCTGATAGACACGTGAAGTCACCGACAGGCTCGTTTCTCCTGTTTAAATTTGAATGAACGATGATTCAATGGCTTTCCGGAGTGCACGGGAAGTGGGAAAAGCGCTGCGAATACAATATGCCAACGACATTTAGGGCGTTGTCGCTGAAGGAGAATTTCGAGAAGCTTTTTTTCTTACGTGACAACTACATGAGACACAGCTGCGTGGACAGCATATTTCCTAAGTGTTTCACGTGACCGGCGATTGGCCCGCGCCAGGACGGACCGCGTGGCCATATACGTGCTGGTTTTTGTGAGTACGCCCAGCCGGCCGCGAAGCTGACCGAGCAGCGGCCCCGGCATCACGCCACGCCCACTCCGAGCACGCCAACCCCCGTGCAAGCAGGCGCGGAATATGAATTACACGCCATCGCTTTCAGCCGATCTCGCCGGTGTCACAAGCGGAGATGCCTTCGATTCGCCTCACTTCGCACCGCGTTTCCGGCTTCCGCACTCCATCCGCAGGGGAGTTGAAATCGATGTTCCCTTTCTGGAGAAAAGAATAACGGCAGGGAAGATTGCTTCGGGCTAATTTATTTTAACTAATCCGATTCGCCGCCCGCGGAATGCATTACTGGCCAGAGATGCTGTTGTAGTTCAAAATAGAACCTGAGTCTTCACTCAGTAGAGGAACGCAGTGGCCAGCGCAGCTTCAGCGAGTGTCTGGGAAGGCTCGCATTTGCATGTCTCCGCACTCTTAAGTGCCGAGTACGGACAATTGATTGTTTACCCATATATCTACTTTGGCGGGGAAGATAGTAAATGGCGAAATGGTGTACAAGTTGAGCGCCTTCTAACACCTACAAAAATAAAAACAACAGCAACTAAGAACCAGCAACGGCACGAACAAGATACCTCATGTATCCCGAAATATCCCATAGTTCGCTGACAAAAAAAAATCTTCCTAGGCTATAAAATGTACATGGGGGGCAATTTAAACAGTATAGATATATTGAAAGCGGCATTACTGCCCGGGTCCCATTTCTTTCAGAATACCAGGTTATGAAGACGACACGTTGCACGGCGAAAGCCTTTCAATTGGATAATAACTGTCTCATCCTATAGACCTTATCTATGCGATAAAAGTTTATCTCATCCTATAGACCTTATCTATGCGATAAAAGTTTACGTAACACTATAGCCACATTTCTTCCAAGAAAAATGTATGTTAACACTACAGAACGTGCCGTCTATTGAGTTACGCGAGATGGCATCCACCTCAATTCACTCTCATGTAACCGTCTGTACAATGTGCTATTGTATACAACCGAAGCTGTTACGTTCATAAATAACTGAAAAACAAAATGTTTCAGGGCGAGCAAAAAGTGACGACGAGTTACCCGTGAAAGTGGTTTTATCTTCGGGACTTCAGCAGATGAGTGGATGAGCGCGGAACGTCAGCCAAGGAATTGTTAATTGCTGGTAATACAAACAAAATGTGACCTGTTGCACATTCCGCTAGCGCTGATTTTTTTAAAACCCAATTAAAGAAACATGGTGGTTTAGTTCCTTTAAAGTTTTCTTACCTGGCCGGCAGTATTTAAATGCGTTGATAGAATGGAAGGGATCACACCACAAAGGTTCATAAAAACAAAGTACCTTCGTGTTTGAAAAAGTGAATGGTAGCTCACAGCTCCTTTCCGGCCTAGAAAGACGTTGTTTTCTCACACACACAAAAACGTAGGTATATTAACAAATTTTAAATGCAAAGCATTTCAGTAACTCACGATGTCACCCGCGTTGACGTCCGTAGTCCGCATCGCTCCCCCTACACTATATAAAAAAATAATACTTACCGGCGCCAGGTTTCGATCCCACGACTCTGCGAGCGGAACGCAAGGTACATGGGGCTCTACCCACTGGGCCACAAAGCCGACACAGAACGAAGGTTACGAACACGCCTTATATCCTTGACTCATTCAACCGTCGGCCACAGGTGCGCGCTCTCCCCCGCGTCCTCCTCGCCTTCTCTCAGCTCGCAACACCCTCTCTCGCCGCGTTGGGTTCGCGCTGAGCAACAGCCAGTTCGCGCGCAAAAACAGGTGGGGGCGCTCGCATCGCGCTCTCTCGCCGCGGTCGGTTCGCGCTTAAACCACATATGTCGTTCGCGCGCGCTCCGGTCGCTAACATCTGTGGCGTGATCGTGACGTCAACATCACGCGTTCGTGTGGTGGCGCGATTTCGGCTCTTTAACACTCTCTCGCGAGGGGCATTGGATTGGATTCGATTGGATTGGCTTGGATTGGCTTGGCTTGGCTTGGCTTGGCTTGGATTGGATTGGTTTGGATTTGGATTGGATTGGATTAAAGTGGATTGTGTTGGATTTTGTTGCGTCATAGCCGCGCCACGTTGCGTCATAGCCGCTCCACGTTGCGTCATAGCCGCGGCAGGGGGTTCACGGCACGTTTCACGTTTCACCATCGACTTCATCGACAATGTCTACGCTGGAAGACAACAATTACAACAACAGCAACGAATACGTAATCCATACGACTTGCAGGCGCGCCCCCCGCGGAAATGCTCTGCATTTGATCGTGCCCCTCGCGAGGGGGATGTTTTTTTTAAATGTCGCGTCAAACAACATTCACAGTGACATAATAAACGAAATACTAACAGGGTTGTGAGCGCGATAAATTGTTAGAATTCAAGTGATGCAATCGAACCATTCATGGAGTTTATGAGTGACGGATAATGCAGCTCACAGGAACAAAAATTTTAAACAAATATCTTACCGATCTGAAATGATCACATAATACTGCAGTAACACTATAAAGAGAATTTTTATTACTCTGTAACTGTTTTGTGTAATGTATGGCTAATTTTTTCCAAAATTTATTTTTTTTTTACTTCGGATTTGCGAACTTGTAAATCTCGTGAACATAACCTTTCTAAATGTCTCAACTATGTATCACCCTTTACATACGGCATGTGCCTTCGATTTCACCTCATCACTTTCTGTTTGCACATTACCTTTCTTTTTTGCATATTTGATATACACTGCATAAAAGAGAATCAGGCTTTGTCTCTTTGCTAACGTGCATATTGATTTTGATTGTTGGGTTTAACGTGCCGACGCAACGCAGGCGATGAGGCGCGCTGTAGTAGAGGGCTCCAGATTAATTTTGACCACGTGGGGATCTTCAACGTGCGCCGAATTCTCGAACGCACGGGAGTTTTTGCTTTTCGCCTCCATCAGAAAAGCGGCCGCCGCGGCCGGGAATCGAACCGCGTCCTCGCGCTCAACAGCACAACGCCTTAGCCACTGAGCCACCGAGGCTGGTTAACGTGCATATTAAGTTTACCTGTATCGTGCATTATCTGTCACTGATGTTTGCAGTTCCTGCACATCAATGTTCTTATTAGGCACTGCACTTGTCATTGGCTATGGCCCTATGGGTCCAACCAGTGTCTGTAAGCTTTCGGTGATCTAAAGTGCTGATGAACGTTCCAAAAACGGAACAAGAGACACTTCTAAATCGCAGAGCGTTGTTCCTTGGCAGTGGTTTTTGGTCCTTGTGACGTCATAACTACTGGATAAGGAAGAGCCTCGTACGTAGCCGCTACTTCATCTCTATTCCTTATTATCTAGACTAACTGTTTGAAGTTTGAAATAAAATTGTGATAATTGGTTCTTTATTTGGTACATAATGCTAGTCTGAACAGAGGCTTTGGCACGAAAGGGAACATTGGTAAAACGGAACAATTAGAACACTCGATCATTCATGCAGGATACAGTAATAATAAAAAAATAACATGGCACAAAAAAAAGAGCAGGCATGTTCGCACAAACACAGGTACGATTCTCAGAGTCCCGTTTCTTCGCGAACAGACGACACACTGTAATGAACGAATCATGGCGCAGCCCAAATAATGAGAAGACAACTTAGACAAAACAGAGTTGAAAATTGAAAAAAAAAAAAAACAAAATAGAAAAGACAGAAAA
>NW_027526203.1:270301377-270413163 GCF_048455015.1 Haemaphysalis longicornis
CATAACTCATTCTGCAAGTAACTCGTCGAACCAGAATAAGAAAAATCAATTTGGAGTAAGGACAAAATGGTGTTTTAGAAACGCGTCCAAAGAGCGAGCGGTTTTTTTTTAAGTGCGATGCACTTTATAAGCGACCCCGAACCTTCCGCCGTCCGCATTGCTCCTCCTCCTCTCCCCTAGCAACGGCGCGAGGAGCGGAGAGGAGCGTCTGTAGCAACGGCGCAGCGACGTCACACCCCACGTGACCCGCGCGCGCTCCGCCTCCCGCGCCGTGGCTGCGCGCGCCCGCGCCGGCTCCCGCACCGCTCCTCGCGCCGTGACGTCACACTCCCACGTGACCGCGCGCTGGCGCCTTTGCGTCTGCTCCCCCTCTCCTCGCGCCGTGACGTCACATGCTCTGCAGCTGGCGCGCCTCTTCCCCCGTTAGGTTTGCACTCACCCTCGGCGCGCGCCTCTCCCCTCGCCTGACAGCTCCCCCTCGCCGGTACTGCGCCTCTCAAGGCGATGGCAGAATTACTACGCCGTGTACTCTCGGCGCAAGAAATGCATTCGCACTTCCTCACGATTCCCTTCGGGCAGGTGGGGGCAATTTTTGTGAAGACGCGAATACAGCTCATTTTTGGTGCAGTAACTATTTTTATCCACGCTCATCTATAGGGCAGGATCGCTAGTTTTTTCCTCGACGCTTCGAAAGAAAGCTCAGTGCGAACTAAATAGCGATCAGCGGGAATACCCCACAGGTATATCTCAGAGAAAAGATGAGAGGGCAACACAAACCCTGAACTCCTTCGATTTGAAGGAAGAATACCTGCAAATAAAAAAAACACATGGACGTAAGCAAAACATGTGAGGCGTATAAAAAAGACAGCATGCCAACTGCGCCAGTAGTTTAGAACGATGTAATACACTTAAGCATATCACAAGTAGATAAAGAGGGGACAAGAAAGTTGGTTGTCAGGGAATGCTTGCCGCAAGGACCCGAGCATTCATGCAATAAGCCTGCCGTGGTAGAGATAAGTTAAAATTAACGTGCATCAAACATTTGCTACGCAAATAACGTAGTGCGGCGCTGCATTCGCGTGGAGGGGGATTGCACAGGCTACTTTAAACGCCTTTAAAAATGCCTAACCTTCCACTTCGACTCGTACCCCTTATGTGCATATCTCAAGATGCTAACAATATTTCACTCCAATAAACAACCAGTGACTCACCCCTTATTAAATCATCTATGCAAAATATGTAAGAATTGCGAATGTTCTCCCGTTTCGTGAAATTCTCAAACTCGCAACGAACACTTACGATTCCACTTTAACGTTTTTTATTATAAAAGACTTCCTGCAATGACCGTTCAAACAGCGTAGAGAGGCAGGTCACGCACAATGAGTTGTTTTCCTAGTTTACAAGGGTACAAAAAGAATTTCTTGAGCAATTGTAAGTCCTCTTAGCCTGGAAGTACTTCATATCACGTCCCTTGACTCATGCCGGTCTACACTTTGGAAGCTAAGCGAGGTGTTGACGGAGTTGTCACCTACCAGACTTCTAAGGGCTAACAACAGCTTGCTTGGTCGTGATAGATCTGCATACTTTGTGCTAAGAACGTGCGCCTTTCCAGCGGGTGCTAGGCAAACGTAACAAAAAATATTTTCAGTGAAACCGTTATCGCTCATGCATACAGGGCTTGGGAGGCGGTCGCGTATGTGAACAATTTTTTTTTCCCTTAAGAGATCGAGAACGAAGAATGGGGACCCATTAAGGAGTAATTATTTATTCTCTGTGTGTGGTAATGCCAGAATGTTCCTTACGCGTCGAGCTATCCGCGCCGACGCAATGTAAAGCGGCTGAAGGGCATCAAGAGTAATTTAGAGTAAATAAACTAAACAAGAGTAACTAAGCCAGCAAATTCTACGTACCCGTACTTTCCTTCTGATTTAAACAAAAACAGGTTAGGCAACCCGCTCCATTTCTGAGGGTATTATGGCAAAAAAGAACACAGCAAACAGTGACACAGCTACAGGGGCACTAAGCTTCTTCTTAGGATGTCGCAATGCTTAAGTATAGTTCGGATTGCGCTTTGACAGCGTATGCGTGAGTCAGTAGGTTCAGAACGAACAATTTTATTCATCATCACCATCATCATCATCATAATTTAATTACCCTTAAAGGGCCCTGTCTTGGGCATTACATAAGGAGGGGGGGCAGAAACGAGGGCTTGCGATGGTCATGATAAAATAAGGGGAAAGCACAGGAACACTATCAAAGCCACGTAAACACGGCAACAGCAATAACAAGAAGACTACATAAACATGACAACAGCAATAACAGGAGGATTGCACTAATGGGCGAAAGCGAAAAACATGAAAGCGTATACATGTTCGGACAAACAAAAGAAAAACAAGACAGGAGGAAAAACAAATGGAACACCAAAGAGAAAAAATCGGCTAACATGTAAAGCAGGGAAAGACGTTTTAGGGAGGAACAAGAAGGGACTCATCCCAGCAGCCGATTGACTGCATGGGGTAACAAGGGCTTTAAAAAAACCGAGGGAGAAAATACAACAGATTTAACATCATCCATGAAAAGTGAGCCAGCAGTATGGAAGGTACACAAGCAAAGTTGGCGCACAACAGGGTTGTAGTGATCCCTTCAATAGTTTGAGCACATGTAGTCACAATAGAAAATAAGGAGGACACAACACATGGGGCGCCAATAGGAGGAGGATGTGTCAACAAGAATCAGATTAGCGCATGAGGTAACAGCGAATAAAAAGAGCAAGAAAAGCACCATAAATGGAAACTATACACTGGCATCTGGGTTTGGTTGTACTACACGCTGTTCGGACATGGTTCTACTTGTATACGTGTACTGTTAATGACATCTTGAATTTATTAGGGTCGCGTTCAGTTGCTATAGATTCAGGCAGGTTATTCCACTCCTCTATGACAATAGGAAGAAAAGATTTGTTGAACGCGTTTGTGGAGCCATGCAGGCGCTGCTTGCTCATTGAGTTATGTAGGCGGCGTGAGGTGCGCAATGGGGGTAGCAATAATGAGGTGTTATGTCGGGAAATGTATAATATAGTTTATGAAAAGACAGAGCCTTGCTATTTTCCTCCGAGAAACAAGTGTGGCGTGACCGAGGGACGACTTTATAGCTGAAATGCTTGAAGGAAAGCCGGATGTAGAAGAAATAATACGGGCTGCACGATTTTGAATAGACTCGAGAGAATTTATAAACGAAACACGCAAGTGTTACACCCTAATGTGGAACTGTACTTCACTGCACCATTCTAATGGCAACCTCGATTAAATGACTCACCAACGCAAGAGGAAAACTTCCCCCCTCTCCCCCCCCCAGCGGGGTCAGTTGATGGTGGAAGTGCTGTATTGCTAGATTGCTAGGGACACGTTGTTGCTGCGGGCAGCCATCTTGTCTATCTGTCGAAGGAACAGAGTGAAATAACAGCGGCGAACGGACACCGGCGACCTCCATTGGCGCCGTTCGCCGTTGGATTTCCAAAGGCGCTCGCGGTGCCGTGCAACTCTACTAACGGCCGCTAAAGCCACCTGCCATTTTCGTTAGCAGCAGCGTTCTCGTTAATACGGCCGCAAAGCCGCCACGACACAGTCGAGCACGTCTGCTCTCTTGGTCATGGATGATGGCTACCTTATGCGTGATCTCATCCGCGTGGTATTGATAGATCTCACGAAGTGCGGTACCCTCCCGTCGGTAAACCTGCGCAATGTTGTGAGGTCAAGTTAGTGTCTATGAAAAGCCATCCTGGGGTCGTACTCACGGGTTTGCTGTGAAAGGCTTCCAGGCACTGTCGGGTAATATTTTGAGACTATTCCTGTCGAATTAAAGAATGCATTTGGCGCACGGACTATCTACTTTGAAGGTGAGCGTCAGACTATGGACATATCAGCTTCTAAAGACACCATGGATGGTTAGCAACTGGCGGTTTGTTGTACAGTTCACGTCTTTGCCGGGAATATATTATTAGGCATATATTCAGGTTTAACGTTAGGTGACCAGGACGTCGACCAAAAACGACGTGCTAAGCAGCGCCAAACTGATTACACCTCCAGCTACCGGTCCTGTTGACGACGTTCGTCCACAAAAGTTGACGTTAAGGATAGCGTTGTGGAATCGCCCATAAACTTCGAACGGCCGTGTCTTCATTGCATAATCCAGGTTTACTGGGTGGTCTGCTGTGGCGTGCAAGCCAATGGGAGCTTTCACGAGTGGTTTCGATCTACATGCAGCCTAAGTCTGCCTCGGCAAACAACACTTACTACTACTGTGCTGCTATAGCTTTGCTTACTGATCCTAATCTTGAACGGTTGCAAGCCAATCTTGAAAAATCTGAAACAATAAGTGTGAATATCTTTTTCCCTCCGCCAATAGCACAAGGGCGCCGCCCATTCTCCGTCATTGTCATAGAAAGAAACCTTTGAAGGTGGCGGAGGACCCATGCCATGTGCCGAATTCGGAGGCGCTGGCGCGCTACTCTGATGATAACATAGAACAATACGAAGCCAATATGTTGATGAGACATACTTATTAGATTCTCCAGCTCACGATGAACTTACGGAAAGTGTTGCGATTGTGCACCGTACGGGGTAATAATTAGCTAACCTTAAGAAATCGTAGCGGCGTACCCATTTTGTACTTCCTAAAACTTTAAACCCTCTACATCAATTTTTACGGTAGTATCTTCGAGAGGGGACCTTTTCATTCATTCAGAAGTCCGGCTGTGCGCATGGTATCTGGACTATCTCTAGTAGCAAATTTTTAGTCGTCTGGTTTGACAGGAATATTGCCACAAACATTACAGGGCGGTTAAATGTTTCCGCCGTTAAGTGGATACATTTTTAGTAAAGTTAAAACAACGCTGATTACGCCACAGCAGGTTCTAACTTCATGAACCTTTCTTAACAGCGAAGCTGTTTAAGCAAATCGTAATTTAGCGTGTCCGCAGTTAAAAACACCAACAAAACGTCAAACGCGTGAGAGTGCGTGCCTCTCAGCGACCGCCCGGCAGTAGAAACCCCGGCGCACATTTGTCAAGCCAAACATATCCACTTAGGGAGACGGTATAACAGTATAATGTCAAGCCAAACATACCCACTTATGGAGGTAGTATAATAGTCCGCCTTAGAAGTGCGCCGGCTCAGGATGGGTCGGCCATGGGTCGTCCGTGCGAACCAGTGCGGAACAGGTCGCCCGCACGGGTCGTCCGCTCGCCTAGAGGCTCGTCGCGCTAGTGATCGAGAACGGAAACGAGTACGGAAAGCCAACACGGACCCGTGGCCACATAGAAAGCTGTCCAGAGACGTTGGTGGGCCCATTACAACGAACTCTGCAACGGAAAACGGACCAAGGAGCGTGAGCGGTACTGGCATCGCCAGCAGATACCGCTCCTCAGCTGTTGAACCTCCTGTTCAGACGTTGCGGCCGCGCCTGCTAACCCTGGACCAGCACCCTGGACAGCACCCTCCGCAGCTCGTTGCTCTTGCTTGCCATCGCCATTTCCCGGTGCGCGCTTTGTCGCCCTTTCTCAAATCCCTCCTCCGACAGTCCTCCCGAGCTGCTGTTTCCCCTTCCTGGCACGCTATATCCGGCTAACCCTCGTTCGGCTGGCGCAGCTTCAGCGTTTTTCGACCACCCATTTCTGAAATTCACAACACGCGTGCTTAAAATGTAGGAATCTAAGGCATTCGCCTTACAAAGCATTGCTTCCGTTCGCTCCCAGTCGTTCAAAGATTACTAAGCAAGACGTCATCTCTTCGCCCTTTAAGGGCGTTCTGTTAAAATCATGCCATGATACTGTACATACAACAAAGCTTTGACCATCAAGTACACAGGCGTAAGCGCACCGGCTACCCTCAACGCCCAATATCCGGCGGATACAAGGTGATTAAGTGCCTCCGGACACTGGCCTCAGGACACGCTCCGGGCAGTGCAAAGAAGCCAAAAAGGTTCGCAGTTATCCCTTATTAACTTCAGTTTTTTCGTAGGTCAAAAAATGTATCACAGCATTATGGCGTCGGCATGGTTTTTTCTGCCCAACGGAAACTCGCGAAGATAGCGCAGAGGTTTGCAATCGTGTTGTGCGCTGATCGGAATGATGGTTGTGACATCCGGCACGCGTAGAAGCTTGTGACTTGTAAAACAGCATCCGGTAGAAACTTCTATTGTCTTACGGCAAGAGCCACGGGTGCGGAGCGGGCGTTGTAATATTATCCGGCAAAATGAGCATGGGCGTTTAGTAAGTCCTATTTTGGCCCCGCAGAACACCGCTGCGCATGCGCATGGCAGAGCTGTTCTCTCTAAGTGTGCAAACTAGGTTTCAAGAGGAAGTATTTGAAGCGTTCAACGTATTATAGTGACGTGGTGTGACTGCATTATCCAAAATTCAATTACGATCGGTGATAAAAAGTTCCAGACCGTGTCAACCACGTGCCATACACAATGAATGCGGTGTTTCATGCGGGAACCGCTTTCTGTTTCTCTTTCTCTGTATATAGGCGCCAGGAGAGGCTTGTTGCCTGCATACCACCACTGTGTTTCCTCGGTGAGGGGGGTGAGGGAGCGTTCGCTGCAGCGGTTTCCGGTCTTTTCAGGCTTCTTTCGGAAGAAATGCATAAATAATATGTATGTGACATCGACAAAAGGAACCAGTTGTGACTCAGCGCTCCGCTCGTTTGCTTCTCGTATCCTTTTTTGCTTTGTAGCACTGTTGCCAAAAACTTCTCGCCTTGCACCCAGTGATTTGTAGCAAATGTAGCTAGGTCGAATGAATTTTTTGAGAGTCGAATGTATCCCATATATTATTGTGTTATATAAGCATTGCATGGCATTTAGTTTTTAAAGTCACCTTATGGCTCCAGTGATACAATAATATGTGTAAACTAACAAAATTCGAAATATTCTTAGCAAATGCAGGCACGTATTTTTTACGGATTCGGATCTATTGATAATTTAGAAAAAATAAAAGTGAGACTAGTTTTGCTTGTCACTTACTTCCAGTTACGCCAGGGGTAAAATTATGGGCGTTCTGCTCCAAATCATGAAGCCACAAAATGATGCCCGATGCAATGTTTCACGCTGCCGAGATGCTGTCTTCCAAAGAAATCAAGACATTTTCGCTCAATGATTATTACTTAGTAGTCGGAAAGCATCCATCGTATAGCCGAAGTAAAAGCTCTTTTACTCTATGATGAAAGATGGTTTTCTTTCGATGAGAGGGTATTATGGTAGTCAACTACAGCAGCCTTTATTCGATGTGAAAGGAGGAAATCCATGGTGCGGATGCGCTGTTGATTTCTTTCTCCTTTCTTTTTCCCATAAAAAATATAATAATCGACAAGTTTACGTTTCTACGCCTGCCCAGTACCGCTCATACTTTTCGTGCTTTTAATAATTAAGCGGGAAAATATAACTGCAGTTGGGACAGAACACACTGTGCTTACAAAATAGAAAAAAAGCTGGCTATAACTTCAGCAATGGTTCTTTCCAATACTTCAGCAAATGGTCTGTGGGAGGTCCTTCATTTGCTGGCCTTAGTCCTTGACGGATAGTGAACTGGTTAACGGCCTTTAGACATAGATTTTTCAAAAACTGAAGTGAAAGATATATACGAAAGCGTATGAAATTCTTCAGAAAAATAACATAAAAAAACTTCCTGCAAAGTTTGCTTTTATAAACTCTATTCGAGTCCATTGGCCGTGCGGCCGAAATAAAAGATCCTGCTCCCTTGCCTCTTTCATCCGTAACACTGAACCGAGGCAACAAAGAAACGCAGGCGCCGAAATAGCTGCGTCGAGAAAGAAGAATATAATATGTCATTCTGCCCACCATGCTAGTGGAACACTTATTGTGCATGTGAGATCAGAAAAATGTACACGAAGTAATATCAACTTCCACAAGAATTTTACAGAATGTAATCTCAAGAACTTCTATTTCCGAGGAAGAGCTCCTGGGCGTAAATTCTCATCAAGCCAAAGCCACGACACCGAAAATAACATTCACGCTTCGCTTCAAGCCCAGACTGGCGTCAAAGTGGGGCAATATCCCATAGGGTGGTACGTCAATGAGTTTCGCGACAAAATTAAAACCTTTGAACATGCTGCTCAAGTACGGATATATAGGTGTTCCAATTGGAATAGAATTAAACTAATAATCCTGATATCGTTCTTCGGCTCAACAAGCCCACGCAGCTTTGATATTGCCGCTAACCATGTATTGGGTTTGTTTATTTGTTATTTGTATTTTGCTTTTGCCACCCGGCTGCACCGGTCTGTGTTATCGATGTTGTCTGTGGGCCAAGGGAGGCGCGTGTTCCGTTCTTTCTTTCTGTGTCACATGTGTTATCTCTCCTGATAGGGAGAGCGTTACGAACTAACGTGAACAGCCTAGAATAATCTTCGTTTATCTACAGTGTTCTGGATACACTTTGACTATTCGAGAAACCCTCGCGCCGAGTGATAAATTCCCGCAGAGCAGATGCCGCGGCATTCGACTCTCGGCGCTCGACTACGCACGTCACTTTCCTGACTGCTGTTTCGCCGCCTGTGTATTCTTTTAGTTATTAGGGGAGCACAAGTTTGCTCCAATAAACTTATTTTCTTTGAAGACAACTGCGTCGTCTTTGGCTTCGTGACAATATTTTAAGCAACAAAAGTATTGCTTTTGCATTAAAGACACTAATTGCCCTGGTTCGCATCGAAACATGGTATATTTTGCAAGATATCAGTTCTTTTTCAAGATATCAAGAAAGAGTTCTTTTTGTTCAGGTGGTAATAAGAGCTTGAAGGAGAGACTTGCGCACAGTTCGCAAAAAAGCTGCACAAATTGTGAGAATTTTCTATTATGGCATAGGCACTCGCGCACTG
This sequence comes from Haemaphysalis longicornis, assembly GCF_048455015.1. Lineage (NCBI taxonomy): Eukaryota > Metazoa > Arthropoda > Arachnida > Ixodida > Ixodidae > Haemaphysalis > Haemaphysalis longicornis. Next base: position 270,310,272 of record NW_027526203.1, read on the forward strand.
CGTGTCCGTTTCATCAACCTTACGTTTCCTTTTCTGGCATTGTAGTCACACTTAAACCAAGGCAGAAACTTTCCTGTTTTAAGCAAATCACAATGAATACGCTTGATTACAGACCTAACGATTTCTCGCCTTCTGAATACACACACCGAACGATTTCTTTATTGATTTTCCAGTATTTCACTTTCTGATTTTTTTGTTTTTTTGTTTTGTTTAATTGATAAATTTGGCAGACCTTCAAGATTTTGTCTTTTAATTTTTATTTCTGTAATCTTATTACGCTTAGCTTTTTTTTAGTTAAGAGCTACGGACGATGGTGGCCGTGTTTTGCTAGCAGCAGGCAAATGGGACGCTTTTCGCTTCGTTTGAGTATTTTTTCTTCGTTTTTTATTCTGTGGTGTACATTTACACTGATAAGGAGACTAAGTGTCTTAAATTTCAGCCTTTTTTGTATATGCTAGGCATTACACCATTCGCGTTGGGGTACTCGACAAAGAATGCTTACTCATAAAAGAACCTGTTTTAAAGACCATATTTTTATTGGCCTACTTCAACCCTTCTGGCTGCCTGTCTCTCGATTCAGCCACCCGACGAAAACAACAGAATTCTTGAACGAGAAGTTTGTCTAGGCTAAACCTTTCAAGAAAGCTAACTCTAGAAACATACTTTATGTTTGTCAACATTTGTTTAGCCAAAAAAGCACTATGCATATTTGATGCAAAACATGAATACATAAGTGGCATTTGCAGTGTGCTTTTAATTAAAAATACTTGCGGAATGATTTTGGTGGTAGCGAATAAAATAATTGCGCAGTTTGCGCTAGTGGTGCAATGCTTGAAAAATAGCGGAGCTGGCGGCTCCTCTACCTTCGTCGGAGACCCGGCTGTTGCATCCTCATCAGCAGCAGGAGCCCACTAGGCCCCCTGTCTCTTCCATCTACCTCCAACCTCTCCTGTCATTCTTTGTACATTCTTTGCCTCCGAATTTCCTTATTTCGTCCCTCCATTGAGTAATTGGACTTTCTCTTTTTCTATACCCGTCTCTCGGTGTAGCTGGTACCGGCTGCAACCGGCAGCGCAAAAAAGCACCGATTCGCAAACCTTTTTCGCAAAACGGTAGACATTGCACGAAACAGGCACTTATTACTGTGGGCGGCTTTAGTGCACCTCACTCTGCTTGGGGGTATAGTAAAGACCTCAGCAAGGGCCGGCAGCCTTGGCAAGATGCCGAATAGATGGGCTTCACCCTCGTCACCAATCCTACTCACCCCACAAGGAAAGACAACAGTATTAGCTTGGACACCACACCAGTTCTTACGTCCACAAGGAACACACGGGATGCCACATGGCTGAACATTCAACAAAACCTAGGGAGTGATAATTCCATTTTAACAACTACCGTCAATCCGCACTAAATAGGGACACAGGTAAGCAGCTCAAAATCACAGACTGGGACACTTTCCGGCAAATTAGGGCTGCTGAACAAAACTCAACTTCTACAGTGATAGAGGACATCGCACCATGGACATCAGATATTCATGCACATGTCCAGGCAGCAACCAAAATTATACCCGAGGAAACCAACATACAACAAGCAGACTCTAGGCTACTACTCATGTGGGAAGCCAAGGCGAGCCTTACAAAACGCCTTAATAAGCAGAACCTCAACCGCATCCTTCGCAGGCGGCTCGCCTTACTAAATAGAGATATTGGGGATTACGCCAACCAACTCACGCATCAAAACTGGGACTCTACTTGCGATGGGTTGGAGCTCTAGGTGGGACTGACGAAAACGTGGAACATCCTGAGATGCCTCCTAGACCCAGAAAAGAGCAAACGTACTCAGAGACACAATCTCAGTAAAATACCCCATTAATGCAAGGGCACAGACGACGAAATTATTCAAGGAATCAGAAACCGTTACCTCGGTACCGACCCTACAGAGGCTCTCCCACCCTACAAAGGACCACCATATCCAGAATAAGAGCGTCCCATCAATGCAGCAGAAGTGCGATATGCCATACATTGCCTACATACCAAGTCTGCCGCGGGTCCTGATGGAATAACTAACAAGATGCTTAGAAATCTGGACGACAACTTAACAGACGCACTCTCCAAGTACGTGAACCACAGCTGGGAAAGGGGAACCTTACCACCGCAATATAAATCAGCTGGGATTGTTTTTATTCCTAAACCAGGCAAGAAACTCCAGCTCGAAAACTGGAGACCTATATCGCTTACCTCGTGTGTAGGCAAACTATTGGAACACGTCATTCTCAATAGGCTCAACAAATTCATGGAGGAGAGACATCTCTATACCCACACCATGATTGGGTTCAGACAAACACTCTCAACTCAGGACATTATGCTCCGACTTAAACACCAAATTATTGATGGAGACGGGTGCTCAAAACTAGATACCATGGCAGTACTAGACGTCGACCTAACAAAAGCCTTCGACAATGTGCGACATGATGCAGTGCTCTCCAACCTCCCCAGCTTGAGGTAGGACGAAAGGTCTATGACTATGTCAAAGATCTTCTCTCGGGGCGCACTGCACAGCTACTTATTAGAGGATTAGAATCTGGCGAGATCAAAATTGGTAACAGAGGGACGCCGCAAGGCTCTGTTCTCTCTCCCTTTCTCTTTAATGTCGGCATGATTAATTTATAGTATATCACAGCAGCTAAACAACATAGAGGGACTGCACCACAGCATATATGCTGACGACGTCACACTGTGGGTTGCCGGTGGCAGTGACGGAAAAATTCAAGAAAAACTGCAACAGGCAATAGACGTGGTAGTGGCATATGTGACCTCCAAGGGCCTTAGCTGCTCGCCGCAAAAATCCGAATTGCTTATTTACAGACCAACCAGGGCAGGCTGCAAACGAGACCGCGATGTTCCCAATATCCAGCTCTATGCAGACGGCAGACCCATTCCGCTCGTACAGAGCACCAGAGTCCTTGGTCTTCGCATACAGGCCAATGGTTGCAATACAGAGACCATAAAGGCGCTCGAAACGAGTGTACACCAGACAGTCAGCCTGATCTCCAGAAATGCGAAGCGGCATCATGGTATGAAAGAAGGTAACCTCGTCAGGTTAGTGCAGGCTTTTGTTCTTAGCCGTATGGTCTACGTGACACCCTTCTTGGCACTAAAGGGCGATGAAAAAAAAAACCAACAACATCATTAAGCGAGCCTACAAGCAGGCACTAGGTATACCTATTACGGTCCCAAATGAACGCTTTGATGCGATGGGGCTGCACAATACCATAGACGAGCTTGTAGAAGCCCAAAAATAGCACAGCTAGAAAGACCCACCAAAAGCACAACAGGCATACACATCCTACAAGAGCTTAAAAATCCCCTATGAGATTCAACAAGGAAAAAAGGTGGATATCCTTACCGAGCAGAGGGCACGTATATACACAACCCTCTGCCCAGAAATATGCATCCCGTGCATAACCTATAGCGCAGGACTGAAAGAGCCACAGCCCTCCAAAAGCGATTCGAACGCTCTGATGACGTGGTCTACGTGGACGCGGCCGTGCACCGTGGACGCAACGCCATGGCCGTGGCAGTAGTCGATCGGCAGGGCCATTGCATAGCCTTCGCAACGATCTGCATAGACACTCCGGAGATAGGAGAAGAGGCAGCCATTGCACTGGCGCTTTCTTTTACAAAAGCAAAATTCATAATAAGCGATTACAAATCTGCGATCATAAACTTCGCAAAGGGAAGGATCTCACCCGAGGCCCAAGGAATCCTTAGAGGATTCATAGAATTAAGACTCCGAGGGGTCCGAATTATATGGGCACCGGCGCACTCTGCACTTGCGGGGAACGAAAACGCTCACGAGGCAGCTCGAGGTCTGAGCTTCCGAGACTGCCCAGAAACATCTGAGGCATCATTCCGCATATATGGTAGGGACCGCATGGTGACCTATAGGGAGATAATCGACCATTACAGATTAGGGAGGGCCAGATATACCGCAGCTCATCGCACCTTCGGGAAGTGGCAGTCAGTAGCATGGCGTCTACTTCAGTCCTACACTTTTCCGAACCCGCTGACGTACAGTCATTGTTACCTCGGACTATACAAAAACAAGTGTAAATTATGTTCAGAAAGGGCAGACCTTCAACACATTTTATGGGCCTGCCCCCTTAAAGTGAACCCCACACCTCAAGCACAAGACATCCCTTCCCAGAGCAGTGGGATACCGTGCTGCTCAGTTCAGACCCGGACGTTCAACTCCGGGCCGTCCAGATGGCCGAAGACGCCGCCAGGGCGCAAGGACTCCTGGCCGCCGTCTGAGTGGGGAAGAATGAAGGGGACCCCCATCTCACTTCTTCCCTTACGCTATCTCTCTCTCTCTCTCTCTCTCTCTCTCTCTCTCTCTCTCTCTCTCTCTCTCTCTCTCTCTCGGCGCCGGCAGCGAGAGCTTGTCTGTGCTCGCCACTAGAGGCACGAGCGCACGTGCACTGTGAAGAGATCACGCCACATATCCCGCCACGAACGCTGGCAGAGTGTTCCCCACTTCTTTGTCAGCTGGCCCGGTGGCCGTCTCCACGTATGCATTGTGAGAGCATGGCTTGACAGATTCGTCGTCATCGTCTACGGCGCGGCGGACCCATGGCACGCCGGTCGCCCCGAGGCATAGCGCTCACATGAGCTCGGGGTTTTCTGTCGCCGCCGGACGGATTTGTGTGGGCCTAAACAGCTCTTCTGTTAAAACACGCATTTAAAGAAATGTTTTGACCCAAAAATACAGAAAGCGCTAGCGCCCGACCATGGACTCGGGCGGCATTCCAAGGCCAACAGTAACGAAAGTTTCCAGTGGAAGGCGCCCGGTCAGTGAAACGCGGGAAAATGGAATTTACTTGAGAAGACCTCCATCGTGCTTATCGTGGGATGAGCGAGACGGTCGGGAAACAGCTTGAGAGATGGGTGGGAAAGAGAAGCATAGAAGACTATCGTCCTTCGGTGGCATTTGCAGAAAAGGGGGAATATACGCGGCCGTCTTTTTACGCTGCCGCATACAGGCCACAATATGTTTTATACCCGTACCTGCTGCGGGGGCTCAGTGGCTAAGGCATTATGCTGCTGAGCTCAAGTACGTGGATTCGATCCCGGCTCTGGCGCCCGCTTTTCTGGTTGAGGACAAAAGCAATAACTCCAGTATGTCGATAATTTGGTGTATGGTCAAGATTTCTGGCTGATTCTAATAAAAATACTTCGCCACTACGGCGAGCATTATAGCCCAGAATTTATTCAGGAGCACTTTCTTAGGAAGGAAGATTCCAATCTCAGTTGGTTGCTGGAGGCAGGGATATCTGCCTTTCGCAGAATTATTTAAGTACACACCAGAATCTCAATTATTTTATAATAAATCACACTGTGTTAGTAGTGGGCGTCAACAATTTTACAAAACTCTCGATAAGGCAGAGCTTGTTAGACTCAGTTTTTAAGATTAGTGCAGAAGGTCTAAAACTACCGTCACCCTGTGTCCATGACTATGTTCCAGCGAAATTCATTTTGATAACCGGCAAAAGAACAGCTTCCTGACTTTCGGTGAATGAGGTAATAGAAATGATACCACAAAAATATATTTCGCAGCAACATGAAGCAATTATTTCAACCAGATGTGTTCCCGATCCCAAGTATAGCCAACTCACATTAAGACGGCCTTGGTTAAGCCGAAGTCACGCAAATACCGAACAACGTACGAACGCTTGTTTGGTTTTCGATACATTCAATGGAACAAAAAATGCTTGAGAGAAACAGGTTTACATGTACCTTTTAGTTAAGATGAAATAACGCTCTTACTGCCACCGCTTGTAATTTTGGGCATTGAATATATCAGTGTCGCAGGGCGTCTGCACGACCGGTGGGAACGCAACAAATTAAAGAATCCGAGGACACACAAGCACTTTTAAAGACGATAGTCTTTCTTGGGCTCCTTAAACCCAGAAATTTTGGTCTGTCTGTATGTCTGTATGTCTGTCCGTCTGTCTGTCTGTGACTCGATTCAGCCACCCGGCCAAAGCAAAACAATGCCTGCCCATTAGTCTTATATAGTCACAGCTAAATCTACCCGTCTATGTCCGGTGTAAGGTTCATACTTGTCGACATTGTTGAAGAAGAACAAGACATTACGCAAATATGAGACAGCAAATCAATACAGAAGTGATATTTGCAGTGTTCCTTTATAAAAAAATCAAACATGCTTGCTTTTGCGAAATTAAATACTTCATCAACTGCAGAAAAAGAATTCACTTCGCCGTCGCCTACTGTCGCCCGCGCCACTATAGCTTCTTGCGCCATTTTAAGAAATCAACCGGCAACAGTTACGCAAGGTTCCACTAGATAGGTTCCACGTTCTGCTTGCAACGCACGTGGAGTAGGGAAACGCGGTTCTATAAACGTTGAAGTAGGGCGCCTCGATTGACGCGCGTCTCCGCCGTACAGCAGCGTTCGCATCGAGACACCCGGTTTGGAGCAGTGGAACGCGGGAAATTTAAAATGATTTAAGCAAACCTTTGGCGTCTTTACCTTGGGAGGAGCGCGACGCAAGAGGAACAACATGAGAGGTGAGCGGCAAAGCGAAGGGAGGCATTTACTTCGCAAAAGCCGATAAAGACTATCGTCTTTTGACGACATTTGCAACGAAAGGAGCAAATACGCGGCCATTTTTTATGAGTTGTTCGTGCAAAGCTTTTCCGCACTATTGAACGCCGCTGAGGGGTCCCTGTAGTTTCGCGCTACGAGTACGTGTGGCTGCTGCGCCGCCGTATACCAGGTCAGCGGATGCCTACTTAATCCGTGGAACACTGCACTCACAGCCACGGAGCGATTCTCTGCTTTCCACATGGCTCTTCGCTGCCTCGCAGCGCGGTCAAGTTACGTTTTCTTCGAAATCAAGGGTTAAACGGAAGAGAGAGAGAGAGAGAGAGAGAGAGAGAGAGAGAGAGAGAGAGAGAGAGAGAGAGAGAGAGAGAGAGAGAGAGAGAGAGAGAGAGAGAGAGAGAGAGAGAGAGAGAGAGAGAGAGAGAGAGAGAGAGAGAGAGAGAGAAAAAAGGTGGTTGAGGCCTCTTTCACAGGAATCGGTAAAACACGAAAGTGAATTGTGCCTTCACAGGAGCATTTAAATGTTTATTGTGCATCTATATGAACTTACACATCGCTATTCATATTACGTCGGTATGGCGCCGTTAGACTCATGAACGTTAGACAGACGCCGACTGTCTAATGTTCATTCAAAGGAACTGATTGAACGCGCCGGAACATTGCGCAAATACGACTGAAATCACATCCCTTTGAAAACCGGTCGAACGAAAACGAACCGGAACCGAAGCCGAAACCGAAAGCAGTAGGTTGCGGAGGGTGCCTCAATTCACCCGCGTCCTGCGTACACGCTGCATCCAGGCGACAACTGTTGGCGTCATTAGCGTCATGATGAACTACTTCGCTTCGCCTCTCCTAGCCGACAGCATCATTTGAATGAATAAGGTAGTAAGAAAGATATAAGGCGCGTTCGTAGGCCTACTTGCGCTTGAAATCATAGCGCAGTGGACATAGCGCTGTGTACCTCTCGTTGCGGCGAGAGAGTTCGTGGCTCGAATCCGGGCGGAGCCGCGTAATTATAACTTTTTCAGTCGATGTCATTTCCGTGATGGATATGACGCCGGTGAGATCTTGGTGTACCCAGGCATAAAAAACTTTCGTGTTAAAACATTTTTATTGGCCCTTTTATAAAGGCTTCTGCGTACCCGTATGTTCGTAAAAACATGTGTTATTATTCGACTGCGAAGATCACGCTATACATGGTTGGCACACGACTACACCACCACTCTATCCGGTGCTTTGCTGTCAACTTTCTCGGCGCTGCTCGATATAAAAGCGGCAGGTATGTTCACAGCCTTCCACCGGTCACGCAGTGTACCAACACGGCAGGTACAATGACGTCAGTGCAAGCTATCTCAAGGAGCCGTTTTAAAGACGATACTCTTTCTTGGGCTACTTAAAAATGAAAACCTTGGTCTGTCTGTATGTCTACAAGCCTGTCTGTCCCTCTACTCAGCCTCCCTATTAAGAGTTAAAGGTGTATTTGAACGGGAGGTTTATATAGGCAGCACTTTCCCATACAACTAAATCCGGAAACACACTACCAACTTGTCAACATTATACAGGAAAAAGCAAACATGAGGCATATTTTAGGCAAAACATCAATAGAGAAGTGGTATATGCAGTGTTCTTTTGACTGAATGCACATAGCTGCTTGATTGTCGCTATAGCGAATAAAAAATACGAGTTGAAAACAATGTTTTTAACCCAGATACAAAAACCGCTTGCGCCCATGGCTCGGGTCCCGTGGGGGCATTCGAAGAAGTCCCAAAGCGACGAAAGGTTCTAGTAGATGGTACGAGGTTTGGAACGCGGGGAAAATTTAGTTGACTTTAGCAAACCTCCTCCGTGATAATCGTGGGAGGATCAAAAGGAAGGGGAACAGCATGAGAGGTGAGGAGGGGAGAAGAGAGGCATTTACGTGGAGGAAGCGGCAGAAGACTCGTCTTTCGACGGCATTTGCAGTAAAGTAAGCCGATACGCGGCCATTTTGTTTTCTGTCCAAGACGCCAACGCTCGACGTCGGCCTTTTGGCACAATGGGCAATACGTTTTCGCGTTAAAAAAGAAACGTTTCGCAACCAGGATGGCTGCCTTCTATTCTATGCGAATATACTAGTAGTTTTCTTAAAAGAAGTGCCAGATGTTCTTCTTGAAAGATGCTTCTGATGACGGCAAGGATGCCAGCACGTAGCTCGCGCTGTTAGCATGGGATGCAGCAGATGCTTGCCTAATTTTTTAAGTAAAGTTCTGTTTAGCAGCACGACGGCATTCGACACTTTTTAGCTTATTAGGTGCGGAGGCCCCATTTGTGACCGCACGAAGATTTGCACAGCAGCGACATACATCCATCACGGAATGGTTGAAACCACGCAGAAATGGTTGAGATATTTTTCGATCAAGTTGAGCCGAAAACGCGTTTTTTCTTCATTATTTTGCTACTGCATGCCCATTCATTTCTTGTTCTCCAGTAAGATGCTTGGATGCCCCTGGGCACTCTGGGAACACTATTCTTGGAGGGCACTTTTCATTAGCCGAACTCCTGATAAAACACAAATTTTCGCGCTCCTTTCGAGTTCGTCTTAACAGGCGTTTACAGCATCTCTTACCACAACAAAATTCATTAACCGAGCCTACCAAATTTTTTGTGAGAATCGTATGAAGGCTTCATGATTTTATTGCAATCATTCCCTCTTACACCAGTGAATTTAAGCAATATGTAAGTTCACTTACCTTCTTGATGCTGAACTTGGCTTTCCTCCCGTATTTCGATTCATCCCGACGTCACTTACGACTTTGTATTTTGCCCCTTTGGCGAAAAACGAACGTATATAGGACGTATCCATTAATTCAACCTTGTAGGCCATGCCCAGTGAAGCTGGCAGACGCGCCAATAATTTTTACCTTCGCTTTTGTAGTGTTCCCTTTCCTCGATTTGTTTTAAAATATTTTTACTATTTTACGCCTACAGTATACTTTTAGCGGTAACTTTTCCTGCTCCGTCAATAATTTTGCCCGCGTCATTCTTTTAGGTATCAATACCATCTGTAACCATTGTTCTCTGTTGTGCGTATTTGTTTTTGATTTCAGAAACCTTAGTTGAATAAAATGTAACATTCACTGAATTTTCTTTTCGCTTTTTGCAGGTGAATAAATTCGGCCTCGGAGGTTAGAAAGCGTTCTGCTGTTGCGGACCGTGCGGCGAGATTGACTTCTGTTTGCGGTGGCCGTAATTGTGATGAAGTCTAGCGCCTACGAACGCGAGGTTTGATTCAGGCCGAATATGCCCTAGCGATAAAAATAAATTCCACAGCGGGTCACATTTCCCGTCTGATACTATGTGGACAACTACAGGTGTATTACATGCCCACAAGTAAACGCGAATCGAAATGCATCGCCAGCCCGCCAGAATCCAGGTGGACCCGTATAGCCCGGGTATCAGCGACTGCCGCCTTGTCGGCGTGGACTGAAAATAGCTCTGCTCCCGCCCATAACTTTTATGGCCAGCGCTACGCCACCCATTGCTTTTACTCATTTCGAGAGCACCAAACGGGACGATTCAAGTTTCCCGAAATGTTTGGAACGCTGTAAAGGTCATTATATGTTCGGGGCGCAGAGGAAAAGAGTGCTCTTGCAACTGAAGCTCGGTGAAGACGAGGCTTCGACCGGGCGATGAATGGTGAGGGAAGAAAGAGAGGGAGAAGGAAAGAGCACACTCTGGCGCATTAAATAATACAATCCACCACAATCTCTTGATTGCTTTTAGACGGTGCTAAGGGCAAGCACCAAAGCAATAGTTTTGCTCATTGGACGTGAAAACGTGGAGAAAAATGGTATTTGTGGCTCAAGAAATTGCAGGCCCGCCTTGGAAGGAAGCGTCAACACCTGCGGAGTGGCAGGGAGGCGCTGCGCCCGGCCAACTGCCAACCTCTCCTTTTTCCCGCCTCTCCGGGAACGCCGGTTGGGCACCCAGGGACAATAACGAGAGCTGAATGCTCCCGCGTGGATTTTTCGCTGACCTTTTCGGAAAAAGAAGCGAGGAGAGCGATTTTCAGTGTCGGCACTCCTGGAGCGCGGACGATTTTTCGCTGACAAGGGAGACGTTGCCTTCGCTCATGAATAACGGGGCAAACATCACCGCGGAGACGTGCGCTGCACTGGAGCAATCATGCCCTGGCCACGAACGGATGCTGCTCCCACTCATCGCAAACGGTCCGCTTTATTCGCTTTCTTAGATGGTTCAGTGGGCGACGCCTCATAAGAAAAGCGCTTAGGGGCACCGAAACTGCCCACTAACTGTGATGTGTATACCATCCGCGTTAATCATGTCGGCACCATTAAGCGGTTAGCTAGGAACTTCCGCTAGAATTTGAAAGAACTGCGTGCGCTTCGTTCGCTTGGTTTTTCATAGTACTCTAGAAGCTGTTTTAGGTGACACAGTTCATGCGAGTACGGACCCTTCATTCGAAAGCCGTTTCGCGCAGTGCGATTGTGGAAAGCGAAGTGGCCACGAATGTCACGCTGCGATGTTGATGGCGCTGTCATGAACACCGGGTTTCAATGCATCGCTACTGAATCTCCAGCGCTACTGAATCTCCACTGAAACAATGCGCGAAGCCTTTTATAACATCGTCATCCCCATCATTGCCATCGTTTGAAGTTTGAAGTTTATTAGGAAGATTGCATATAATACAGTACATACATTGGTAAAGAATACAGAAAGATGCATAGTTTATCACTTTGGGGGAATCTCTTGTTAAAAAGTACATAAAAAACGGTAAAACAAGAGATAAACAGAACTATAATGTAGATTTATACACAAACCAAATGGACACGGTATAACGGCATAATGAACAATTGCGATGATCGTTCATTACTGATTAGGCCAAAATTTCAGAGCGGAGGTTTAAAAAAAAATTACGCGTCACTGGACATCAACAGTGTCAAAAATATAGAACAAAACAGTTTAACTGCGGCAAAACAGCCTAGGCTGATTTGTTCAGCCTTCATAAAGAAAACAGCATAAAAACAGAATTATTGTAAATTAATATTACACAATAAACGCATTATGGGGATCAATCAGGCAACATGCTTTCACTGGGATGGATGAAAAAATAAAATTGCAACACAGAAATCAACGTCGGTGAACTGGAGACATACAGTTTCCCGGATTTTATACGCTTTCCTTGGATTTATAGGGCGAGAGTGAATGAAGGACTATTTAGGAAGAAACATTTAAGTGATCTCTTAAAGGATGATAATGGCTTTCGACTTTTCAAGGCTACCGGCAGGTTGTTCCACAATCTTATCATGTTGAATTCAACTGACTGTTTTCCGTAGTTCGTGCGGACTGGAGGAAGCAAGAAATTATTTCTCATTGCAAAACGCGTGTTGTTGTTGTTGTTGGTAAGACTTGTTCGCCCTATTACATAAAGAAGGTGAGATTGGCTGAGTAAGTTATGAGTGGTAATTCCTAAGTTGTACAAAACGAGCTCACTGATTGGGAGAAGGTTGAGTGATCGCAAAAGAGGGCTTACATGGGTGTATCTCGGGCTAAAGGTGATTATTCGGGCTGCTTGGTTCTGAATATGCTGCAGTGACGCAAGGTGAGACGGGTAGGTATTTCCCCAAGATGTTATGCAGTAATTTATGTGACTATGGATGAAAGCATTATAAAGAGTAATTAACGTGGGCAAGCTGAAATAACGCCGAGCTTTCACCAGTACCCGAATTCCAAAGGCCGTTTTTTTTACTAAGGAAGAAATACGTAAATTAAACTTGAGGTGCCTGTCTAGTTGAACACCAAGGAAAGAGCTCTGAGCAGTACTTGTTATGGTGTGCGAGTTAATCATAATAGTAATACTATCAGTGTGCTGGACCCTGGAGCCGAATATCATAAATTGAGTTTTCGCCGGATTAATTTTTAAATTATTTTTTGACACCACAAGTTAAGGTTTCGGAGGTCAGAGTTTAATCTCTCAGTTATGGCTTCAGTACTTGTATGGAACCTAAAAATTGTGGTGTCATCAGCATACAATAGGCATTCCATTTCCCGGCTGAGGCAGTGCGGTAGATCGTTAATATATATCAAGAATGAAATCGGCCCAAGAATGGAACCCTGAGGAACCCCAATGTTAATTATTTTGGTATCTGATAGCACATCAGATAAAGAAACAATTTGTTCACGGTTAAGTAGATAGCTTTGAATCAGTTTCAGGGGGGGGGGGGCAATTATTCCAGATGAAGCAAGCTTACGGAAAAGTATGGTATGGGTAATCGTGTCAAAGGTTTTGGTAAAGTCTATGAACACAGACCCTACAATTTTTCCCTGGTCGATTTCTTTTTTTAATTTTGTCAGTTAAGGCTATTAGAGCAAGGTTGGTTGATAAGCCATGACGAAAACCGAATTGCCTTTTGGTTACTATATTCTTTTGTTCGAGGTAATTAGATAAACGCTGTTCGAATAATTTTTCAACAACTTTACTGAAAAATGGAAGAATTGAGATCGGTCGGCAATTTCAAATCAAGGTTCTGTCACACTTTTTAAACACAGGGATTTTTTTGCTTTTTTTCAGTTCCTTTGGGAAAATGCCTGTCTCAAATATATGGTTAACGATATGCGCAAAAGTATCAGAAATAATGTCGACAATGGCTTTAATGTAGCTTGCATGCATATTATCAAGGTCCGCACTCGTATTTTTAAGATTAAGAATTGTGGAACGTACTTCACTGGGAGTAGTAGGTAATAAGGAAAATGATTGGGGCACGAGTCGCGGATAATATAAAGTAGGCGGGTCAGCTGAGCTGGGTGGGGCAGAAAAAAAGATACTGAAAGCATTTGCTACATCATCGGGCAGGGTGAGGGTATTGCCATCATGATTTATTTCCGCTATCATATTCCGGCCTATGTTGTTGTGCATAAAGTCATTCAACAAACGCCATTGCTTTCCGAGATTGCTGCCAGACACAGAGATTTGGTTTTCGTAGTAAACTCTTTTCGCTTTCTTTAGTATTGGCGTAAGTACAGTAAAATATTTTTTGTACCGTTGCTTTAGTGCGCTGTTGAATGGCTGCTTTTTAGTCTTCCGATAAATGTTATCCTTTTTTCGTAGACTTTTGAGCAGACCAACTGTTAGCCATCGTTTTTGCGGAGACGATTGCTTTTTTTGGCAGGACATGACCGATGTTGAAGATAGTATGCAGTGATTTATGATTGATGCGAATTCAGTGTAAGATAACTGAGCATCTTTTAGAGATGTGACTCTGGAGCAATCTGAATTGCTAAATAAATTAATAAATTTCGCTTTGTTGAAAGTAGATTTAGTATGACGCGATAAGCGTTTGGGATTGGGGCAGGAAAAGCGGAGGGCAATTGGGAAGTGGTCGGTGATGTCAACCTGAATGATAAAGGCTTCCGGTGGGATGAGAGCATTCGTTAAAACATGATCAATTAAAGTGCCTGAATCAGTAGTAGGACAACAGGTAGGTAGATGAAGCAAAGATTCAAAACCATAGCCATGGAAGCAATTGCTGTAATCGGTATGCTGGGAGGTTCCGTCAGCTAAAAGGTTAATGTTGACGTCTCCAACTATAATAACAGTTATGTTTTCGTGAGAGAGGGAATGCAATAAATTTTCAAGTTCCAGGCAAAAGTTACCAACCACTGAATTAGGGGAGCGATAAATGGTACCAATGATAACAGTTTTACTGTCAATAGCAAAATCGGGGTCAGTAACTTCAATCCACACTGATTCACAGTCAACTACGTTCAGGCGTAGATCAGATCGCCGTCGGTAGTTGATGCAAGATAAAAGAAATATGGCTGCGCCACCATGACTCGACGTCATATGGGAGTACTCTGAATTGTATGAAGGAAAACAGTATAGATTCTTATCAGCATCGCCTAGGCAGGTTTCTGAGACACAGATGATCGAAAATGGATGTTTTGCTATCGATACGAAAGCTTGAAATTCATCATAGTGTTTTCTAAGGCTGCGGGAGTTGAAGTGAACCACAGAATGATAGGAATCAGTGAAGAATGATTGTACGTCTTTAGCTTTGCTGTACGCCATTATTACGATTTCTAAAACAGCTCAAGACCAGTTAGCCAAAGATAGAAAGGTCAGACTCGTCCTTGATGCAGATTGCTCGGCTATCCTCAGTTTTCCTGACCAAAATCTGGCAGTCCACTGTCCACAGAAATTTCCAGTCTTTTCATTTTTGAGTTCTAAGGCCTTTGCGAACAGTTTTTTGTTGCTCACAGTCAAGTGATCATTGACGTAAACTTGTTTTGTTTCCATTCCATGGAACCCAATGTCTTTTTCTTCTAGGGGGGCCTTTCGTGCCTTCTTCACAAACTCATTCTTTTTTGCGCGCGAAAGAAAACGAGCAATCAAATTCTTTGTGTTTCCTTTGGATGGTACGCGATGTACGACATCAAAATCGGACTCTGACACAGGGCATTCGATCTTGTTTCCAATGGCTTGCATAATTTCCACGCAGTCTTCACCTTTAGTTGCCTTTAATCTCAACGTTGTTCTTCTCGAGTACTGCTCCATGTCAGCAACCCTACTCTCCAGTTCCTGGTTACGCACGACCAAGGTTTTGTTTGCTGCTTTGAGC
This sequence comes from Haemaphysalis longicornis, assembly GCF_048455015.1. NCBI lineage: Eukaryota > Metazoa > Arthropoda > Arachnida > Ixodida > Ixodidae > Haemaphysalis > Haemaphysalis longicornis. Next base: position 270,325,516 of record NW_027526203.1, read on the forward strand.
TGTTCCCGCTCTGCTGTCATTTCTTCTATCGTTTCATTCAGGAAAGTAAGGCTGCGTCGGAGTTCGTTCAGTTCATCATCAGCTGTTTTTTTTTTCACGGCAGAGTCCGCTTCAAGTTTCAATTTCAGGTTTACTAAATATCGTCAACCACTTTGGTTACTCTGTCGTTAAAATCATTTTCAAGTTCTTCAATTCGCTTTGCTAGCTCGGCGTTACTAGGCATGCTGGAACAAATTTAAAAGAATGCAACACTCGTAGCAGCAGCAGTCGCAGACAATTCTTAAAAAAACTAGTGTAGACAAAATAAAATTCCAACCTGTTGGGCGGAAAGGATGCGGTCAGGCACGTGCATTCGGTTGCGACTGCGGCTGCAAAGTGGCGGTCAAATCAGGCCACCCAGGTTATATAGCTGCCGATGGTATGGCGCTGCTGGCAAAGGGGTGCGCAGCAGGTTTGTAGATCTTCAGGAGCAGGCGCAGATCTTTTCCGATGGAGCCACTCGTTCACCGGATGAGTGCAGAGCAGTTGACTGGGGTAATCTGTTGGGCGGAAAGGATGCGGTCAGGCACGTGCATTCTGTTGCGACTGCTGCTGCAAAGTGGCGGTCAAATCGGGCCACCCAGGTTATATAGCTGTCGATGGTATGGCGCTGCTGGCAAAGGGGTGCGCAGCAGGTTTGTAGATCTTCAGGAGCAGGCGCAGATCTTTTCTGATGGGGCGCTCGTTCACCGGATGAGTGCAGAGCAGTTGACTGGGGTAATCTGTTGGGCGGAAAGGGTGCGGTCAGGCACGTGCATTCGGTTGCGACTGCTGCTGCAAAGTGGCGGTCAAATCGGGCCACCCAGGTTATATAGCTGCCGATGGTATGGCGCTGCTGGAAAAGGGGTGCGCAGCAGGTTTATAGATCTTCAGGAGCAGGCGCAGATCTTTTCTGATGGGGCCGCTCGTTCACCGGATGAGTGCAGAGCAGTTGACTGGGGTAATCTGTTGGGCGGAAAGGGTGCGGTCAGGCACGTGCATTCGGTTGCGACTGCTGCTGCAAAGTGGCGGTCAAATCGGGCCACCCAGGTTATATAGCTGCCGATGGTATGGCGCTGCTGGCAGAGGGGTGCGCAGCAGGTTTGTAGATCTTCAGGAGCAGACGCAGATCATTTCCGATGGAGCCGCTCGTTCACCGGATGAGTGCAGAGCAGTTGACTGGGGTAATCTGTTGGGCGGAAAGGATGCGGTCAGGCACGTGCATTCTGTTGCGACTGCTGCTGCAAAGTGGCGGTCAAATCGGGCCACCCAGGTTATATAGCTGTCGATGGTATGGCGCTGCTGGAAAAGGGGTGCGCAGCAGGTTTGTAGATCTTCAGGAGCAGACGCAGATCTTTTCCGATGGAGCCGCTCGTTCACCGGATGAGTGCAGAGCAGTTGACTGGGGTAATCTGTTGGGCGGAAAGGGTGCGGTCAGGCACGTGCATTCGGTTGCGACTGCTGCTGCAAAGTGGCGGTCAAATCGGGCCACCCAGGTTATATAGCTGTCGATGGTATGGCGCTGCTGGCAAAGGGGTGCGCAGCAGGTTTGTAGATCTTCAGGAGCAGGCGCAGATCTTTTCTGATGGGGCCGCTCGTTCACCGGATGAGTGCAGAGCAGTTGACTGGGGTAATCTGTTGGGCGGAAAGGGTGCGGTCAAGCACGTGCATTCGGTTGCGACTGCTGCTGCAAAGTGGCGGTCAAATCGGGCCACCCAGGTTATATAGCTGCCGATGGTATGGCGCTGCTGGCAGAGGGGTGCCCAGCAGGTTTGTAGATCTTCAGGAGCAGGCGCAGATCTTTTCCGATGGGGCCGCTCGTTCACCGGATGAGTGCAGAGCAGTTGACTGGGGTAATCTGTTGGGCGGAAAGGGTGCGGTCAGGCACGTGCATTCGGTTGCGACTGCTGCTGCAAAGTGGCGGTCAAATCGGGCCACCCAGGTTATATAGCTGCCGATGGTATGGCGCTGCTGGCAAAGGGGTGCGCAGCAGGTTTGTAGATCTTCAGGAGCAGGCGCAGATCTTTTCTGATGGGGCCGCTCGTTCACCGGATGAGTGCAGAGCAGTTGACTGGGGTAATCTGTTGGGCGGAAAGGGTGCGGTCAGGCACGTGCATTCGGTTGCGACTGCTGCTGCAAAGTGGCGGTCAAATCGGGCCACCCAGGTTATATAGCTGCCGATGGTATGGCGCTGCTGGCAGAGGGGTGCGCAGCAGGTCTGTAGATCTTCAGGAGCAGGCGCAGATCTTTTCCGATGGGGCCGCTCGTTCACCGGATGAGTGCAGAGCAGTTGACTGGGGTAATCTGTTGGGCGGAAAGGGTGCGGTCAGGCACGTGCATTCGGTTGCGACTGCTGCTGCTGCATTCGGTTGCGACTGCTGCTGCGACTGCTGCTATGTTGTCAGGCAACTGCAGGAAGGGGGCCACTCCTATGCTCCGGTGTTCCCTTTGTTTATCGCAAGACTAAATTAGAGCTCGTTGCAGCCACGGGTGGGCGTCACACGCTCCCATCAAGCGCCAGCCGTGTATGGGGGTGCAGTTTAACTGCATTCGCCAGTTCTGTACCTCTATGGAGGGGCCGGACCATTTTCTCAAGAATTGCTCCACTCCCAAGTTGAAGAGTTCTGCTTCCAAGCAATTTATTATCTTGTGTGCATATGTATAAGCAAGGTTCCATCGTTTTACAGAGGGAAGTTTTGTGCAGTAAAAATCCGCGTCCTGCAGCATAGTCGTGTATATGCGCCTGTTCTATCCCAGGGGATTAAAAAAATTAAAGCCGTTCCACTCAACGCGAAAGCTGTCGGAAGTGCAGCGCAGTGATTTGTCATAATGGGCGGTAGCGCCGTTATCCGCTCACTGCTACCACCCATCGGGCTCCTCGCCGGCCTGTCTCACTCCTCTCTTGATGAATGGAACAAATGTTTGTACAATGCAATTCGAATTTCCCGCCTTCGCAGTGCTCGCAGTCTCCTGCGTGAACCTGCGCCAGCGGGAGTTCTGTTCTTTTTCGCTTGCTTTTCCTCCCGCAGGTGCCGGCGCCGCCGGAGCCTTACTGCGTAGTTTGAAACTCGAATTTTAAATGCAGAGCATTTGTTAGTCGCACGATGTCCCGCGTCGGCGTCGGCGCCGTCCACACGCTCACTGCGCATGCGCGTCGCGTCGAGGCGATAGCGAACACTCTCTCGCGAGGATTCGATTGGATTGGCTTGGATTGGATTGGCTTGGCTTGGCTTGGCTTGGATTTGGATTGGATTGGATTGGATTAAAGTGGATTGTGTTGGATTGTGTTGCGTCATAGCCGCGGCAGACGCGCTGGGGCCGGCTCATGTGCAGTACTCTCTCTTCCGCGGTTTCCTCTCCTTCGGGCGCGCTGCGCATATAACCGGTGTGCCGTTCTCCGGCGAAGCAACATCCGCGCTTGGCTCAAACACCTAGAGTCCACGCCGCTTTACAAGTACGCCAACGTCGTCATCGACTGGGACCGGCTTACGCAATCCCCTCAACGTTATGCGCGCTATAAAACGCGGTCCCGTCGCCGCCCCCGCCCATGCGTCGCCTCTACACAGGGGTTCCCGCGAGGGGAGGTGGGAGCGGCAGGGCGTGTACACGTGATAACGGCGTGGTGGGTGCGTGGAAAGTTCGCGCGCTTGTGTACGGAAGTGTGCGCATGCGCGTCTCTCCCCCGTACTCCTCTCTCTCGAACGCGGGCGGTGTCTATATAAGCGCAGTCAAGGGCATCTTTGCTTGGCTTTCGCTTGACGTGACGCTTTGCTTGACTCGAGAAGATGCGACGCATTTACTCGAGTTCCCCCCGTGGGAAGATGCGGGAGGGTTTTTTTCTTGCGCTGCCACTTGTTTTCACTTATTACCCTAACAACCAACCCAACGAGTGTTCCTAACTAAATGAACGTAAGCGCTGCCGGCTAATTACGTTTATTTTGTCTCAAATGTACCTGCAGGTGTTTTTGGGCGAAACAACGGGGGGATGTACAGCAAGCGCCAGCGGTTGACGAGTTTCGAACGCTTATGAAGCCTCTGCCAGAGGTTTGCCTCTGAAATGAACGAGGAAAAATTTAATATAAAGACTCTTAAGAAAATAATGATCTAAAAATTTATTACAGCTAAAAAATTCCCGGTTTGGGCCACAATTTTCTGCAAACTAATCTTAAAATTATAAATAATACATGCGATTATTTTGTCTTTGCGTATTGCACATATTTGTGCGTTTGAAAGAAGTATGCAAATTTTATTTTCAAATTATTCATTTTTGAAAAAGTTGTCAATCTTTGCGTAACATTACGTGGCAAAAAAACTCGTTTGAAAAAAAAAATGTAAATGAAGTGCTAAACCACGTGAAAGATAGGAAAAACAGTGCACAGCGCATAAAACTTACCACGGTTATAGCTTGGGCCTTTGTGGGAATAAACAATATAGAGAAATATCTGTATATAAAATTGGTATACCAATTTCCACAACCGATACAGTTTTGTTTCGGTTGGGCAAAACGAGATCAGAGGCTAGAAAATACGCTCCAACTCCCAAACTATTCACTAAGGAAACATAATTTTTATTGTAGTATGTTTGTGAATGTATAAAGATACTTAAAATGTTACAGTTCAGCGGTTGTGAGAAATGAAAAATGACGTCTAATCAACCCAAACAACCATGCATGATCGAACGCCCTGCTTAGGGCTGAGCAGGGCTGTGGAGTGTCGCCGGAGAGTTTAGGTTCTTCGCCCTAATTAATAAGACTAGACAGCTCAGTGCGAAGAGAGTAAAACGCATTTAAATAAGCAGATAAGGCAGCCAGCTCTGGTGTAGAGCTGCTGAGGTGGTTGAATGCTCCCAATGTGCATAAAGAGGACTGTGCACAGTCGTAGTTCGCACCCAACACAGCATTTCTTGCGTGGTATACCGTTGAGCATCACGGCATGCATGATTAGGGTGTTGCTGCTAGGGTGATAAATGTAGTTTGATGCGTTAATGAGAACTGCTAAAATTTTCCAGTCATATCGGCAAGATCATTTGTTTAGGTAATATGTTACCCAGTTTTGATAAATTCACTGCTTGAGTCAGTTGTTTCATGGCTGCATAATGCTATAACGCCAAACACAACAAAAATAAATAAGATGAGCGGCTAGCTAAAAAACAGGGGTGATATACCTTTTTGTAACCACTATGTCAATCCCTATTTCCCGAAGAAAATTTTTATTTATGATTATTCCAAGTTTATATATCTTTGGTATAAATAGCTTGGCCAGATGCATACCTAAAGAGGCGTAAATTACTACTTCCCCAACATTGACTTGTGCTCTGCTTTTTTTGTTTTTTTTTTTTTTTTTTTTTTTTTGTCTGCAGCTTCCGGAACGCTGAGCCTTGGGAACACCAAAAGGGCAGACAGTGATTTTTTAAAGAAGTCTCAAAGTGGTGATGACATCACGTCCTAGCCTTATTAATACGGACGAGCACCTGGCGGACGCCGGACGCTACAACTTCCGACGCCGACACGCCGAGTATCACCCAGGTGATCTTGTGTGGGTTTGGACTCCCATTCGACGACGCGGACTTAGGGAGAAGCTCCTGCGAGGATACTTCGGGCGCTACAGAATCCAACGACGTGTTGGCCAACTTGTCTGCGATGTTGCCCCCGGCAGGGATTCCGGCACATCACGACGACGCACACGGCCTGAAGTCGTCCACGTGGGTTGCCTCAAGCCTTACTACGCAAGATGACGGACTTTGTTGTTTGTTTCGTCTGTTGTGCTATTTTAGCATCGGGTCGATCCACTCTTAAGGGGGTGGGGTAATGCCGCAAACCATGCCTTCTGTTTGTATACTTCTGTTTTGTTTTTACCATCCGGCGAGGCACGGATGTTTTATCATTGTTTCAAGCAAAATGCATGCACTTTCTTTTGAATGCCGCACGGGCAATCTTATTTTGATAGGGAGAATGTTTGGCCCTGCTGCCACTAGCCTAGAATAATCTTATTCGATCTGTAGCGTTCTCGCTGTGATTCCACGTTTCAAGAAACAACTGCGCTGAAAAATAAATACTCCCTGTGAAGCCGCCGTGGTATTCGTGCCGACACTCGCCTGCGCACGACCCATTGTCGACTACTGCTTCACCGCCTGTGTATTCCTTGGGTTGTCAAGGAGCGCAAGTTCGCTCCAATAAACTTTTTTTGTCCTTAAAGAAAGCTGCGTCGTCCTCGGTTAGGTGACAGTATCTTATTTTCCGGGTATATAAGTTCATTTCCAAAGGTGGGATCAGCCCCTTCAAAAGCAAACATTGATGCGTTCAGTCGTGTTTTCTTTGCTGAGAACAAAAAACTGTCTCGGGTAGTTCGGGAGGCAAACCGAACAACATTTGGGGGTCCTTTAGCTTGTGTAGGCACTCGATGTTCAATCTCAATGTCATGACTGGACAGTTGTGTAGGCAAACGCGAAGGGATTGCCTCAACGATTTTGGGAATATCCTCATTGTCAGTAATAGGTGTGCCCTTCAGTTCGAGGTTGCTCCTCCTACTGTATTTCTTCGGTTAAATTGGTCGTTTTTTGGTCTCATCAAGTTTTTTGCTCATAATTTGGTTCTGTTTCTGCAATTCAAGGACGAGTTGTTTTGCCTATTTCACGGGCGCTATTCCCGAAGGCCCGAGTTTCGCCTACTCCCGAGTTTACAGCTGCTTGGGTTATGACAGTAGTGATAGTGCAGCATTCGATACACCTCGAGCAAAACCGCCGGAATGGCGCGCAGCACGCCTGGCCTATTCAGCGTGCTGTATTGGGGCCACTTACGTTGATAAAGTACGGCGTGTGCTATCTTTCACATGCAGCACCCTCTGAAATCGCTCTGCAATACTCATTCCCCGGCACAAACTAGATAATCCCACCGCTACTTTTAAATCCCCGGCGTGGCTCTTGGCCACGCCCGGTGAGGGGCGGTCCGTTTTTCTCGGTGTTCAGTTCTTCCACTGAATTGGGTTTACAACGTGGCCTGAGGGCAGTTCCAGTGCAGCTCTGCGCACGCGCAAACCAAGTAATCAAACGGGTCCACTGTAGCGAATGGAACGCGCCCTGCTTCCGATCATCAAATATGGCTTTTGTTTACAGCTTGCTTGAGTGTGCACGGCGGGGCCTTATCAGAAATCATGCCGTGTCAATTGAAGAGCGTGTTTGAGCATTGGCGAGTGCGTTTTGGACGTTGAAGTTGTGTCATTAGTCATCGACTATGTTTTCATTATACTCCCTTTTCATTATACCTATCTTTTCATTATACTCCCTACAATACAATCAACGGCGCGTGCCTATTGTGAGAGGCGATCTTTACACATTTAAACGGTTTTGTTCAGCGTCACCGTCGTATGGTAGGAAGCAGAGCATGGAAAGCGAGTAAAGGGGAGAGCTCAGAATTAAAGCAACCACGTGACGCCAGAGGGAGGGTAAGCGGGAGTGGGAAGGGCGCGAAGGATAATAGGGTTGTGAGGGCATTGAACTCTATGAAAAGAAAACGACTTCGGAGAGCTTCTTCGAACAAAAGCGGTGAGGAGCAAAAGAAAATAAGGCAAAGAAATCTGAAAGGTTGTCCTTTTTGCTATTCCTTCGTTCGTAACACATTGACACCTGGGATATGGGCCCGGAATGTCGACCTTTGAGGAACTAAGGTGCCCGGTTCGCAAAATTCGTAACACTGTGGATTCAAACAGTAACAGTTGTAGAATAGTGCGCGCCGCGTGAATCCTGGACGTGATGTCACCGGAGTAGGACAGGTCACACCACCCTCGCAGAACCCCGATTCTAGGGAGACTGTGGCGTGTTCCAGTCTGCTTGCACACTAAGACGAACAAATGAAAGAGAAAAAACTGACGCAAACACGCAACAGCAGAAAAAAAGCCGTTTAAAGTAATCCGTAATAAAAAAAAACAGAAACGAAAGCGAGGAAAAAGGCGCAAGTACATTAAATTAAAAAAGAAGTTGCTAATACGTTTCACCAGGGTTTCGCCTTAAAAGCACGTAAGCAGACTGGACCGCGCCGAGAAAATTTTGTGTCGAAAAGCGGGGGGTTTCGATAACGTAATACGAGCAGCAACCGTTTTGGATGTGGCGCGCTTTCATCACCCGCTTCCTTTTTTTTTGCCAGTCGGCCGTAGTCACGTGATTGCACTGTGTGCCACCAACGGCATAAACTACTTCTTGGGACGAAAAATTTCAAGCAAAAAGCTCATATGAACGCCTGGACTAAAAAATAAAATGAACTTTGTAGTAAAATACAGTTTAATAAAGTAAAAGTACAAGAAAATAAACTAGTTGGATTTGCTTGCCCCCAGTAGCCAGTGGTACAGCAGAGGAGCGAGAGAATGCAGTGAAAGATTCGCCACGCCCTAGTGGCGCATCCTTGGTGCGCGCTGCCCTGGACCGATTACGTCACCTCAATAATCAGCAAATAGCATGAATCGCATTTTTAATACGTTTTAACCCTGCCCCGATATATTATCATGAGCCTATTATTATCACCACAGCTCCGCCTTGCCCGAGTTTCGCTCAAACTCGGGCCTTCTGGAATAGCACCCCAGTTCATTACGGAGGGTGAACACTTCGGCTTTGAATTCTTCAATGTTTCCGTTCATGAAATTCCCTCCCTGTTCGACTGACACTAGTTATGTCTGTACAGACGTCTTCGATGAATGTAGCTCTTTCACTTCAATTTTTAGTTCCGTTTTCATCTCTACAAATCTGGAAGTCATGTTTGTCAGAACTTTGACTTCTTCTTTTATACTGCTAGGCGTTTTTCAGCGAGTTTCTGAGCAAATGCGTTCAAGTGTCACGCTTTTTGGTTTTATTAGGGCATATTGCTCACAGGCTGTGCTAGCACAAACGACAACAGTACCACACAAGTTTCAGAGCACTCCGGCAGCCACAGACAGCTGAATTATAATGTGCAGTAAAATTGATTCCCTATCTGCAACGAGTCAAGACAGAGGTTTAGCTGAGGTAGCCGCCACGGCTGTCGGTACCGCTCTGTGTGGTCCTTGGCCGGTGCTTCATTCCTTTATAGGGCTCCTCCGCTGCCCAGGCGGCGCTGCACGGCAGGAGGCCTAATCGACTTCCGGGTAGTACTTCCGGGTAGTACGAAGTTGCAGGGGTCTCATAGGATCCCGTGTTTACAGAAGCAAAATGAGCTTGGTACCCCCGATTGTTTTGCGACATGACCTTCAGCCCATCCCCGGTGCGTCGATCTCTTCCGGCAATCAAATCGGCACAAGGGAAAAAAAGCTTTGTAGTGCTAAATACGCTTACACGCCGAGGAACCTGCTGGGACGGTGACGGCGCTGTCAGGTTCCTGATGGTCGAATGAAGGGGAATTTGAAGTGAGAGCTTCTTTTTTAAACTAATACACATGGTGACAAGTACTTTTCAATAACCGCCAATAAAAAAAAAGAGTAACGCAATCGGCGATGATCGTAGTTAAAGTCAGCGAGCCCGGCAGACCGCAGGCCCGTCTGCTGCGGTGAGTCGCGCTTTTGCGCACCTATGCGCTTAGGCATGCAGTTTCATTAAACACTGCTTGTCTTTTTATTGTATCATGCTGACAAATAGTAGTCATTTTGTAGTGAAAAAATGCAGCGAGCGTCAGAATGATGAAATCTGTTTTGTTATTCCAAAAGTAGGGGCCGTAGAGCAAAGCGGCGAGGCTATCTCATCCCGTTCTGTTTTCTTGTTTGCTCTTCCTTTATTTAATTGCGCTCTTTCCTAATCTATTCCCACTTCGCACTTTATAGACCAAAACAGGGGTCGGGAACATTTTGAGGTGGAGGGCCGAGTTGCATGAAGCCGACCCGGCGGAGGCCCGGAAGGCAAATCGGGTGGGAGCGGGAAAGGGGCTTTAAAGGCAAAGAGCAACAATTTAGCGAATTGCCAATAATATTCGGCAATGCTTGACAATACTCAGGCTAAGTGTGAAGATGGGGGCAATAAAACTGGAAGCGATAAATTTTCTATTCTTGGCTCCCGTCCTAATCCCATTTGAGGTCAAAACTGGCATGTCGGCCTTTAGATAGTAACAGGGGGAGGGGTGGGGGTTCTGACGACATACTAAGAACCTGCCCCGTGGGCCGCATGCGGCCCGCCGGCCGTAGGTTGCCGACCACTGCACTAAATTTGAGGTCAAAACTGGCGTGTCGGCCTTCAGATAGAAACAGGGGGAGAGGGGGGAGGGGGGAGGGGGGGGGGGTTCTGACGACGTACTGAGGACCTGCCTCGCGGGCCTGCACTATAAGATATATCAGGACGATAGTATATGCAAATATTTCGGCCGCGCACCATGTATGCGGCTGTGTTATGTTGTGTAAACATATAGAGTACACATTTAAGCACAGGCAGCGGACGTGCGCTTTGGCGATTGTTTCGCGTCCTTTAATTGCGCTTAATTTGTTTATTTGTTGCCCGCTATTGCCTCACCTGCTACCCGGTAGTATACATGTACACTGCCGTTTGTAAATTCTGCGGCGGAAAATGTGGCGTGAAAAACCATTTATTTTGCGAATATATAAAATAGTTTCCATTCGTTATCAACGCGGTGCCAGGCCGTTGGTGTCAGCTGAGCCGGCTGCGCTGCTCGCATCCGCTTGCACGCTCCCGCTGAAGCAACCTTATGCAGTTAACTACGGCTATCGGAGAGCAACGTTCTGTGTTCTATGCTACTTGCGAACTGTTCCTTTATCGACCGTACGCAAGAATAACGAACGATTAATATTGTCAAGAAGTTAAACCACCCGACCTGGCGGTGCTCACGCATGCCGCGTCGACTGTGGCAACTCGCTCAAAACAAAACCGATATATCGTCTTGTGCTAGCGAATATTATTTTGTTTAGCCTCTGCAACTACTTTAAGGGCTATTTTATTCAGAATGCTATCATTTATACGCACCAAAACGCGATTAAATAAAGTACAACCAAGTTTTGCTCTCCTGGTAGTTGAAAACGCACGGAGGGTGGCGCGGGTCGTCTACTTTTGCACTAACAACACGCGGCGGGCACAAGGGGGCCCTGCATGTCTTCAAAACTAGCGCAGGAGCCCTACATAGGTGAAGCCGCCGCCTCCAGTCGCTGATTCGCCGCGGCAAAAAGGCCCGTGTACCGATGACGGCGCTCAATGCGATGTGCGTCGCTTCCGGTGAGTCGTTGCGCTGTTGCCGCTTTTCTTATGGAATGCCTGCCAAGAGTGCAGGCACCGTTTAGCCGAGATGGCCGCCACGGCTGCCGGTGTCGCTCAAGCTGCAGAACGTGGCATTCTCCCTTATCGAGGTGGAGAAGATCTGACTTTGAATCACCAGGAGGACCTCGAAACCCGGTCCCAACTAACCACAAAATTTCGCAGATCATTGGCACCCCTGCCACATGATCCGCAGCGTCCAAAAGAAAACTAGATGAGCGGCTGTAACTCCCAGGGGAATCGTACACGTCGTACATAAAGTTTTGGCCCTTTGCCGCAGCGGCGACAACGCAATGACGGAATCTGATCGCATTCGGAACATTTTAAAGGGAATTTTTCTTTTGGAAGGGGAAACGGGGGGGGAGGGGGGGGGGGGGGGCTTTTCATGCATTTGCCGTTCAGAACCCAACAAGCATCCGCGACGTCGTGAGCACTTGTCAACGGCTAGAAGGTTTTCGATCTCCTCGCCTCCAGCTTCCTGGGTACATGTGTGCTACGCTGGACTGTGACTTGCGCGAAACGATACGGGCGCTGATACGCGAAGATACGCATCGACGAGGGTCGCCGAGATTCTCTGATACGCAGCACGAGACAGGCGTGACCAGCCTTCGGAAAAATATTAAGGGAAGAGCTGGCATCTATCACGCCTCCCGTGTTACCTCAACCAGACCATAATGTGCGACGTGTGCATGTAGACGTCTGTTTGCTACTCAGCAAGTTGTTGCTCCCGCTGTGCCACACGTGCCAATGCCAATACCGCCAGTACCTGCTGAGCGTCCTCACACACACTTATCTCCATTGTCAGTGTCTGGTCCACCCAACGCCTACTACACCCCTTCGCGTCCGGTTTGCTTTTACTGCGGGATCAGGGGCCTATATTTCGTTTCTGCCGGAAGAGGCTGCATAATGAGAGGCAGGCTTACTCTTTTTCATCACGAGGGGACATGCGTTCACACTACGATCACACAAGAGTCTACCGACCATCAACGAATGCGTCATCAGTAACGTCCCCTTCCCCTCCTGGCTACCTTGGTCCCCAGTTAGGTTCACGTTTGCCATCGCCTATCCGCCGCTGTTCTTCTCCGCTTCACCCCTCCTCTCAGACCGCTGAACACCGCCCAGAAAACTAAGCGCAGTAGTTCTGGAATGCAGAACTGCGTCACACAGGAAATACCACAAGACCTCCTCATCGGCAATGGCATCGGCAAGCGCTACGACCTGATTTAAAATCCACAACGACACAGCTCAATACCGCTACACAGGTTTCGCATATCGACACCAAACTGCTCCACTTATGGGACGCTCGCCGGTCGCTCATACGCAGCTGGAAGAGGCAAAAGCACGATCGCAAGCTAAAATTCCGAATTACAGCCCTCACTCAGGACGCGGCCAAATACGCCGGTGAACTCTGCAAGAATAAATGGCCTACGATCTTCGGCAGCATCTGTGGTACTCTCACCACCCCAAAGATATGACGACTACTCGTATGTTTGATTGACCCTTTAGAAAAGACGAAACCACCAAGACAAGAACACAATACATGAATGGGCGTTTGGAAAAAGGGCGTCATACCGCTGGAAGTGAAGACAGCTGATGTTCATTTAATACCGACATAATCGTTACAATAGCGTAAATGGAGATAATTGGTTGAACAGAACTTGCGACAGCAAAATATAAAGAATATACCTAAATATACTGCAAATGGCCCAACGTGCAACGCCCCGTATTTCCACCAAAATGCAGATTTCGCGGAAGTTCTACCTTTATTCATTATAATAACAAAAATAGAGATAATTGTTCGAAACAATCTTGTGAAAACTTAACAATTAGAAAAATACAAAAATACTGAAAATGGCGAAACGTTTAACGGATTTTATTGGCACAAAAGTGATGATTTGGCGGAAGTTACACCTGTAGTCGTTATAATAGCGTAATTGGAGACAATTGGTCGGGCAGAACTGGAAAAACCAAAACATGTGGTTGTAACGATCTCAAACTCTATACAAGAGACTTAAGGATGCTACGCACTAGTCGACCATTCTCTGAATTTCTGCAGATTTTTATTCTATCCTACATGAACGATAAAGTACTTTTTTTTGTATGGCGGCACAGGTTGTCTCCTCTGCGGACAACGGGAAAAGGCAGAACACGTCCTCGTTGTATATAACACCACGGCCGTCTTCTGGGGCGAGCTACAGACTGCGTTCACCGAGCGATGGGACCTGTCCCGGTCAGACCTCAGGCGGCTCGAGTGCACCCACAAGGAACAAGGCGCTCCGGGAGTGCGTGCTTATCCTGGGGCTCCACTCACTGCGGATAGCTCGAGTAGACGCGGAGGAGTTCACTCGGAAACCCAAGCATGCCTCGCGGCACTTTACATGCGCGAGGCATTTTACATCGCGTTCACGGCCCAATTAACCGTGATCGCCATGAGGGCAACGGATGAAGACACACAGCTGCGGGACCCACTGCAAAAGGGACGCCAAACCCTGCAGCACTTCAAAGAAAAAGAAATGCATCACTGGCAACTGCTGTGACATTGCCCTACTAATAATTTGTAACAGCGCTTTTTTCCGCTGATCAGGCGTTGTGTATCTCTGGCATAAGTTTACACCCACATAGGAACATGTTACGTTCCTGCAGTCTCTATTCTTTCCTTTTATATAAGGGTGTCTCAGAATGTCCCAGTTTCCTGCTTGTTCCTCCTTTGTTGCCACTACAGTCCCACTAAGTTGGGTATTTTGGGACCAAGTGGAGGTGGTTGGAGTTAATAATATGGCAACAGTATGTACGCGTACCATTGTCGATACTCAGTGGCTACGGCGTTGCACTGCTGAGCACGAGGTCGCGGGTTCGATTCCCGGCCGTGGCGGCCGCTTTTCTGATGGAGGCGAAAAGCAAAAACGCCCGTGTGTACAAGATTTCGGCGCACGTTAAAGATCCCCAAGTGGTCAAAATTAATCTCGAGCCCTCCACTACGGCGCGCCTCATCGCCTGTGTTGTGTCGGCGCGTTAAACCCTACAATCAATCAAATCAAGCCATTGTCTATCACTGCCTTGGGCGTGCCAGGGTATTTATGTGAATAAATTTTTCCTTCCCGAAAAAGCAACTAACGCTGGGATAGCGCAGTGGGTAGAGTATCGGGCCGCGGAGAATCAGACCAGGTTTCAAATCCCAACGGATCGCACGTGTTTTTATTTGTCGTTACAGCGGCGGCCATTTTGTTTACTGGAAAATGGCGATGGCGACGACAATTTTTCGCAAACATGGGGGACTTAAGGCTTTCACTTTTAGCGTAGAGAGAAGATAACTTATCGAGAGAAACCATAAAATAAAAAATACAAAAAACAGCGCGAAAATGGCGAACCGTGTACCGCGCACACCTGCACAAAAGTGCAGATTTGGCGGAAATAAAACCTGTAATCTTTATGATAGTGTAAATGAGATAATTGGTCAGCCAGAATTTAGAAGAACAAAAAAAGTGTCTGTAAAAAACTCACACTTTCGACAAGCGGCATAAGAATGCTACGCATTAGTGGGCAATTCTCTGAGTTTCCTCTGATTTTTTAAAGCGAAAGCCTTCTGTGCTTATTCTGCGAAAAACCGTCGTCGTTTTCCTCGTCGTGGTCCGGTCAACAAAATTCCCGCCACAGTAAAGAGCAAATAAAAACATTAAGGCCGTTCCACTCAATGTGGAAGCTGTCGGAAGTGCAGAGCAGTGATTCGCCATAATGGGATGCAGCGCCGTTATTTGCTCACCGCTACCACCCAATGCAATTCAAATTTCCCGCCTTCGCAGTGCTCGCGCGCCGCCTGCCTGAAACTGCGTAAGCGGGAGTTATGTTCTTTTTGTGCTTGCTTTTCCTCCCGCACGTGCCGGCGTTGCACTGCCCCCTTTTTTCGCTTACTATCGTAAAAACCAACCCAACGAACGTCCCTAACAATGAACTCGGGCACTGCCGGTTAATTACGTATATTTTGCCTCAAATATACCTACAGTTTTCTTTGCGCTAAACAAGGGGGAGATGTATGACAAGCGCCAGCGATTCACGAGTTTGGAACGCTTATGACTATATAAACCGCTTGCCTTTCAAAGCCTCTGGGTTACGCCGCGACGACAGCCGCTACGACGGAACGCCGTGTGGCTCTACTTGGGTCCAGCCAGCAAGCTACGACGACAAGGCGAGCCCCTAAAGTGCTCTGTTTTTAAAACACGTGTGGCCCAATAAGATTTGAAGCCGAGTCTCCACCGTAGCAGCCCGATGGTCTTCGGACTGCGCTATTTTTTTATGGGGCTGTATTTGAATGGTGTCTCATTTATCACTTGTGTGACCGCTGCCCTCGGAGTGCTGCAAACGTGCTTTCCAACAGGGTATTTCTCACCCCATCTCCATTTTAAAAGAAAATGTACGGTTCCACGTGATTAAGCTGTGCGAGGACGACGCGCGGTGCCTCCAAGACGCGCTAGGCGGCGGCGCTCGCCCTGGAAGGTGCCTAGGGCCGAATTCAACTGGGCGCCGGAAGGCCGCCGGAAGATATCGGGCGGCCTTCCGGCGGGGTTGATCTCCGGTGGTGTCTCAGGCTCGGAGCGAAAACATCACCCGGCCTACGTCACGCGGCTATATTTTGGCTATATTTGGTGACGTCACGTAGCCAAACGGCTCCCGCTCAGGCGGGGTCAAATCCGGCGCGGTTGCCGGAAGCACACCGGAAGGCAAGACGGCTGAGCTTATGCCGCCTGTTTTTGCGATTTTAGCGTTGCCGACAGTTTCAGACGCGTAAGCGACCGCCAACAGTTTGCCCCGAGTGGCCGTGAGTTTGAGCGCTCATTACAACGCAGCAGACCACAGTGCGTATTTTGTGCAACGAATTGGAAGCCCTTATCGGCCATCGAGGTGCAGCGAAGTGTCAACAGATACGAAGGTGCTGTGCGTGCTGTGTCCCTCTTCGCAAGTGACAGTTTCCAAAGCATTTCCCGTCACGATGAAAGTATGTCGCAGCCCGCCGCCAGTCGTAGCGTTCACACTGTGGTGTTGGCATTGACGGAGCTCGGACACACGAGGGGTTTGGATACCCCGGTGACGTAAGCACGGTAGTAAGTACTATTTGTTCCTGGCTACGTTTGCTGCGGAAAATGATTTAGCCGCATTGTTTTGCATCGAAGAGAAAAAAAGCGCAATGTCAGAAAAGCGGTCACATACAAATGCGTTTGTTTTGAGCGGTGTCGTGTGGCGGCAGGGATCTCCCATAAAAGCTCGCAATTGTGGATCATCAAATAGTGTGTATATAAATTAGCAGATGCATATGTAAAGAAGCTTCTAACACTTCTGCCTATGTTCGCTTAGGCGAAATAATATGGAAAAGGTATGTCAGTAAATGTAGTTTTTTTATTGTATGCGCTTGATAATTTGCAATGCGTTTGAACATTTTATATTTTATTCGATGTAATGTTTGATATAGTGTGTTTTGAGCGTTTGATATCCAGCAATCTGGTTTGAAGTATGTTGCGCTCATGTTGTCTGCTGCGTGTACTGTCTGATGTGGAAGGCCCAGTCAGGTGGCTTTCAGTGCCGCCTCTTGCCTTGGCACCAAGACAGACCGCTATTGAACATTGTTTTTGTCAATAAACAATAAAACAAAACAAACCTCAAATGTAGGCCCTGCGCTGTTGGTGAGCTCTAAAAATAAACAAATAAATAAATAAATAAATAAATAAATAAATAAATAAATAAATAAATAAATAACAACTATTA
Organism: Haemaphysalis longicornis; assembly: GCF_048455015.1. Taxonomy (NCBI): domain Eukaryota; kingdom Metazoa; phylum Arthropoda; class Arachnida; order Ixodida; family Ixodidae; genus Haemaphysalis; species Haemaphysalis longicornis. The sequence goes on from NW_027526203.1 coordinate 270,342,496, forward strand.
CCAGATGCAGCTACCAAAGGAAAGTTTAAATTTATTATTATTTGACTAATGCTATACAATTTCTAATGCTATACAATGCAATATGTATACCGCAGTTAGAATATGCTTCTGTTGCCTGGAACGGCATCTCCAAATCTAGTAGTGAATTAATAGAACGTGTGCAGAAGAAGTTTTTATCCCTATTTAAGCACCGTCATCACAATCACAGTTCTCATCCTGATTCTGACTTACCCATAGTCCCTTCCATCCCTTCCTTGAACTGCAGATGTATGCCTGCAGACCTTACATTTCTTCACAAAATTGTTCATGGTGACCTTTCTTGCGCAGACCTGCTTAACTGTTTAGAGTTTAGTGTACCACAAAGGCCCACCAGGTCGCACCGCCCGTTCTTGACCGCTGCGCGCAACTCCAATCATTCTCCTGTGCGCAGAATACAGAATTGTTACAACCGCCTCTTTGAACGCCTTGACATCTTTCAGAAATCCTTTACAATTTACCGTACAGCGCTGTTGAATACAGTATGTTAAACATCTATGATGTGTCTGTCGTTCTTTTTTTTTTCTGGAATTTGGTTTCTCTGTGGTTGTGTCTATCCAACTGATAGTTGCCTATTTTTGAAACTGTTTACTGTCATTTGTTCGTCTTATCTTTGTCTCTACACTCTTGCCGTTGTTTTGTTGCTGTCAAACGTTGTTACTCTGCCTGTCGTGTGGTCTTTACGACAGGCAGAGCAGCATAGGCATCTTCTTTTTTTTATTTTTTACCTGTACCCAGGCTCCGCCTGTGCTTTATTTCTGTCATTTTCACTACTTCAATTTGTGTGTGTCTTGTCGCTTGTTTGTTTCTTGCTATATGTTTCTTGTATTTTGTTTTCATGTAACTATCCGTGCGCCAGCACTCAGGCCTCTGGCTGTTCCTGGGCACGTAAATAAACATGATTGATTGATTGATTGATTGATTGATTGATTGATTGATTGATTGATTGATTGATTGATTGATTACCAAGGTTACGTAGAAATAATAACACAGAAAGTGGTTGCATAGTTAAAAGCTGTCGTAGGAACCGCCTGCAATGGACTATGTAAGGAAGTATGCCACTAGAAAAAAAGAACTGAAACAGCCTACTCTTAGAATCTTTGCTTTTTGGGAAGAAGGCTGCACAGACGCCTTTTCTTTTAGGCAGTGTTGAGCAAAGTCACATAAATGGCCATTCTTGGTCGAACGGTAAGTGGTCTACCTACGAAGTATGTTTTTCTTGTAAAGAAGGCCGGGGAATTCCTGGCAATTTTACAGTTTCGGAAGCTTAAGCCTGGACCCCGTAAAAAACATAAAAAATTCCCGGACAAATGCCATGTGAACTTAAATTTGAAGAGTAGCCTAATACGTTAATAATTTCGTTCTCTTACCCGGTAGCAACAATCCTTTACCGAACAAAGTGCAGAACTCAAAAAAACCTAGGGCCCCTGGATGGTTCGCTTCAAAAACTAGGAGAATCTATTGATTTACTGCGAAAAAGAACCTGCCGTTCGAACTTTATGGCTCTGACAAGACATCGAAATTGGTTAGTCACGTCTGTTGTTGGGGCTAGACGTGGTGTAAGCGGCTTCTTGCGAGAAGTTGTGGGCGTTGTTCGGTTCTTTGCAGTTGTTTTCCATCGAGTATTTGGGACTAGTTTCGCTAAAGTACTTAGTCATAGATCTGTATGAATCTTCTTTTGCCCGACCTTCGTACCTATCTAACTGCCGGAAAGGGGGGGGGGGGGGGGGGGGGGCAAGGAGGAGGCATCTTCAACGGTGCGAAGGCGATGAAAGTTAGGGAAGTAAAAAATTTTCGTTTCTTCCAGCTTTTCTTCCAGAGACGCATTACCAGCTAAAACTTGGCTCGAGAGAAAGGAGATTTCTCAGCACTTGGATACATAATGTTTCTATGCAGCGATCTTGAAGCAGCTCAGCCGACATTATTGGCTGCTGGGACACTGTCTTTTTTTGGGAAGTTCTGTAACGCACCCCCCAAAAGGACTCGCCGTTGACACTACAGGGCATACGCTACCAGACGCAGGCGTGGTACCACACCACCTGTAACTCCTCCGAGGCCTTCTCTGTACCTGGCGTAGTCGCATGGCGGTGCGGAATAGCGATGGTGGTGCGCGTTCGGTGGACGCCTATATCACTGAAGGTGTTGCCTTTCTGAGCAATGTTTACATCGAGCAGAAATGTGATGAAGATCTGAAGTCGTTTTATATCGAATTGTGTACGATGAAGACACACAAGTGAGCGGTGTGTTTGCAACCTGAAATGTTGATTTTTTGTTGTGTTCGGCTGTTATGTTGGGCAATAACGAGAAAAGTACTTCATGGTTTTGAGGTTGAGTCTCTGGTTCACACGGCCTAGGTTTATTTATTGATTGTAGGGTTTAACGCGCCCACGCAACGCCGGCAATGAGGCGTGCCGTAGCGGAGAGCTCCCGATTATTTTCGACCACCTGGGGATCTTTAACGTGCGCCGAAATCTCATACACACGGGCGTTTTTGCTTTTCGCCTCTATTAGAAAAGCGGCCGCCGCGGCCGGTAATCGAACTCGCGTCCTCGTGCTCAGCAGAGCAAAAACGGCCTAGGTTCGAACGCGCGCATTCATACATGCTTGTTAAATTTAGAAATTTTTATGTGATACTTTTAAATCAGCAGTAGTATTCATTTTTCTTGACGTTACAATGGGTCGGCATGTATTAGATTGCTTTAAGCGCAGTGTGCAGGCTACTAGGATATTTAATTGGTGCTTTGTTCTGCAAAGGCAGGGCCGGTTCTGGGGCGGTATTCTCGTAACTTTTCCTTTTGAAAACGTCCCTTTTGCGTCCCTTTCATCGTGACGTACTTCCGGTTAAGAAGTGGGCCTTTAATTCAAATATCATTACTGTTCTTGCAAACGCATTTTAAAGTACTAAAGCCGTATTAGAGTGTATTTTATGTGTTTATTTGAACGTATTTTGAAAAACTAAACGGGATGAAATTTTTTTTTGTTACGACGTTGAAAGTTTTCACCGCAAAAGGAGGAACGTCCAAAGATGGCAGCTGCAGTCAGCTGTTTCCTCGTGACAGTGAAGTGTAACCAATGCTGCGGCTACTCATTGTTTCGCGGTTGGACTCCGTTTTCAGGTCGGGGACAATGCCTACTTATCGAAAACGCATTTTTACTATCACCTCATTCTAGACTGACCCGGAAGGAACAATATTGAAGAAACACAGGCGAAACCATGTTAAATAAGCCCGTCTGAATCTTTGCAGAACCAATAAAGGCACATGTGCCCAATTGTGTGCGCGTTGCAGTCCCGCATATCCCGTGGGACTGCCAGGTATCGAACAGTTTTGAGCACAGCACACTAGAGAGTGGCTGATTACCGCATTCTAGTTGGAGCATCAGAGGAGCCTGGCGATGGCGACCATTAAGACAGCAACGAGCTCCTTGGATTGTTATCCTCACCTCTTTTCCCTTTGCTGTTCCCATTTGACAGAAGTATTTTTCTTTTTTCTCTCCCGAAGCCGATTGATTACACAGCGATCTATTTGGCCAATGGGTCAATTAACATGTCTGTGGCATCGGGGTTACCTGGAGCCGCGGTGGCGAAGCCACCCCGCAAACCAAATTTTATGCGGAGAGTGGCCAGGGGGAGTAGGGAAGGTTAGGCTTCTCCTCCCGGCTACGAGCATGCCAACGAGTCATCTTTTGATTCCACGTAGATTGCTACGGGGAGGTACATTTCTTGATCGTTCTTTTTTCTTTCATTCAAAATTACTCATCACACACCCCTTAAGAGGTCTAGCGTCTACTTCTCGTTCATTCGACACTTTTTAAGCAAATAAAAACGCATTAATGTTTCGTTAATGTTAATTTACTCACGATTCTGCAGTTTCGGTGCGTCATCTCAATGTATGAGCGTATTTTATGGAGGCAGCAAGGACATCGACGTACAAACAGACGAGGGGAGATAACGGGACCAGTCCCCATTACAAGTTTCTGAGAGGAGGGGTCATAATGCCTGTGCTTAAGTGACAGAAAGTCACTAACAATAATGAATATCCTGATGTTCTTAAGCGCGAAAAAACTTCCTCGTTGCGCAAGTAACTCTATCCAGGGGTAATTATTTCCTTAAGCAAGAGTAATAAAAATGTTAAGCAACGAACAGTCTCCATTTCTGCACACCGCCTCCTTTCCACGCACTGCGTCCCCTACACCACCCATTGAAGAAGGCACATCGTTGAAGGAGAATAGGAACACATTACGCATCAGAATCAAAACTAACAGTATTCCACGTGGGCTACCTGCTGAATAAGCTATGGTGCGTGTGGCCAGAATCACAGGGGTGAAATTAGAATTGATGTCAGAAAGGTTTTTGCGAAACACTTGGTACGCTATTGCTCTCAGCGTTTGCCATTAGTACATAAAAGGATGAGATCTTCCAGCTACTGGCCGCCGCGTAAGGCCATTCACATAACTTCTGCCTTCTGCCCCCCAACAAATTTACAGACCAAAACCTGGTCTCTGCACTCGAAGCCGCATCAACATTAATGTACTGCATACTGAATGGCCGAAGGAAGAACATTTCATTAGGCTCGAATGTTGTCGTTAAAGTGCAATCGCGTATTTCGCTCTTACTACAAGGGAACGATCGGGGAGACGTTTTTCTTTTTTTCATTGCGTGAGATAGTTTGAGGGGATGTTAGTGAGCGCTCTCCTACAGGGCTAGAGCACACGGTTGTTGCCAAGTCTGGTGCAGAGTGAAATCTTTATAGGTCACCTTATCATAAACACTCATAGTAACTTCAACACTGCTTTACTGAGAGATGAGCCATTTATTCCATTGCATAATCTTGCGTGATGCAGACACGTTTTCAGAGCAGAGCTATATCTCAGCATTTGCTTAGTGCCCGTGCAATTAGTTTTTGCATTTTAACGCTGTGCTATGTAATACTCACAGCTTTTGATATCTGTCCGCAAATGGCCGTAGTTATAGGGTGAAAAACATTTTTTGCGCTCACCGAACAGTGTTTCATTTGCCATCGGGGTATGTGATGGCTGTTCAGACACAATGAGAATTTCCGACCCATTCAATGCTTTAATTGGTATTTTACGGGCCGGAGCTCCGGTGCTTTGTGAGTTATCTCCACTGACAGCGTAAGCAATGATTCGGGCACCTAGGAATATATTATCCGAATAGAAACTGAATTATTCGGTGGAGAGAAGGAAACCTCACCCTCATGCATCGCTGACAGCTGTCATAAAGTTTGGGCCATACTGAAGCTGTTTTGACGGATTGAAGCGAAGGACCGATACTAGAATACACAACTAAAAAAAATGATTGCAGAAAACAAGACGAAATTAGCCCTTCTAATTGCATTATCTGCTCATGGCTGCCAGTCCAATACGTTACATTCCTCCAGTCATAACACATATATGTGTTGTGTTCGGATAATAACAGTAGAAAGTTAACCATCAGTAGAGGAAATAGAAAGCACGGAGTAGTGTCGCTAGATAAGGTTACAAAGTATCGGCACTCTTTTCTCCTATTGTTCCGTACCGCCACCATGACCATTGGTCAGTTCGCATCACGCTACATTTGTTCACACTGCGACGGTTCACGGGCGCCGCCATTTTTTTGTTTATGCGTATTAGTCGGTAAACTCCGGCAGACTTAGCTTGTCCTCCCTGCTCTGCGGCAGAGCGCGACTGACGTCGTTCCGTAAGCGAATCAAAGATAACGCGTGTAGCCACATTTCAGCACCAGGGGCGGTATTCTCGTAACTGTCCCTTTTGAAAACGTCCCTTTCGCGTCCCTTTTATCGTGACGTGCTTCCGGTTCAGCAGTGGGCCTTTGATTCAAGTACCGTAACTGTCCTTGAAAACGCATTTTAAAGAACTATAACCGTATTAGAGTAACTCTTATGTGTTTATTTGAACGTATTTTTAAAAACTAAACGCGATGAAATTTTTTTGTTGTTACGACGTTGAAAGTTTTCACCGCAAGGGAAGGAACGTCCAAAGATGGCAGCTGCAGTCAGCTGTTTCCTTGTGACAGTGAAGTGTAGACAATGCTGCGGCTACTCAGTATTTCGCGTTTGGACTCCGTTTTGAGGTCGGTGACAATGCCCGTGCATCAAGATAACCGTACAGTTACGTATTTTGGCATAGGCACACTTGTGGCATGCCGACGCGGGGTTTTCCAAGGACCTGGAATGGTGCTTTACGTCGTTGACATTTTTCTGGTGCTCTACGAGTGAAAATTGTGCAAGAGGTGGGGGAGTTTCGTTTCTTAACGACGTACCTGTTGCGCGAGAAGTATACGAACGTTAAGCTGGTATGTGTATGCGTAAAGTACCAATAAAAGGTTATAAATGTCATGCGGAGTGCTTGTGTAATTTTGGTCGTCTGCTCGACAGCTATCAAGCTCGCAGACGATCGTTTATTCCATTGCACCTGCTAACCGTTAGCTAGCTCGCAGACGATCCTTTATTTCACTGTGTGGTGGCCAGAGCTCTTCGATGTAGGCAGTACCGTGGGGCCACTGCGGCCGCCGCATGCACTATCCAAAAAACAAACTAATTATTCAAACTGACAATTTAACGTTAAATTTTGGTTTAAAGTGCATAATTCTTTATTTTTATGCTTTAATAAGTTATTTATTGCTATCTTAACTCCGGTTTTTAGGTGGCGATTGCGTGTGCGTCCGCGCATCTGCCTCGACCAGTTGGCACTTGTGCGGGCAGTCCGGCACAAGGTAGGTCCGAACTGGTCCAAACTGAAATACCAAATTTGGAGTTATCATTTGGCCTACAGCTCATTGTATGCCAAAACTAATCGAGTAGCCGATCATGAGGCTCTAAATAATCATTTTCAGCTTGCATAAAGCAGTCGAAGCGGCTTATTAGTTTTTTGCCGCCAGAAAAGCGAAGAGGACGTGCAGCAGACGATAGTGCTTAAGCGATGGTTGACCCCATGGTCGCATTTCTTTTTACTACTTTTGCTCCGTATGTATATAAAACACTTTCATAGTTCAACACATTGGGTTCCTTTGGCATAACAAATTTACGTAAGCACTCAAATACCATTTTTCGCCCGGGTCCTCGAGCGGCTAAGCAAGTTGTATAGTTTATTTTGTCACCAAAAGATGGCGCCACTGTAAAACAAGATCAAAAGCAGTGGACCAATCGTAGGGCCACTTTTTGATACATGGGCCTGGGCCCTAAGTTTCGCAACTCCTATATCAAGTAACTCTGGTGGTGGCGGCGTATGACGGCGTACTGGCTCACGGAGGGCTGCGACAGCGATATCGGTTCTTCGTTACCGGCCGCTGACTGAAAGCCACCGGTAGCGAGGAAACTTGCTCCTGGACGCTGAGACCGCGCGTCCGCCGACGAAGTTCGTCCCGGAGCTCGTCGCACAGCCACCGCACGTACGGTCCTCTTTGAGAGGCGGAAATGCTGGCGGAATGCTTCTCGGGGCATATCGAACGCGTCTACATTGCTTCTTGACCGCTTGTTGCGCCGGCGAGCCAACAACAAGGCGATAATCGGCGCATTCATGACTGCTACCAAAAACCGTCTGTTTTAAATTCGAATCACCTGTTCGAAGAAGCCGTGGTCAAACGCAGTAAGTCCGCCGCGCTTGCGTTACGTCACATCCGCTTGTTTGCTTTTAGCCAATCAGGGCTCGCTCAAAAGGGACACTTTTGAAAGGTACAAAAAAGGGACAAAACACGAGAGTACCGCCTCAGAAGTGTGCCCGAAGATGCCGTTTTGCTGCATCTTTCGCAGTGTTGCTAACAAACGACCTGGAAGAAGTTAGCGACCCGCCGCGGTGGCTCAGTGGCTAAGGCGTTGCGCTGCTGAGCACGAGGTCGCGGGTTCGATTCCCGGCCGCGGCGGCCGCTTTTCTGATGGAGGCGAAAAGCAAAAACGCTCGTGTGTACGAGATTTCGGCGCACGTTAAAGATCCCCAGGTGGTCTAAATTAATCCCGAGCCCTCCACTACGGCGCGCCTCATCGCCTGCGTTGCGTCGGCGCGTTAAACCCTACAATCAATCAATCGAAGAAGTTAGCGGCGAGGTCGTAAAAGCAGCAATCTCGCAACACAGATAAACACCAAAATGGCCTTCGTTAATGACTCGCGTGCCTCAGTGGCGGTACTCTGATACCTTATCTAGAGACACTAGCACGGAGCATGAATTCCCGTTTAGCGGCAAATTGACCGCGGCACAACGAACACATTTATCTAACATGATCGGATGGGGATAAAAGCAAAGTTTTTGCGGAAATATTTCTGGTATAAAGCCATTATGGAATACATTTTGCAATAGCTAAAATCAAACGAGAGTTATGACTATCCTTCGAATCCGTATTCATTGCTGCCCAGGTGCAAGCCGGCATATTGTACCCATTTCTCGTTCCTGAGCGGCCGGCTTACGAAGCCTTGTTTTTAAAAAGTGTCTCTATATAGGTGGTTTTTGAAGCTTCAACACTACCGCGAAATGAACGTGCACAAGCAGTGCCTCATGACGAGTGCGTAAACAGACCCGCCGCGGTGGCTCAGTGGCTAAGGCGTTGCGCTGCTGAGCACGAGGTCGCGGGTTCTATTCCCGGCCGCGGCGGCTGCTTTTCTGATGGAGGCGGAAAGCAAAAACGCCCGTGTGTACGAGATTTCGGCGCACGTTAAAGATCCCCAGGTGGTCTAAATTAATCCGGAGCCCTCCACTACGGCGCGCCTCATCGCCTGCGTTGCGTCGGCGCGTTAAACCCTACAATCAATCAATCGAAGAAGTTAGCGGCGAGGTCGTAAAAGCCGCAATCTCGCAACACAGATAAACACCAAAATGGCCTTCGTTAATGACTTGCGTGCCTCAGTGGCGGTACTCTGATACCTTGTCTAGAGAAACAAGCACGGAGCATGAATTGCCGTTTAGCGGCAAATTGACCGCGCCACAACGAACACATTTATCTAACATGATCGGATGGGGATAAAAGCAAAGTTTTTGCGGAAATATTTCTGGTATAAAGCCATTATGGAATACATTTTGCAATAGCTAAAATCAAACGAGAGTTATGACTATCCTTCGAATCCGTATTCATTGGTGCCCAGGTGCAAGCCGGCATATTGTACCCATTTCTCGTTCCTGAGCGGCCGGCTTACGAAGCCTTGTTTTTAAAAAGTGTCTCTATATAGGTGGTTTTTGAAGCTTCAACACTACCGCGAAATGAACGTGCACAAGCAGTGCCTCATGACGAGTGCGTAAACAGACCCGCCGCGGTGGCTCAGTGGCTAAGGCGTTGCGCTGCTGAGCACGAGGTCGCGGGTTCTATTCCCGGCCGCGGCGGCTGCTTTTCTGATGGAGGCGAAAAGCAAAAACGCCCGTGTGTACGAGATTTCGGCGCACGTTAAGGATCCCCAGGTGGTCAAAATTAATCCGGAGCCCTCCACTACGGCGCGCCTCATCGCCTGCGTTGCGTCGGCGCGTTAAACCCTACAATCAATCAATCAATCAATCAATCAATCAATCAATCAATCAATCAATCAATCAATCAATCAATCAATCAATCAATCAATCAATCAATCAATTAATCAATCAATCAATCAATCAATCAATCAAATCAAATCTAGTGCGTAAACAGCAGGGGTAGCATCTCGTGCGGCGCTGTTTGGAGAAGCGATTGGCAGCCGCTTTAATCAGGTTCTTCGTTAAATAAATAGAACGTGTAATGTTCATCACCGGGCCAGTGCGCAGCTCTACTGTGCCCTGTAGTCGTTTTCACAAACTTGGTGCAGGTTTGAAAGCTACGCGAGTATCAACTAATAAGAAGACGTGGAAGGTCCAGCCGATGAGGCCAGTACATTATCTGCCAACAAAGGTCTTTCGCAAGAACCTCGCCCACAACTTCTTCCACTGCCAAATTGATAAACCGGCCGCCGCAGAGAACGGTAAACTTTACGCTAGTGCGCATACGTTGGTCAGTGTTGAAGATTGCCGCCACCATCGAGAATGATGACCAGCTGGAGACGCAGAATCTGCCTAAGTTCACCGTTCAGAGTGCAGGGTGAATTCAGGCCTCCTCTTTGCTTCCAGACGGTGTTCCTCATGCTACCAGATGACACGTCTTGACCACACTTTGTTCTGCGAATTGTTCGTTGTGCCTTTTCGGGTTCCGCAGCGGTGGATTAAGTCCATAGAAGATATGATAGCCTTTGGCCTATATCGTATACACCCCATTATTAGGCGCAGATGTTGTTGAAGTGTTTTCGTGTTCAATGATACGCTCCCGTGATCTAAAAGCTACTTTTAAAATGCAACGCTAAATACCTGCCGGGGATCGTCATATTACTTCAAAATTACTGGGACACCTAGGTCTGGTTAGGTTCTTTGAATTGAAAGCGTTATGAGAAAGGGAACTGATGAGTGAGCCGTGAGCCTCTAGCAGCTGTCATCTTCAGTGGCAAATCACCCTGAGCAGATATGGAAATGGTTGGTGGGTATGTTAACTTCGCAGCGAAATTGAGAGAGAGAGAGAGAGAGAGAGAGAGAGAGAGAGAGAGAGAGAGAGAGAGAGAGAGAGAGAGAGAGAGAGAGATGAGACGTTTATTGAGCTGTAAAGGTAGGAGTGGATCAATAGTTCAGGAAGCCATGTGTCGACCGTGCCGTCGTAGCCCGGATCACAAGGAGTGCTTGCTCCTCCAGGTGCCCGCTAGTTTTGGAAGGGGTTTGGACGGGGTGGTGGTCGGTCGGGGTTTTCCTTGCAGCCCACTATGATATGGCGGATTGTGCCTAATTGATCCCAGAATTTGCATTCGGCTGCGTACTGTGTCGAGAAAAACAAATGCATTTTTATATGGTGTATGAAACTGCCTTTTTTGAATTTGTCTCAGCGTAATTTCTTCACGTTTAACAGCGGAGTTGTTGTAGAAGCCGTAAGTTCGCCGTTGCAGTAAAAAATACCAAGAAAATCCCGAAGGATAGTGAGCGCGTGGCCCGCGGCGACCGCCGAGAGTTCCCGCTTCCCTCAGTGGCTTTAGCAAAAACAAATGGCAAAAACCCCGAGGAGCGAGAAAATGGCGAGCGCTCGTGTGCGCGTGCCTGGCGGCGACCGCCGAGTCCCCGGCTCGCTCAGTGATCGATGCTTGAATGTGGGCTAGTTGGTTGGGGCAATGAAACATTGTAAAAACAGCGCAAATAGAGACAGGACTCGAAGGAAGAACGATACAGGACTAGCGCTGGACATAAACTGAATAAATTTTACCACACACGAAAAGGTATACAGAGACAGCACCCGCGCGAACATGACTAAAATAATCAGGGAAATTTTTCTCGACGAAGTCAGGTGGTTCACTCTTTTTACGCACGTAGCAAGTGCGCACTGAGATAATCTATTTTTAACTCGATAGCGTCATTAGGCCCATTTCTCGATGTCCCCGTGGCTCCTAGATGTCCGCTATCAGCCGTCCTCATCAGGTGTCCACGGAAATACGTCATCGCTACCACCCGGAAGCTATGAGTGAGGCATCAAGAATGAAGGGCTGGCCTGAATCTGGAATAAGAAGCAGGGATACCACAGTCGAGACGAAAGAACGGACACGGCGTTTTCAGCAGGTGCCGCGTCTGCGCGGTGAAGTTTGTTCTATGCCCAGACGTTGGCAACATGCTCGGCAGACATGGTCGCCAGCCGTGCCTGCAGCTTACGCCATCACATGATGTGTCCCCGCCAGAAGATAAAAAAAATATAAATTTCCGGTAATTCATGCGGCGCAGTTACACGTGGGCTACGAGGACCACCGTAGTGGAAATCTCCGGAATAATTAAACCACCTTAGCATGTTTAACGTGCGCCAAAATCTCGATACACTGGTATTTTTACTTTCTGCTTCCATGGCCGGGATCAAACCCGCGTCCTTGGGCTAGCAGCACGGCGCCTTACCCACTGAGCCACCCCGGCGTGTTTCCCACCGGAACTGTAATGCCGGCACGAACATTTGATGACGTAACTAAAACAGGTGGCAAATTATTAACGCCTGTCTCCCATAAGTCAGGGAAAGCATATATTATAGGCAGGAAAGAACTCAAATAAAGCCCACTATACGGCCTCTAATCACATGTTTTCAAAATACTTTTCAATATTCCCACGGTTGTCTCCGCCGCAAGCTCGGTTTGACGAACGACCGAGAACGCCACGCGACCGTTTAAACATCACCCTAAAAATGTGTACGTATGTCCTCCAACAGAAGAGTAACGTAAAAATGCTCGGCATGGCTCATGGACAAGCGGTGGTGCCAAACTCACAATCGCCAAAAAAGAACATCTTTAACCAATTTCCCACAAGCAAGCCGCCCAACCAAGAGAAGAGCAGGAAAGAGACAGGAAGAAACGATAAGTAACATGCAGCCACTGATCATGAGAGCCGGATATTGCAGAGCTTACTCTACCACAAATTTAGCCGCACCGAAGAAAGCAAAAGAGACACCATTATCAGGACAGCATATGATAGTTCTCAACCTCGCAAGTTTAACCGTGATACTAACTAACAACGGATATACCACCGGGGCAATAAAATGGACATGATTAGACGGGTCTATAAGAAGGGGAAAGCCATTAACTCGATGGAAGGATAAAATAACAATATTCGGAGCAACGAATGGACTCGGGAAGCGCAGGACAGAAGCGGGTGAAGGTCAATAAGATAAACCTTCACCCTACAGTCGCCATAAATAGCATGTTGGTTATAATGAGGATGAATATGTCCTCAACTTGTGTCCTTCTAACGCATTTCAGGAAATCGAAAAAAACACTCTCCTAGCGCCGAGAGTGCGGCAGGTAAAGCATCTCCGGCAGGTCCATCGTATAAAGGAGCAACCCCGCCCCCCCCCCCCCTTTTTTTTTCGAAGGAACTACTGCACACTATGATAAACATGGCACTGATCCAACTACTTCTCCTAGAAAAACATGGACACAATACTACACAAGAAGAGGCGACTTGGCAGGATCAAGTTAATTCGAGGAAAGTACCGAAGTCATGCGACCACAGTATACACCGACTACGGGATGTACGAAAGCACGAGGACGCAATTGTCCTAGTTGGCTAGTTGGCTACTCCGACAAGTTTTGTTACTCCTCGTCCCGCCTACATGCATAAACAAACAACCAGAAGTTGGAGACATCCTCTTGACAATTCGACTAGCGGAAGTATCGAAAAGAAGCGTAAACATCATTACATCGACTCAAATGGCAATATAATGTTTTCTGCAGGCAGAATACCTAACCGCTTCGGTAAGATATTCCCATCCACAATGCAAAAAGTTGACAACGTCACAACGTCACCTGCAATGATTAATTTTGAATAGCTATTAATCATTGCACACTGTCGGTGTACTGATGTGCCTTTGATGTGCGTATGGGTTAGGAATGCGTTGGTTTGCTTCCAGGACGGCTGCTGCTTCTGCTTCGTAATTGTTATTATGCCCAGGGAATTTATTCTCGGCATGTTTGCATATTCTTTCCAGTGCGGAAAGATGACATAATTTAATTAAGGCGCGTATGCTAAAACGTGAGTTTCACCGGCGTACTGCGACTCTTTCCACTACGCAGGGCATAGCTATCTCGGCTACAATAATTTATTGAGTAAAACTTTGCCGTTAACTCTGCAAATTTGTCCATCATTCAGCACACTTCAAGAAGGGAAGGCAGTGGGAGGAAGTTTTGACGATAGCAGCGCCTCTGTCTCTGTAGAGAAAGAGATGTTCTTTTCGGAGGGTTTTTAACGATATAATCGCTCGAAACCAAGCAATTTTCCGGAAACGACAACCGACCAAAAAACTGCATTCAAGACCCAGCTCACTCAACGCAAACCAATTACTTTCACACATTGAAGCGAAGCATATAGGGTACTCCGTAGACTTTTTTGCTATCTTTGTATCAGGGAAGAAAGAGCGCACAAAAGGAGTTCATTAAGGTCAACATGAATACCGCGATATTAGGTCTTCACTAGTGTACGTTGGCCAGGATTGTTACTCCAACACTTCGGACACCATGAGAACTTCGCTTTTTTTTTCATTTCATTTCACTTTATTTCCAATTCCAATATGATAGTTAAAAAAACTGCTTGGACCCATAGCCAAAGGCTAGTATAGGGTCCAATGTTGAAGCTAGGAAGCATTTTTACGGCAGCTGGTTTATACAAAAACTCCTGCGCTGATCTCAACACGTGCGGAGATGTAGCGGGATCAAAGATATACAAGAGTACTGTAATCTGAAGAATGTTTTACCATGTATTTGGAGCACTGAAAACCATTCACTACTCGTCCAGCATGCGCGAAGGATAAAGGCTTGAACATGAAAGAGTATTAAGGTGGCCAGTTCCTCCGGATAGCAGGACGGCTTTTGTAAAGGGCCATCGTGGATCTCTGGCGCCAAGAACACCAATTACATGAACGAGCTGAGCTCCGTGCAGCCTGTAGCCCCGTTTACATTGACCCGACGAGGGCGCGTTGAGTCGAAATAAACAGGTTTTTTGGACTCGACCCCCCCATGTATAAGCGGACGGGGTGGGTCAGAGAGCCGTCGCGGCGAGTCCAGTCAACTCGGAGGCAGGGGGTGGGTTAGCTCTCTCGTCGGGCTGAGTCGGCGGGCCGCGGGGAGCAGAATACCGTATCTGCGCGGTTCTAACGCGCCCCCAATCGTAGCGCGCGGGTAACTTCGCGCAGGAAAATTCTAAAAAAAAATGTGACACTGACGGTACTGCGCAGATGGAAAGACATGACACCACGTACCTGGAAGAGGGAGATTTTATTTGGCATGCAGCTCTAGAAGCAAAAAATGAATTGCGCTTCACAAGGTTGCTTATCCAGCTGCTGCTGGAAATAAAGTTATAGCGGGGAACACTGAAGTTGCTTGCGATTTCAAGTTGCTTGCGATTTCAAGTTGCTTGCGATTTCAAGTGCCTTGATCTTCATAATTCTAAGCGTTAGGGGCTAAGCAGAAGCACAAAAAAATGTGCAACAGCTGACCAGGGTAAGCGGCATGCCATTGAGGAATCAGTGCGCCGAAATTCACTCACGTGGTGTTGACGGATTGTTTTTATTGGATTGAGTTGGATTTTGCGGGTACTTCATGTCCGTTGCGCATGGCAATGCTGCTGGTCGCTTTAAAGCCTATTTCGGTTTTGAGCCCGATTGTAACGCGCACACAAATATTAAGCTACCTTTTAACAAGAGAGGGTGCGCGTTAGAATCGTGAAAATACGGTAGCCCCTTTTCCGTGAACCCCGCCGCTCCCCTCACCTCGACTCTTTGGACGGGGTTCATATAAACTCGGACGCGTCGAGGTAAGCTGAACCCGCCACTCAACTCACCCCGCCCCCGTCGCGTCCATGTACACGGGGCTTGTGTTGCGGGTTAGGGATTGATTCGCCTGAGCCCGGACGGCTTTCGTTGTTTGATCATTGCACGTAAGGAAAACAGGCTCTGCGACAGCGGGGTGGATAGGCTTTCAGCCTATGACTCGCTGGTATACCTCAGTCACGGAGCAAGAACATATAGGAGAGGAAACGCCCATTGCGGCCGGCACGATCGAGCGACCAGATAATGTCACAATGATAACTACGGTGACCTACGGAGTTCCGCAGCTGCGGCGGCGAACAATTTGACAGCGGCACCTGGTTGAATGTATAAAAGCAATACTGTTGCTTGCAGCATTCGCCACAAGGTGTCAATGGCTATGCGCTCGAGCTGCTGCGCGACGCGGGTACGGAACGCGCGTTTAATAGGAGGCTGTGGTCCAAGATAAACGCGCGTTCCGTACCCGCGTCGCGCAGCAGCTCGAGTGCATAGCCATTGACGCCTTGTGGCGAATGCTGCAAGCAACAGTATTGCTTTTATACATTCAACCAGGTGCCGCTGTCAAATTGTTCGCCGCCGCAGCTGCGGAGCTCCGTAGGTCGCCGTAGTTATCATTGTGACATCTGGTCGCTCGATAAAGGAGGCTATGTCTTGGACGTAGCGCGCGCACGCGCATGCGCGCGTCATCGTCCCGCAACGTCGGTGATGCTGGCACTTTTCAGTGCACTGTTGCATAACCAATAAATTGGCCGGTGCACTCAACTCGCTTCGAGCGCATCGCATGCGAGATAAGGCCGTGCGTTTACAGGTTTTACATTTTTTTTTGCGTGCACAGGTTTGTATTTTGGGATTGCTGCTCGCGCAAGATTGCTTACGCATTAAAAGCAAATGGCCCTTTTATTCGCTCGTATTGACCGGTTTATATTTGAGAGAAAATTAATCGCGAAGGCGGGCTTTTCAATCCACGGAAGCGCAGAAGAGCGCACACACTTTCGCTTCGGCCACGGAGATGTTTCGGCGGCCCGGCGAAATACCGACGCGATGCCGCGGCCGGATTGGACTGGGCGAGCGCGAAGAGAACGCGCGCCGGCCGTGGCGATGACCGCGCACTTCCTTCGCTTGCCGCCAGATGCCGAAAACTTGATGTTCGCCAAGTGCTTGTGACGTTATCAGGCTGCCCCAGGAAGCTCAGTTTCCCCTCCTATTTTGTTCTTGCTCCGTGACCTCAGTGCTAGTGCAAAGCTCGTAAATGTTTGACATGCAAGGGACAGCGAGTGACGTTTCTACACTCGAAAAGCACCCGTAAGCGGGGTCAATCTGAATAACCAATGATGATATCTTCAAATAAACCCGCCAATTTTTCCCTGCTGCGCTATTTGAAGGTCTCATCATGCCCATATGCAAAGTAGGCCAGCTCGCCATTCTGTTGTGGCATGAATGGCCAATCGCTCGTACCAAATATATGATTTCACCTAAAAAATATTACTCAGTTTACGCAAAACAAATAATTAATAAAAATATTGCGCGATATTACGACATTACGCCAAAACATGATGTGCTTATTCTTTCGTGAGGCCGCGGACCGCTTTATTTGACAAATAGCATACCTGGAGTCGCTATTGTTCAGATTTTATTTCTTTCACACACAAATCAATATTTGCAAAGCCTATCCCCAGCAATTTCTTACAGATAATGTGCTGCAGGAGCCACAAGGTGTAGTTAAGTCTCACTTTATTGAAACGACAAATTCTATCGAAAAGCTGTGAACACGCCTAAGAATAACAGAGGCCAAGAGCTGGTTCGAAGATTTCTGGGATTCAAGTTGGGCGAGAAATACCTATTTGTGCATTTCTGCACCGTAGATTTATTCTCGCAAAAATAGGTAAGGTTTAAAATTGACACCTAGTTATCACTGGATAAAGGCCCGTTTAAGTGGCTTGGTTTTGCAAATACTATGCACACAGTGTATCGTGAAAGTTAGGTCACACTTGCCCCACTTGTGCTCCGTCGGTGGCACGCCATCTATGGTGGGACTGAGCGACCAAGCGCCAGCGAAGCAGCTGTTAAAGCCTCACCAATTCATGTGGTACCGCAGCGGTGAGGCTCCAACGAGCGCAGCTGAGACGCCGCTCTGCAGCGGATCACGTGGCGTGACTTCACGCCTGCCACACGTGCGCTCAGGCGGCTCAAGGTCATTACGACGAGGTGAATAACATTGCGAGACATGGAGTGCAAGACCATCACTGTAAAAAGTGTCTGGACACAAACGTCTGCGATAAGGAACAAAAAATTCGTGCAGCTTGCACTAGCGGTGCAAGGCTGGAGGAACAGCGGAGCGGGGGGGTCGGCCTAGCTTCTTCTGTTTCCGCGAAGTTTTGTTGTCTTGCTAGGCTTTACTAGGTTTTGTTAGGTTTTGCGATTTTCTTGCTAGGATGGAAGGGTGAGGATAAGTTTAGCCGAATTTTACAAGGCCGTTCCGGCCGATCCCACACACTGACAGCGGATCCGAGGGGGGAAGAAGCTACGTCGACCCTCAGATCCGCTGTTTCTCCAGCTTTGCACCATTAGTGCCAGATGCGCCAATTTTTTTGCATGTTTGAGTAACCCAAGAACGAATATCATGTTTAAAATGGTATAGCAAGGGGTGCGCATACGCATATTGCCCTTGTGCTCACAGTCGAACAGGCGCGAAAGCCGGCTTCACCGTCATACTATGGTATCTGCGGTGCTTCGCCTTTTCCAGGCGGCGCAGTTTTTTTTCTTTATGGGTTATTTTTGCTGATGCCACCGGACCAAGCACAAGCTTAACATCTTCATGGTTAAAAATCAAAATACTTTAATCCGAAGGTATCTCAGGGAATGCAATGTCTTTACGCATTAGAAACTAATTTATATAAATGAGGAGCCGTACACAAATGCTCCACTGGCTCGCTTCTTCCATTTGCAACTAAAAGGAATTCTACGTCCGATCTCATTAGGAGTAAAATAATGATATGTAATCAAGCAGTACAGAAGGTACCACGTCAGAGATTTCGGCGTACTGAGGTGAGTAGAATTTGGCAAGCTCCAATATTATTTTTTCCCGACAGTCCCGTAAAATTCCGGCAAGCAAGAGGAAGCAAGAAGTGAGAATCGCTTCCCCGCTGGTATTAAAGGTACCCCTAGCGCAAGCACTCTCGGGTTATTTTTCATGGTTATAGATTCGTTATAGCGGCCAAACGGGATGAAATTGGTTTTAGAACTTTTGAATTCAAAAGAGGCTCACCGCCGCTTTCGCAACCATTTGTACCTTTTCGAAACATCGGAGCTGAATTCGGCATTAAAATCTGACGCGAGACAAGCAGCTTCTAAAAAGAATATAAAAAACAAAAGCCAGGATATCCTTTGCATAAAAAAAACGCTCACGGGTGCTAGATTGGATTTTTTCACTTCACTTCTGTCCGTCTAAGTCAGCGCGGTGGCATGTTTTCCCGGAATGAATCAACCAGTTCCCTTGAAATGCTCCGGTGCATTTTTCTTCCACCAGGAGCGCTTAGCACCTGTTCTAGGCCAAGCCCGCATTATTCGATACACAGGACCCCAACGAACAGCTTTCCGGGTCTTTCTGTACGTAACCAACAAGGATCTTCCTGCCGCAAAAAACATGGGATCCTCGGAGCACTTTTTTCTTTCTTGCGACAGAAATAAAACAAAAAAGGCTCAGGTTTAACATCTGTAAACCTGGTTATCCCGAGAGAGAGCTCAGTCTAGGCACACAGTGTTTTGTGGAAGTTTGCCTTTGATTGAGATTTCGCAGCCTGCGATCTAGCTATATCTACTGGATGATTGGATTCATCCTTTCGCTTGCACTGAAGGGCACGCTCCGACAGCCAAACCAGCGCTCCATCGATGGCTATACTGAGGGACAATGTGTCGGCTAAGTAGACGTTAAACCCTCGCCGAGTCACGTGGTTCACTTACGATGAAGCGCACGCACGAACAGCCGAGCCGGCGCTGAGGGATCAAGCGCAAGCGAAATAGCCGTTTCACCCTCTGCCTAGTCATGTGGTAGCGCAGGGGCGAAGGACCGAGCGAGCGAAACTATATAAAAGGCGAAGCTTCCGCGCTAATGGCTTATAGCAGATATGAAGAGAAAACACAAGTTTGGTTCATACGAAAGATTGTCTCATTAGAACCATACTGACACCACTGTTAACGCAAACTTCGCTCAAATAAGCTACACAATTAGGAAACAAGGGAATGACCATGCGACCCACTAACTCATTTCCCGAAACAGAACTTATGATGTCATACTAGAATGCTCTGCGATTGGCAGAGGCCGGCAAAAGCAAACGCAAAATAGGCAGGGCTTACCAGTTTGCATAGTGAGCTATATGGCCGTGAAACATACTTCACATTCCTTTTATGACACTGAGAACGGTGGAGTAAATGGTTGAAGTTCCGAACGAACACGCAAACATGTACGCCAATGCGTACAAAACTACTGCCGGCCGAGCTGGACATCTCGCCGTTGCGCAGAAGAATTTTCGGGTTCGAAGCTCTTTGGGGCCAATGAACCGTTCTAGCACGCACACCCGCGACCTTGCTTAGTATCTTAATCCCTTGACAGGAAGTTGGCGTCACATCGCCAACCAGCAGAGGCAAAAAATTAAAACTCCCACCTCCCCTCGCGGGAACCCCTGTGTAGATGCGACGCATAGGGGGTTCACGTTGCAGCGTTGGACAGCGGAGGAACGGCGCTGGAACGATGGAGCGGAGCGGCGCAGGCACCGCGTTTTATAGCGCGCATAACTGTGAGGGGACGCGCCGGCGCCAGTGCGTCTGCCACGGCTATGACGCAACACAATCCAACACAATCACCTTTAATCCAATCCAATCCAAGCCAAGCCAAGCCATTCGAATCCAATCCAATGCCCCTCGCGAGAGAGGGGCATCGGAGAGGAGAGGGGGTGAGCGGCGGAGAGCGCAGCTCGCGCGGCGAGGAGAATGGGGGAGGGGCCGACGCTGACGACAACGCCGACGACGCCGGATGCAGGGACAAGGCGAGTGAATGAGATGCAGTCGCATCTAAAATAGAAACCAGGGGAGTAATGAATATGAAGCAGCAAGGAGATAGTGCCACTCGTCGCAGAAGTTTCGGAAAGGTGGTCGTGTTGGCTTGCTGCTGTCGTTACGAGCTCGTTTTCAGTTTACAGCCACTGAAAACTTCAGTTTGTTCGAGTACTTTACAATGAAATTTTGTTGCTGCGTCCTGAAATGCCCATGTAGTACGGTGCTAGTCCTGTAGTTCAGCGCTAGTCCTGTCCACGTCTTTCTTATTGTGTCCCTGTTAGTTCGCGCTGTTCCCCAAGATCCATGTAGTACGGGCACATCATCGAGGGAGTGCGACATCCCCGCCAGTGAAGAGATCTCCTTTCATGCGCTGCCCAACGACGAAGCTCGGCGAAGCAAGTGGCTACGTTTTGTGAACTTTTCAAAAGGAGGAGAAAGGCAGCTAAAGGAAGTACAAGCGTGCTCGCTTCATTTCCGACGAAGTGATCACGGCAGGGACCCTTACGTCAGCTCATTCCTGGGACATGCGGCCGCTCGTCACCGACTTCGCCAAATCACCGTCAAAGCGCTCTGAGCTTGGAAAAAAAATACCGTACACACCGCGCATTGACGATCGTATCTTTCTGGTCGGAGCAGAGAGCTCGCGTGAACGGCTTTCCATACTCGACACCGGCCAAGTGGCATAAGCGATGCTGCTACTGAAATTGAACTATTATTAACCGTAATAAAAATACGGCACATACGTACCAGTCTATATTCGTCTGTCGCGACGGGGCTGACGAGGCAGCGGTGCCGACGGCTGGGCGTTCGTCTGTTGTGAGTATCGCGGAATGGTCGCTTTCCGGTCCATCCGTGTATCCCACAACTCCTGCCGCTCGTGCACTTAGAAGCATTGAGCGTTCAAGTGGTGTGAGGTTGTTAAATGCAAGCCCGAGCTCCTCGGCGAGAGCTTTGTTGTCCAAATCAGGCGATTCCATGACTAGGGCTGCGGGTGTACTAGGTTTTACTAGTATTTTAAAATGGCCACCGTCTCGGTTTCGGCACGAGTTCCGGTTCCTGTTTGATTCCCGCGTGTGGGTGCTATATGGAGTCGACATACTAAGTATCTGTTTAATGTACCGGCTTATATGACGCCATTGTTCATGCCACGAAATGTACAATTTAGCGGGAGATTTAAAAGTTTGGCTTAAATTGCTTTATTTCTCAGTGAATGAAACATAGTTTGCTTCCGGGAAAGCGCTTGGGGTACTATGAAACACCTAATCTTTCGAATAAAAAACTCCCACCTCCCCTCGCGGGAACCCCTGTGTAGATGCGACGTATAGGCGGAGCGGCGAAGGGACCGCGTTTTATAGCGCGCATAACGCTGAGGGGACTGCGTAAGCCGGTCCCAGTCGATGACGACGTTGGCGTACTTGTAAAGCGGCGTGGACTCTAGGTGTTTGAGCCAAGCGTGGATGTTGCTTCGCCGGAGAACGGCACACCGGTTATATGCGCAGCGCGCCCGAAGGAGAGGAAACCGCGGAAGAGAGAGTACTGCACATGCGCCGGCCCCAGCGCGTCTGCCGCGGCTATGACGCAACGTGCCGCGGCTATGACGCAACACAAACCAACACAATCCACTTTAATCCAATCCAATCCAAATCCAATCCAATCCAAGCCAAGCCAAGCCAATCCAATCGAATCCAATCCAATGCCCCTCGCGAGAGAGTGTTCGCTATCGGAGAGGAGAGGGGGTGAGCGGCGGAGAGCGCATCTGGAGCGGCGAGGAGAATGGGGGAGGGGTGGACAACGCCGACGACGACGACGCCGGAGGGACAAGGCGAGTGAATCAGATGCTCTGCATCTAAAACAAACTTTTGTTTTGTCTTCATGGCTGCTTTCAAGCCACGCGCGACGCGATGCATGACCATAAACGATGTTGCACAGGATAACTTTCTTGCTGAAAGCCTCACAGCCCCGTGTTAGTTTTGTGTCTCGTCCGTGTAGCATCGAATTGCCCTATGTCTACTTTCTGCAACAAAAAGAAGTCTGTTTTGGTGCATCTGAATTGTTCCCGGTGCCGTCATTACGGGAGTTCTCATTGTAGGCTCGCTTAAACATTAGGAATAACAAAAAATTAACTTTCGGTTCATGCCGGTGTGCCTTGCCTAGTACGCGCAAGGTATTAAAGTTTTTTTTTTACACATCACCGATACCAGGCGGCTTAATTTGATTTTGTTTCCTGCATATAAATTGCGCTATGAATGTCCTTCGAACTTAAAGGTGCTTCGTTTATTTGGATTACGAACCTACAAAAAAAAATCATAAGCCTTTCCCTCCGGAAGCAGGACTGCACGCGAAGCTTGACTTCAGTGGAAACAAAAACGGCCAGAATCGGAACGCAATGCCCGCAAAACGAAAACGAACATACATCTGCCAAAATCAAAAGGCGATGACCGAAATGAAAATACCAAACCCTCGATCGGCGAAAACGAAACTCTTTCATTTCGCTGGGCTTTACCCGAACGGAAATGTTTGGTATACGTTGTTGTGGATCATTGTTCTGTGATTATCAGGAACGTTTATGTTCTCCAATTGTTGTCCGCTCTTCCGCGCAGCGAACAACGTGCGACCTACCCGTGCCGCGCTAGAAGACGAACTGCCCGACGGGAGCGGGCGTACGCACCTGCGGTGTCACATGATGCGAGCTACGACGCTGATTGACTCACGTTGCGGCGTGACGTGGCACCGCCCTTGTGCACGCGCACCCGCGCCAGTTGCGAACGGCGAGCGACAACTGCGCCCAAGCTCCCACAGGGGCACAGTCAACAGTTTACTCTTGGCCAATTCCCCAGATTTGGTACGTGCGAACTAAGGCGAACGGAGAAAAAGTAAAGAAGCTGGAGGGAAGAATAGAGCGCGTATTAAAGGCTCTGACAGGACAAGACAAAAAGCTTGTCGATTACGAAGATCGTTCGAGAAGGAATAATTTTGTCGTATTCGGCATACCGGAAGGACCACGCCAAAACAGAGAAATTCTGGAAGACAAAGTTATTTCTAAAGTTTTCCAAGACACCCTAAAGGTCACAGTTACTTCCGTGGAGCGCACTTCCGTGGTGAATGAACAACGCCCAAGGCCGGTCATTGTGCGGTTGTACAATTACAACGAAAAACTTTCGCTTTTCAAGAAGTGTAGCATAGTAAAAGATTCTGGTGTATCAATACCTCACGACTTCTCGCAAGCAACACTTCAGCTACGAAAAAAGCTCTGGAAAACAGTAAAGGACAACAGAAGTCAGGGTGATAAGATGTACTTAGTTTTTGATAAGCTATACAACAATGATGACGTCTACGTATGGGATGAGCGTCAAAACTGTAGGAAACTGTTGCGCAGCGCTGCGCGCTCAGAATATTGACATCACGATGACGAGCAAACCTTAGCGCACAAGCGGCTTCGTTTATTAAACCTTAATAAACAGAGCCTGCGCAATAAACAAGAACAGTTTGAACACGTTCTGCTATCCTATGAACCTCACATAGCCGTCATTTCAGAAACCTAGTTGCACCCAGACGATCCAGATAGTTGGGCGTTTCCGCCTTCATATACGTGCTATCGTAAGGATCGTAAAACAAGGGGCGGTGGCAGTGCAGTTCTTGTCGAAAGTGGTGTGCCGTCGTATCAATTGCCTGAGATTGATGTCTACCACGAGAGTGTGCTTTGCAAATGTGAATTTTTAGGAAACCAAATCATCGTCGCAGGTCTGTACAGACTGCCCAATGCTGAGCCAGATCTTTTGTTAAAACTTTACGACCAGCTAAACCAGTATCGCAACCAACTTCTTTTAACTGTTGGGGATTTCAATATGTCTTGTATTAATTGGGAAACGCACAAGTTCGGCCCCACAGACATGCCGAATTCTGAAATTTTTCTTGACATGCTCTTGGCCTTTAATCTGACTCACACCGTTTTGCTTCCCACTCGGGTGACAAGCAGTGCATCTTCGATTCTAGATGTCGTCTTGTGCTCCTCAACTATAACTGATATTACCACCGAAATTTGTGAGGGAATTTCAGATCATAAGTTGGTATACTTTACGTCATTACTCCCACGTCAATCCAACCCACCCCAATGCAAATCTATTATTATAAAGCAGTACTCATCTGCAGATGATGCAAACATAACTAATTATCTCGAAGAAGCCATTCTTTTGTTTGATGATAGTTGATTGATTGATTGTGGAGTTTAACGCGCCGACGCAACGCAGGCGATGAGGCGCGCCGTAGTGGAGGGCTCCGGATTAATTTTGACCACCTGGGAATCTTTAACGTGCGCCGAAATCTCGTACACACGGGCGTTTTTGCTTTTCGCCTCCATCAGAAAAGCGGCCGCCGCGGCCGGGAATCGAACCCGCGACCTCGTGCTTGTTTGATGATAGTGATGACGTTAATACATTATGGACAAAGTTCAAAGCACACTGTCATTTCTGTATACAACATTTTATTCCAGATAAAGTGAAAAAAGTTGGCAGGACGAATCCGTGGATAAATAGAGAAATAGTTCATGTGAAGCGCAAATTAAAACGCTTGCGGAAACGTTCCAATGCTGTTCAAGCAGACATTTGTGATTTGCAGGCTACATTAAAGTCCAAATTAGCTGCTTCTAGGAATCACTACTTTAATGTGACACTCAATCGTTTTGTATCTGAAAGTCCCTCTAAATTTTTGCAATTTTTATCGAATAAGGGTGGCACGAGGCTTGATCAAATCGCCAAAGGTGCCACTGTGCTAGCGGCTCTATGACTGGCGCAGTCGACAGGGAAATACGCATGCGCAACACAGCCCAGAACACGTCCTGATAGTATTACAGATTAAGGGATGCTAGCTGCCGTTCTGTGCGTACGCTGGCACCTCGTTCCTTGTTGTTGTTAACCTTTTTAATGACTGTAGAGTACGAAAAATAATGATTCGGCACAGAAGGAACTAAGCTAGATTATATGCCTCTTTCCCGCTTGTTATTACCTTGGAGCTGACATCTCCTAAAAGCCATGAACTTATCCGGGCAAAAATTCCAACAGCCTCTTGTTGGGTCAACAGTAGTCCTGTGGGGCCAATAAAAAGTTCGGTCGGCCCTTTATCTGCCCTACAGCGTATTAGGCCAACAGGGATTTGAAGCTTCTTGGTGTTTATCGGCTCACCAACACGATCGGTGAACACCAACAGATGCGACAACACGATCACACAGCACCAACGTACGAACCTGCAGTTGCTTTATCGGGCCAGTAAGATACTGTTGGTTTAAGGGCATTCACACGGGGATAAAATCCATCCGCTCCCTCCCCGCGATGCGTATCACGTGACCACACGTGACGCCTCCATGAGTAAACATGAGGGGCAGCCGGCAGATTCGCGGGCGGCGGGCCCTCCAGAGCGCCGCTGCTGGGTTTAGAGGCGGCCTCGGCGGCGATTTTTCGCTGCTCGTGAAAGGCTTTCCGCCCGTCTGCAACGTGCTCCCATGGCTTTTCCTGACTCACACTTATCTGAGCTGCTGCCGATGACTGACACGGTGAGCAAGACGGGGCCCCGTTTCTGGCATTCGGCGGCTGTTGCCAACGCGCCAAGTCATCGTGCCGTATATCACCGGCAAACGAGACTCAGACAAGACCGATTCATAGAAACACAGTCGCCAGGCGGGCGAGAAGCATTCCCCCAAAAGCGAATGATTCACCGACGCGGCAGGGATCGTCTCTACACCTTGAACAAATCATCCCAGATTCCAGCGGCACTGCTTCCAAGGGACCGGAGCGTGCGCTTGTGCGGGCTGCCTCACACGTTTACGCACGGAGACGTGACGTGTGGTCACGTGATACGCTGCGCGGGGAGGGAGCGGATGGGTTTTATCCCCCGTGTGAGTCCCCCATTTTGTAAACAAGGGGTGCACCTGAGAAGAGTTTAAACACCTAAATCTCGTTATTCTGACTCAGGCTCCCATAGCGTGAAGAGTATTCAGTAACAACAATTTAGACACCCCCATGGAACCGCGTAGGTTGCGTACAGCGAAATGTTTTCGAACAGTTTCGCAGTTGCAGCAAACTACCCCTTCTGGATTAGCAGGCTTTCACAGATAATAATACATTCACGCAAGTACGTAAATTGCACACTGCTGTCTGCCGCTGTTTCTAATGACTTCTGTTGTATACTGGACAGCGACCAACGGAAACGGGTAATCTAACCACTATTGGGACGTTTCAATTCTGTTCCAAGGCCTCTTAATTGAGACGGTGTTGATCGCCACTGCGTCCTGTCGCTCCGCGTCTCTTCGGACCACTATCCCAGACAAAGTTCCAGGAATATGCTTCACGGAGTCCTGCGCCCATACGGTGGTCCTCCATTACTGATCGTGCGAACCACCCCGCGCGGCTGAACCTGCAACCCACATCCGACATTCCTGTTTATGCTGCCGCCGGTTCGATTCCCGGCCACGGCGACATCATTTCCGATGGAGGCGAAATGCGAAAACGCCCATGTATTCGAGACTTCGGCGCGCGTTAATGATCCCCAGGTGGTCAAAATTAATCCGGAGCCCTCCATTACGGTGCGCCTTATCGCCTGTGTAGCGTCGGCGCGTAAAACTCCCCTAAGCAATCAATCACGCAGTCGTCTTTCTAACGCAATGGGTCGTCTCGTGGTACCCTGTTATCAGTGCAATAATATGTGATTCCCCCTCCCCCCCCCCTGTCGCCGTTACGTGGCTAACAGAGCCACCGTGTAACCTAATCAGTTCCGGCGCTCGCGTTTCATGGCTTCTTCCACCGCGACGAGTTGAGAGAGAGGGAAGGTCTGTTGAGTGGAGGTGGCCATGTTAGCCGCGTAGTACTACCCAGCTTGTTATACCAAATGAGAAAACATTTTCTGGGATGAAGACATATGGAGTAATGCGCCCAAAATCCTTAGTCACACATGAAGACCTCGCACTAATGCTTCTCATTGAACTTCGTCCAGGGGCGGTATTGCCGTGTTTGTCCGTTTTGAAAACGTCCGTTTTGCGTCCATTTTATTGTGACGTACTTCCAGTTGTAGGCGAGGTTTTGGTTGACTTTTGCGCCACTGTTCTAGTAAACGCATTTTAAACGATTAAACCTGTTTTAAACTGTCTTTTATGTGTTTATTATTTCCCCAGCGATCCAACAAGGCGACGAAAAATCGTCTGCTCCCAACCGTCTGCCCCGAGAAGCCGCGGCTGATAGCTCCGCCGTGCTTGCATGGCGTCACATCCGGGTGTGAACTTTTAGCCAATGAGGGTTTCCTCAAAACGAAAACTTTTGAAACGGACACAAAACTGACAAAACACGAGAATACCGCCTCAGGTGTGTGCTCCGCAGCGACGTCAAAATAGCTTTTGTGGCCGGATAGGTCGCTGTTGGACCCGACCAAAAACCATCAGTCCACGTCTCACGACATGCTGCCAACAGAGAGATGTAGTGAGGGCTTGCCGGGACACTGCGGACTTTGAGGGTACGCAGTTAATATGGTCGATGTCTTCAAATAGGTCGCATGTAGGATCGAGGGTCGCAAGAGGCCTGCTTCATTTTCAGATTATCATGGTCGGCGCTGAAATTCTGCCTACACAGTTTTTATCTGTAGACATTAATATTTCATTTTTATTCGTGGTGTCCCCTTGGACTTCAAACATTTTGCGGTAGTTATAGTAGCAACACATAGAAGCAGTACCTGCATAACAACATTCGAGAAACATTTTTTTGAGCGCCAATGCCCATCACCCCCCTCTTCCGTAGCCTCGTCTCCTCTACCACCACTGTCGTAAAAAACTTTATACGATTGGCTGAGAAATGACGGTGAGCAACGCAGCCAATTATCATGATTTCCCGATAATTGAGCGAGACCGGTGCGTACATTGTTTACACTTGGTATATCATCCCCAGGTCCCATGGGCATGATTCCATGATCCATCTATTTCAAAAGTGTTTTGAGAATCATGCAAGCAGCTGCATGGCTGCAATCTAAAAGAGGCGAGGTTAATTGAGTGACCCGAGCGCAGTGACGCAGCTTCTGCTGACGCCGATATCAGAGGATGCCTGCCCATAGCTTCCAAAAAAGGCACCCTGGACTAGGGGTGGTTGAAAAAATGAAGTTTATTTCCTTCCTTCCTTGCGGCTCTTGTTACAGATAAAAAAAAAAAAAACGGCGTTTTGACAGCGAAAATTTTGAGTTATGCTCCAAGTCTGGAATCCTCGCATTGAAAATATGCATGGCTTTCAATGCTTTTATTGCTGCCACAACATGCAAACAAACGGCATTCATTGTTGCGTTGTAATCATTCGCAATTCGCTAAATTAGTTGTATCACCCACTCTTGTTTTCTTCTCTCAGAATCTGCGATAGTCAGTATAGTGCGGCGAGTCAGGGCGAAAAACTGCCGTTATTGCTGTATCGGGGTTTTGTGCACACAGCCTGGGCGGTGCACGACGCTCACGATAGATAAATTTCAGTGTAATTTCGGAAGCACACTGTCTGAGTACAACGCCGGGACGTCAATATCTCGCTGCGCCGGCCATGCGACAATCAACGAGTTTGAAAAATTCACGCATCTCGACGAAGTAAATCATGACGAGTGGGTGAAGCACTGGAGATCGTTCTTACCGTAAATCACCCGGAACATTGCCCACTCGCGCATGTAAATGAGTGACAACGCGTGTGTACAGTATATACTCCAGTGTAGCTTATTCTCGGCGTTGCCCTTGAGCAGCTGCTTCCTGAGCACTCAAATCCGGGTCCGCTTGGCGTTTTTGCCGTTTCGCCGCCGCTTCCCGAGCTCTCGCCTCCGGGGTAGCTTGTTGTCTGCGTATACGTTGAGCCACCGCATGCCGCGCCTTACGTTCGTTTTCGTCCATGGCAGAAAGAGAATGTGTGGTCTGGAACGCGCTCATATACGCATTTGCACCACGGCTCTCTCTCTCTCTCTCTCTCTCTCTCTCTCTCTCTCTCTCTCTCTCTCTCTCTCTCTCTCTCTCTCTCTCTCTCTCTAACCTTTTGTGAATCTTTTATTTTGTTCTTGTTAACCTTTTGTGACCGTTTTGTTCACAGATGTTTCGATTTGCCCGGTGCTGTGCGTCTCTCTCTCTCTCTCTCTCTCTCTCTCTCTCTCTCTCTCTCTCTCTCTCTCTCTCTCTCTCTCTCTCTCTCTCTCTCTCTAACCTTTTGTGAACCTTTTATTTTGTTCTTGTTAACCTTTTGTGAACCTTTTGTTCACAGATGTTTCGATTTACACGGTGCTGTGTCGTGAGCACGGACGCCGGGCGGACGCCGGACAGACAAGCCTCGGCCCTAAGGTGCTTAGCCCCTAAAACAAAAACTCCTAATTAATCCCAACAATCAAGAGTCAAGACAGCGTAAGATTTCAACATTTGTGCAGGTATTTTAGGCCGCCAGCAGTAGTGCGGAAATTCTGGAAACATCATATCGGTATTTTTGTAGTTCTTTCGTCTTCTTCTAGCCGTCTTTTTTTTTTTTTTGAAGTTAAAGCACTACTACGCTCGGTGGACCGAAACTTTTTAAGCAAGAAATGGCGCTCAAAATAGATAACGGTGCACACAGAACACAAGTTCAGTGATGAGACTGACCCTGTTCCAAATGACCCGAAATGGAGGCATGCTGTGCCGATCATTTTGTGAAAATCAAAGATCGTATCGTGCTTCGGGCATATTTGTATGCAAGAAGAGGAAATCCGAAGCCAAATGGTGCCAGTTGTTAAGTGTCTGCTAGCGGCGTCCGGGAGAGATAAATACATAGATAACTCACTCAGATCTCCTCGAATACATATTCTCTTCAACCGTACAAAGACTGCAGATTGTAACGGTTTGACCGTGAAAGGTTAGTGTTCTTCCAATTATCTCTGGTTAAGTTTGGTCGCACAACCTATAAGCCATTGAGACAAGTATACAGCACCCTGCTCATATCTTATTGTTCTGCAGCTCCAAATAGGTGATGGAGTGAGCCTTCAAGGCTTGATTTCTTCTGCTGGCACAAAATGGTTTAGAAGTGGAGCACTCCGTCTGAAAATAGTAAATAATCCCTTGCTGCAGCTCGTGCCGCGCGAAGTATCACACTTCTGCGATCAGACATTGGCACTATAACAGGGAATTCCTAACGACAGTGAGCGAGTTGTACGAAAAAGGGACAACTCTGTTTCTATGCCCACGAGTTATTTGAGCTTGTCTGAAAGAGTTTCCTATCGCTAGAAAATCACAACCAGCAAGATTCTGCCAAAAGGAGCGGATTTAGAAGCAACACCCAATTCTAAATACGGATCTCTAGAAGTGACATGGGAAAGCATCAGTCCCATTTTACGTGTCCTCGTATGCATTCAAAATATTGTGCTCCCCTACCTTCTGAACTTGTTGGCTTTTTGTTCACGGTCCTCAACACTTGCTATTTGAATAAAACTGATTTGATTTGATTGGATTTGATTTGAGAATTCAACAGGAATATTTAAGAAGTGGGGAATGGTAATAAAAGTCAGCTCCGCCGGCGAGCAGATTAACAAAATGATAATGTCTTATCCTCTTCAACAGTTTTCGCATGGCCAATTATTATTTCGTGGACCATTACGCGGCGCAGTTCTAAGTATTAATTAACAAACGGGCAGAGTGTGATATGGATAAATAAAAGCCCAGCGTTCGCGAGTCCGCATCCGAGGACCAACGAAAGAATTCAACTGTATTTTTTGTTCACTGACCAGCAGCTTCCATTTTGCTTACCTGCAGAGAACCTTAATTACCGAAACTCTCATGAGAGCCCCACAGTGATGCTGGCTTGTTTTGCGTGTCTGAAACACGCTTTTTTGCGCGTGCGTTGCTGTCTTTTATGGTTACAGGGACAATTCAAGCGGCAGAACTGGATCCCGTGAATCAATAAAACGATAAACAGGCGCATATCGGAAGCCTCATTATGAGAAGAGATAAAAATGCCTGAATTTGCGAAGGGCAGCTTACGGGTAATAACTTGTTTATAATGAGCTAGAAACGGCGAACCGTGGAAGATTTAGTGTTTACAGTTTATTGAATAATGAAGTAAGTACAATAGTCCCCGATTGTTTAGAATAATGGCTGCCGATTTGCTTCTTGCCTTCTGCCTGCGAACTCGCGATTTTCCCTACTTGTTCGCGGATGGGTGCACAGGGTTTGTAAAACCCGATATTCCCGCCTGCTCCCGTATACAAATCACTTTCAAGTGTCCGTTCAGCAAGGGTCAGCGAACATAGCGTGCCAAGCAGAAAATTTTATTTTTTGGCAAACAATAAACAAGCGATAAAAAAAGAGAAGGAATCGAGGCTCAGATAGTGTGAGATGAACAAAGAACAGTCTCCGAGGGGATTTTTCTGGAGGCGCTAGAAACGTACCACCCAGCCGAGAACCTTCAAATATTCAGAGGCACCCAACCGGGGCGACTGCAGGGTTTCTCTCATTTTCTTCTAGTTCCTTTTTTTTTTCGCAGAGCCGGGTTGGTGGGCAGGCGGCTAGGCAGGTGTGGCTGACGGGTTGTTTCTCGCCCAGGCTTTCTGCGAAGTGTGTCCCCACTCGGTGACAATTGGTTGTTTCTTTGCTCGTATTTGTGCGTGGGAATGGTCGAAACACCTTTTCTAGCAGCGTTTTTCTTATATCAGGCTTCATCCCGTTTATTGTCTGCTTTGTCTCTCGTCGTGTGTACCTCCGTAGAAGAGGGGTCGCAGCTGTAATATTCTCATTTCTGACCTCAACGCTCAGTAGCTACAGACCCTCCAAGCTTAATGATGATCGAGATGTGGGTAAAGAACTACAATCATAGATTGTCTGGTCGGCGATGGTTACAGAAATTAAAAATCAGTTATACGAGTGGTCAACATGGATGAAACAGAGCCTTGGTTTAGGTAGTTAGGCTTAACTTACAAAGACAAATATTTATAGGGTATTTTAAAAACAAAACAGTGACTCCTATTTTATGCTGCATGCGACAAGCCAAAGATCAGAATACCAGAAGCTGCATTTAAATTACCTTTTGAGAAGAAGCGTGTAACGGGGAGCTTATTTAGAATGTCTCTTTTAAAAGCAGGTGCATAGGGCCCATGTATAAGGGAAAAGTGACTATGTGGGGACAACGAAGGGACTAAATGGGTAAATAAAGCGCTGAACACCTGTCGAAAACGTAATATTGAAGTTTATTGAAGTTTATTGAAGTTTATTGAAGGGTAAAAATACATATAACTGAACAAATAAGCGGAGTGCATGAGGAGGTCCCAGAGTAAGAACTGTCGGGGTACCTGCTAACACATTGTGGATTAGATGATGCATAATATGCAGCAGACAATCGGTGTTATGACAATGTTTTAAATAAAATGTGTAGCGTCAACAAAGAGAACGAAAACACTTTACTCAAGTTTCAAAAAAATAACCAAGATAAAGAACGAGTCTGAAATAATTATAAGAGCAGGAGTAAGCTATATATAAAACAAGGTTTTCTTTAGAGGTTGTGTACATCTACAATTACGCAATGGGAGCAGCGACACTGTTATTACACACATAACGTACCATTCACCAAAGCAGTGGGAAACACGCAGAAAGTAAAAAAATGTACCATTTTCAATTTCCTAATTACGGCTATATCTAACATGGTCTAGTTAGTTCAGTAATTAGGTATTTTTTGGTTCGTCGGCAAAATGAGCTCGTCGTGAAATATTGCTTGATTTCAGGAGGAATTGAGTTCCACACGGAGACACCAGCAAGTCTTGCAATCATTTTCCTGTAGTTTGTGCGAGCTTTGGGTAAAAAGATATTCTCACGCGCAGAGAGCCAAGTTTTATTATTCTTAGTAAAAAATTCAGGGGTGAAACTTTCAATGCGCACATCGTGATGAATCAGGCGAAACATGACGACTACATTACAATATAATACAATACAATAAAATACAATACAATACAATACAATACAATACAACACAAAACAAACAATAAAATACAATACAATACAATATAAAACGTAATGCAATCAACTTCCGCCTTGTAACTGGTGGTGACGATGCGGACACAGCTGGTATTTGCCAACCTGAGGGGATTCACCTCGCAACTCTCGTAGCGAAAACAAGCGAAGAAGTTTTGTTACCGGGCGGGCGCCATCCTCAGTGCCACCATGACGGTATAGTTCGTGAAGAGCACCTGATCGCCAAGCGAGTGGTCTGATCACTCCGTTTTGGCATCGCTCAGAGCTCTTCTGTTGCCTTCGCTTTCAACAGCGGAGCTGTTGTACAAGACGTAAGCTCGCGCCTTTGCAGAAAAAAAAACAAAAGAAATGCGGGGCTCTCATGAGCACGTACCTCGCGGCCACCGCCGAGCGTCCCCGGTACGCGCAGTGGCTTTAGTAAAAAAAAAAGAAAAACTGGCAAAAACCTCGAGCATCGGCAAAATTCCCAGTGGTCGTGAGTGTGTGCGTCGCGGCCTCCGCCGAGTCCCCGGCTCGCGCAGTGGTTGAGAAAAAACAACAACAAAAGAAAAACTCCAGCGTTCGCCGCAATCGTGGCAACACTTCAGTGGCGTTCTGTAGAAGCCATAATGAATAAGTGGAGACATGGCTACGAGTGTGTGACCCCTTCCCGAGACGACTTGCAGATCCCGCCACCGCTGCCTCGAGTCGATGACGAAGAGCTGGTGGAAGTCTACAATGCTGAAAATGACTTTTCACCCACCACTCGCCACGAAGAAGACGACGACCTCTTCGACGCATATGACGACTATTACTAGCACCTCAACTGTGCAAATAAACAATGATACTGAATCTTAAATATGTGTTCGGCAATGCTGACTACAAAAGCTTCGCCATTCCAGCCTTGCGCATGACTGCAAGCAGGCAATAGATCCACCGTGCATTAATTATTAACTTTTTGATATAAATAATTAAATAATTAATTAAGCCATTCCGGACATCCACCTCGAGGCAAGGCCAGAAGAAATTAGGAAAGCTTAGCCGTAGGGTCCGAATCACTCGCGTGTCACAGATTAACAAATTGAACTAATAGTATACTTCTACCGGGGAGGTTCCCGTTTGAACCCATTCCCATTTCATCCTTCCCGCTTGTTCCCTTCCGTTTCAACCCGGTGCAAAACGACCTTCCCCTTTCGTCCTTTCCCATTTCGCCTGTTCCCATTTGAACCCGCTCCCATTTGAACCTTCTCGTTTGTTCTGTGCCGCTTCAACCCGGTACAAAACGCCCTTCCCGTTTCGTATTTTCCCAATTAGCCCCTTCCCGGAATAGCAAACCCAGTTTCGACTCGGGTGACTCGGACGGAGGGGTGCGATTTTCGAAATTATACTTACGTCCGACTGTATTTTAACCTCATAAAAAAAACGTTACGTCTGACGGAGCCGAAGTATGCAGACGCCCTATTAACCTGCAACCTTTTCGCAATGGTGCGTTTTACGATACGCGGCGCCAATTAAAAACCAACACGTAGGTTGATGCGCTACGTCCGACCCCGTACAGCGTTGGTGAATTACGTACGTACAGCTGAAACCGCACCCTTCCGTCTGGTTCTGCGTTGGACGAATGATCTGGAACGTGTTGCTCGCTTGCGTACTCCGCGGCAGCGGTCATAGTTCTAGCCACTACGGTTGCATACACGAATGCGCATGCACTTATATGTAACACATACAAAAAAGAAAGGACGAGAATTAACAAAATAGAACCTTTCCGCTTGGAGGAAATGGTTCGCACAAATTTTTCATCCAGGCGTTAACAACATCCCAAGCTGTATTCTCTTGCGTGTACCTTTTATGGATAATAAATAGGCGGGCACGAAGTACATGGAAAAGCAAAAGCAAACATTTAGGTAGTTATGCATCCATAATAGAGAGTTTTAGCATATCGTTACTGTGTTTGCGTCACAAATTACCGTGTTAGCGGTTTTTTTATTCATTTACCCTAAAGGCCCTTACGGGCGTTACATATGGGTCGCACTGAAAAAAAAAACACATTAAACATTAAAAACAGCAACACCCATAAAAATGCGAATACAAATACATTCATGTCGAAATGCATAGTTTCAAAAAAAGAGTACACAAAAGGCGCACAACAGTTATCCAATTCCTAAAATGCGAGGGTTAAAAAATGACCCAGGTTCAAAGTAACACAAACATCGAACATTGAACCAATCTAAGAGGTTCAAAAATGACACAAACACTAAAAAATGATTTATACATTGAGGAATAACTGTAACTCTTTGATAAATGAGTCGTGATTACTGAGGGTGGCGATGTTACCTGGGAGCTGATTCCAGTGACGAATAGCAAGTAAGAGTGGCGAGAAGAAAAATAGGTTGGTACGCGCGAATATTGGTTGAACTTTGAATGCATGATCTAAACTGGGAAAAACACGACCAGCGGGTATTATGTGCGAGGCAGCGAAAGAAGACTGGCTGTGGTATAGCCTATGAAAAACCGATAGAAGACTATGAAGCCGGTGTTCTTGTAGAGGTGGTAAGTTCAGGGATTGTTTCATTTCTGTTATACTTGATGTTCGTGAGTAGTTCCTGAGAATGAATCGGGCAGCTTTATTTTGGAGTGCCTCAAGTTTATTTACGAGATACGACTGATGGGGGTTCCAGATTAGCGCTGCATATTCAATCTCTGATCGAACAAGTGTTCGGTAGGCCAGAAGCTTTGTGGATGTATTAGCTGAATGCAGATTGCGCCTAATGAATCCGAGTGCTTTAGAAGCTTTGCTTGTTATTGTATCGATATGGTGATTCCAGGTTAGATCAGACGTTATGTGGACCTCCAAGTATTTTACCATGGTTACGGTTTGTACAGGCATATTATTGAGAAAATAGTGACGGCGCTCAGACGCGGTAGTTTTGGTAAATGTTATGGCGTTAGTTTGGGGCACATTTACTTCCATCTGCCAATCCCTACACCATTTCGTCAGTTGATTAAGGTCTGCTTGCAAGGATAAGAAATCTTGGGGGTTTTTATTTGCTTATAAATGACGCAGTCATCCGCAAATAATCGGATAGTAGAAGAGATATTAGCGTTAATGTCATTGATATATATTAAAAATAAGATAGGACCCAAGACTGAGCCCTGTGGAACACCGGAAGTTACTTGAGCTAAAGAGGAGGAATGATCATTAATGGTTACTGACTGAAACCGATGGGTTAGGAAGTTCTTAATCCACCTGTTAACTTTAGTGTTGATATTAAGAGCAGAAAGTTTTTTCCATTAGACGGATTTGAGGGACCTTGTCGAAGGCCTTGGCGAAATCTATGAATATAGCATCTATTTGTGAGGACGAATGTACTGCATTATGGAGATCAGTCATTAATTCGAATAACTGAGTTTCACAAGAACGGCTTCTCAAAAAACCATGTTGATTAGAAAAAAAAGAAGCTCTGCTTTGTTAGGTAGCTCATTACGGCAGATGATATTATGTGTTCTAGAAGTTTGCAAACTATGCTGGTTAAGGAAATCGGTCTGTAGTTAAGAGGCACAGAAGGGTCGCCCGACTTGAAGATGGGGATAACACGGGCAATTCTCCAAGCAAACAGTACGCATCCTGTGTCTATCGATTGCTGAAATAAAGCAGCTAAGATCGGGGATACGACCACTTTAGTCATTTTTAGTATTTTCGTGCATATTTAATCGGGGCCTGGTGCAGAGTTGGTCGGGAGTCTATCAATGGCTGCAGCAATACCCTCCTGAGTGATAAGCAAGTGATCCATTGCTGAATCTAACGTCTGTATATTAAGAGTGGCTGGTAATGGGCTTTCATTTGTAAACACAGAACAAAAAACAGAATTGAATTCCTCTGCAGCCTCGGATGAGGAAAGGTCTGTACAATTTTTAGACAATGATATGTGCTGGAGGTCCGCTCTGCCTTTACAAATTTTGCATTCAGCTGTGTACAGCCCCCGGTAACAGCGGCTCTAGGCTACGGGGTTAGGGAACGTATTCGTCTGGAGCAAACGCCAAGCCACCGATTGCCACTTAGTTAATGTTCTGCGGGGTGCAGGGTATCTCGCTCTTTCAAGGGTGTAATGATCTAGTATATCCCGATAAGATACCAGCCTGTGCCGCCCCGACCGGCGACACCAGTGCGCGTCGACGTTGGAATCGTCGGCCCTGTGGGCAGCCGCCACCGCCCCATAAAGGGGAGCTCTTTCAATAAATGTTATTTCTCTCTCTCTCTCTCTCTCTCTCTCTCTCTCTCTCGGCGTCGGCTCGGTTGGGTAGACCTCGAGCCGCGGCGTGCGCGTTCTCGTTCCCCGGGAGACCGCAGTGGGCCGGCGCCCAGTCTATTTGGACCCCTCTGAACCGATCGCCGCAGAAACCGGCCAGCAGGATTTTAAGCGCTTCCGACGACACCCGCCCTCTCGAGAAATTAAGGATGGCCGACTTGGAGTCACTCACTATAAATTTGTATTTGCTGGATGCCGTCATTGCCAGGGCAATGGCCGCCTCCTCCCCGACTTCAGGCGACGTCGTGACGATCGTGCCGGAAGCGACTGAATCGCCCTGTCGATTTACCATGGCTACGGCCATGGCGTCACGATCGTCATAGTCAGCGGCGTCCACGTAAACCACGTCCTCAGACCTCTCAAACCTTCTTTGCAGTGCCTGTGCTCTTGCGCGTCTGCGTTCTGCGTTGTGTACGGGGTGCATGTTCTTGGGCAGTGGCGGGATGTATCTGCTCGCCCTGATCGCAGTCAGGATGTCGAGAAATGCTGTCAACAATGCGTTTATTGAACTGTGCGTGTTTCACTAACTGGTCTGTGTGCTCTACGGCGGCACTAAATATCGGTTCGATAATATTGCAGAATTCACGTCCGTGGTCTTACGTGCTCTATTTTTGCCATTAAAGAGACACTCAAGGGATTTGTAAACATTGAGGGATTAGAAGAACTTGTTGTTGGGCGAGTTGGTGCATCTTGGTGAATAAACACAGGCTTTGCACGAAAAAGACAACACTGACAGGAAGGACGGGACGTGCGCTCGTCCATTCCTTTTTGTGTGTGTGTGTGTCTTTTTCGCGCAAAGCCTATGTTTATTCACCAAATTGCGGGATTACTAGCGATAATTGTAGTCCGGAGTCCATAGGCCATGTTTCCACCGCTCTGAGTGAGTTTACGCGAATTTATTTAGTATAAAAGTCAATTCCAAAATGCTGTCCTCCTCTGTGCATCCTTGCCCATTTTTTGTGGCGTTTTCGAGTGACGTCAGGAGGAAATGACATGGCTTGACTGCGCTACTGCACGGCTCGCCCACCTTCCGACAGAGTCAGCCGGCCCAGCGTTTAGTCCGCCGGCCGCCGACGAGTCGTCGCAATTCATTCGCTCAGTTGCAACTAAGCCACGACACGTTTGTGAATGGAAGAATGTGCCTTTCTTTAATTTGTGCCCTTCTTTAATCAACCTCCTAGTCCAGGTCGCTTCACACAAGCGCTGCACAACCGCACATGCGACGCTTTGCTGACTGGTAGGCTAGTAGGAAAATCTAAGGCCACTTGAAGGCGGGAGAAGAGTCAGTGAAGTCAACATAAGTACTAAGGAAATAAAATCAACTGAACCTTTACCGTACAGCGTAAAACTAGGGAGCAGGAAGTACTTTTTGCGCTGGGAGAACAAGCACAGCGGTCAGCAGCACGACCACACATCTGCGAACGCTTTTCCGTCTAAGAAGTGCAATTGCTAGACGTGAGATATTGTGAAAATTTGGGGGACACTTACTGCACGAGCGCTATACAACAAATAGTCACATAAGCTGCTTAAAATGCTAAAACTAAATAAAAATGTAAACTGGTTATACATTATATACCTTACATTTCACATGCCGGCAGCTCT
Organism: Haemaphysalis longicornis; assembly: GCF_048455015.1. Taxonomy (NCBI): domain Eukaryota; kingdom Metazoa; phylum Arthropoda; class Arachnida; order Ixodida; family Ixodidae; genus Haemaphysalis; species Haemaphysalis longicornis. The sequence goes on from NW_027526203.1 coordinate 270,381,768, forward strand.
GGCCCGTGGCCGAGTGGTCTGCACCGCTAGGTATGTTATTTTGCAAGCCGCAAGGTTGAATCGCCGAGGTTACTTTTATTTGTCAGTTGATTTTTTCTTTCGTTTTCGGTTGATGTTTTCTATATTGAGTTCACCATTTTTGGGCCGTAACGTTCACTGCTCCATGAGCGAGTTCGCAGAACGTGCGCAGACTGACACTGACGTGCTGGCGACTTCTCGTTGGCGTGCTGTTGCCATAAGCACCGACTGCTTGCGGGCAGTGGGCACAGGCCAGAATCAGCAGACCCTTGGCCTGGTGCGAACACGCTTTTTATGATACAGGCATGAGTGGGGCAAGCTCCAAATATGGGGGAAAAGCGCATGGCATTCCAGCGTCTGCGGTGACGCGGAGGGCATTCATCCACTACGTAGGCCTCGGCTAGTGATTGCTACAATTCCAAGCCGTCCTGGGAGGCTTATCTTAGGCATTTTACAGGCGACAACATGGCAGAAGCGCGGTATGGCGATTACTGAAATATCGAGAATGCCCATCCAACGATAACGTCGGATGTCAAGCATGTTTTACAGAACCGAAACCGGAACTTTTTGAATGCTAATCTTGGACATCGTCCAATCAGGGTGCACCTCCTCCCGACATCACCGCCTTTAGTTGGTGCGCCCTCCGCAGACCGCGCGTGGTAGTTTTTCTTCTTTCGGGCTTTATAAAATAATTAACGACTTATCAACCGGATAAACGATGAAAGGGGCGTTAATTTGAGCCAGACTCAGCAGTGCAAGCCAAAACGGGAGCTTGCCTTTAAGAGACATCGTATCCAAGATGAACGAAATACTCTATGTACCGGCATTCGAGAGCTATTGCGTAATCGAAGCCTCCGTTTTCCGTGTCTGTATGGGCGCGCAGGTACGCTGTCCGCGACAAAGGCATTGCTTATGTCCCTCCCCGTTTTTATTTCCTCTGCGAGACCCGCACAAGGCTGTTACGTGTAGAATTACACTCGAAGGCACTGATAAAGTATGCCCGTGCGAATCGCGTGCCATCATTCGATGGTTTCATTCACGGGCACCAGGGAATGCGGCATGCTACGTTTCTCCAGAGATCGTTAAAAGATGAAGCATACACCCCAGAGACACGTTTCTACGAAGAATTGGCGGAAGCTGTTTCTACCCGCACGGACTGATGCACTCATGGGAATTTTTGGAGCCTATTCAACCGAACGAAATCGATTCCGCGTGAGTGGCCATCGATGTTCCTTCATGTGAAAGGGGTGTTGCAGTTGCTGGGGGATATTGTATGACAGTGTTAGTATAGTTCCCACGCTATTCTAAAGTGCCCAGGAATATTTTTGGCGGGAATTTCGTAACAAAGACAGACGTGTACCGTTTGGTCAATGAAACGGTGTTCCCAACGGCACACTGACTTGCATAGCAGTTCAGCACATTTACTGGAGCCAAACTGTGTTTTCTTTCCTGGTTCTACCTGGTTAAAACCTGGCGATGACTGGGCGTCCCATCATTTTTCCCGTAGCAGCACTCGATCGTTACATTGACTCCAAGGTATCTAAATTTGCCTCACATTAGCGAACTATGAAAAGATGTCATTGTCCCAGCATTCAGCAAATAATCAGAAAAATTTTATCTGTCGTCCTGAAACATCATAACAGACTAAATTGTCACCTTATATGTAGCCAGTTGTTTTAATTGTCTTGGTTGCCCTAACATGTATACACCCGCCGCGAACAAGCTGATGCGGACCACCTAATACGGGCGTGTCCTTCACTGGACACAGCCAGAATGAGACACCTGAGACGCACAGGCCTCCATCCTGGAAGACCCCCTGACCTCCAGCGGTGGCTCTGAGGACCCCACCACCACTCCCTTCTTGACTTCCTAACGAGAGACGAGCGCCCATCTCTACTTGTAAATAGGTTATTTTTACGCCAACCGGAATGCTATAGCAAATTACAAAATATGGCTCAGTGGCTAATGCGTTGTGGTGCTGAGCCCCAGGACGCGGGTTCGATTCCCGGCCCCGGCAGTCGTTTTTCTGATGGAGGCGAAAAGCAAAAACGCCTGTGTGTACCGGATTTCGGTGCACGTTAAGATCGCCAGGATTTCGAAGTTAATCTGGAGCCCTCCACTATGGCGCGCCTCATCGCCTGTGTAGCGTCGGCGCGTTAACCCTCATAATCAATCAATCACTCAATCTAACATGCTTACAATTATATTTTTTGTGGGGAGACGTTGAAGAGGAGTCCAACCCTGGCGAGTAGTCGTTCGTTGTATTGTCAGCATGGCATTCCCCACATCCGATGGTCAGTAATTCCTACCGTTGATTACAGTGCACCCGGAATGCTGTATCTCTGTAATTTGCTCCCGTGAGCCCATTGCACCGTACTTAAAAAGCCAGAAATAAAAAGGACAAAACAACGGAACCTCACACGAAAGAACTGCACAAGTACATCAGCCACAAACGTCAACGTCTCCCCTGCTCTAGGTTCTGTGTCTGCGTAAATTTATGCGATCTCAAATGTGTCCCTCAACGTAGGTACACACTCTTTTAAGGTTTATGCTCCTTGCAACTGCACGCGATATTTCTTTTCTGCATCAATAGTTATCGCTAAAATTCGGTTTAACTGTTTTTTTACTTAGACATATTCTCAATAAAAATATAAGGCTTAAGTTTGGGTTTTATTGATATTGTCATGGAACACTTATCACTGCCCCATAGCGCCATAACCCGTCACCGAAGACGACGAAGAGGAAGCGGCTGGCCCGGGCGATCATGGCCGCTTGTAAATAGATCGCATCGCTCTGCGGCAACATCTTGTAAATACATCCCTTCATTGTCGCCCATGGTTCGCCTCATCATTGTCCTGCTGCCACGTAACAATATAATAAAATACTTATTGTTACGGATTTTTGCGGCATCCAACGTTTAATAAGACTCCCTCATCCTGATTCCCCTAACAACGTGATTACTGCTAGCAGCACACGGGCAGGCGTTGCGATACACGGCTAAAAGTAGCAGTGAAGCTAGGACAGCAAAGCATTACCGAAAAGGCGAAGACGGTAACGGGCCGAAACCAAGAGAGAAGCAAAACTAAAAGGGTAAAAAGCAGGACAAGAAAAGAATAAACACTACACAGCCGCTGCACCGGCGGCTCAATGTGAAAGGGGGCGCTCTTTAGTAATAAAACGTAACGAAAAGAGGAGAAACGCGGATTTTCCCATCCTCCAGGGAGGAAGCGACGCAAATATTTGAAACACGAGTGCTTCATGGTCACGCCACAGGCACGTAGGGTCGCCGATTACGTGGATACCATAGGATATAAAATGACCTGTTCGGCACCGCTCGAGTGGTCTCGTTCGTAGTCCGGCCATCCGTACTGCGCAAGGGTTGACGTCAGCACCGGTTTTAAGAAGCTCACTGGTCTACTTAGCAAGTCATCGGTACCAGCCCACCCTAGTGGTTCACCGGCAGTAAAGCGACAACGTCTGCGAACGCCGCTGTATTTGGACAAACATATGACAAGACATTTCAAGCTTCGCGACAGCCTTGGTCTCCCATGCCAGGTAACTTGCAGGGACGTTTGCAGCCTATTTATAAGGATTACTTGCAAAGGCTTTCCTTTAGTTAAGAGTTATCGGCTACGTAGAGTTACGTCCTATGGTTATTCCTAGTGGTGTACATGGTGATGTTGCGTGGTATTTCTAGTGAAGAGAATTCGTTGCGCCTGCACTGGCAACCCTGGTCTAGAAACAGCCCCACCAAGCGCTACCCTGTGGTGGAGCGTAAGTCGCTGATCGAGCAGTGGGCCTACTCCCGCTCCCTCAAACCGTTTATATAGTTATGTGTATAATTGAGGAAATAAACTCAGTTTACAATATTTGGCGACGTGTACGGGATGAGGGATGCAAGCAAAGCACCATCGTTATAACAGACTCAACAGTAAAAATATGGCAGTAACCTAACCCCTCCTCCCTCTTCCCTCGTGAACCAGTCGCGGAACACTGGAAAGTAGGGCGTCATGTCTCGCGTGGGAAATGGGCCTATCGATGAGGAGCAGTCTAGGGAACACCGTTGGGAACTCGAACTCTTGGAGAGCTGGTTGTCCGTTAGAGACGTCCCTGAAACCAAGCATCCAGACGTCTTGTTGTCAACGGTGCCTCAGAGAACATTTACGTCCCTAAAAGGCTTAGTCGCGCCTGACAAGCGAAACAAAAATCTACAAAAGCATCATCCGAGCACTGGGCCACCACTTCAAGCCCGATCGCATTACCATCGCGAAGCGGGTTCATATTCACCGCTGAAGCAAGAGGGTAGATGGGGTCGTTCTCGGATTTCGCCACCGCGCTTTTGGGCCCCGCAAGCACGTGCAACTTCAAGACGTTTCTGGACAAGGCATTGCGCGATACATTTGTTTGTGAAGTGTGCGAAGAGCGGTTTATTCAGCGTGTCTAGCAGGAGCGAAACTTGACATTCCAGACAGCGAGCAATTTGGCTCAGAGTTCGAAGCTAGCCTCAAGGACGCTCTCGTCATCTCTTGCTGACGTCCAAGGCGGAAAAAGCCGTGCTGACAGCTCCTAAGTAAGCAACCTGGACTAACAGTGCTTGGAAAAATTTAGTTTATTTCCTTTCCTTTCGCAATCTACAAACACAAACAGAAATATATGCAGCAAGGTCGTGTGATGCCATTATATAACGCTAAACGAAAGGAAATCAGCCACATGAGACCGGTACAGACGCCGCAAGGTGAGAATGCCAAAGGGAAAGGTAACAACGTATACCATGATATTAACGCAGAGGACGACACAACCAATCCAAATGCAGATTAAACAGAAAATATCAGCGTTGTGAACCATGCAGTCCCCCCGCAAGTGAATGCAAATATTCAGCACAGACAAATGCACTGGAATCGACTGAAAACACTGAAAACCTCTTTAAGGTTAACACGGGTAAAACAAGAATTATCGCAATGTCCACTCTGATTGAGTACAAATGGGTTACAATGCTGTTGGACACCGAAGTTTCTGTATGTTTAATCGCGGAAGGAGCGTACAAAGCTGCTTGCACAGAACGAGTTGTGTACAAGCTGTCAATGGAAAAATCGACCTACCTGTAACCTACAGAGACAGACGATACAATCTACGCTTTGTCTTCGTGAAAGGTCTGGCAAAACTAAACTGCATTGCTCGAAAGAAAGTGGTTAGAAAAGAATAGACTAAACTGGCAAAAAATATTCAATGTAGAGACAAGTAAGGAAATAAATATCCCGCAAATGGAGGATGCAGCCAGACGGGCAAAAGCGGTGTTCCAAGAATTCGGAGAATCTTCAAGGACTTCTCAGTAAGCACAAGGACCTCTTTCGAGATTGTACTGCACTGTTCACGTTCTTTCAAGACCTAGTACGAGCTGAAAAAGGTGCGATACCCGATAGCGCCCTTATTCTTAGATATAGAGAGTCGAGAGCAATTTTTGCAGACTCGAACAGCAAGGCAACATCTCACGAGTTGAGAAGTCCGTGTGGGCAGCCGTACTTCTGGTAATCTTGAAGAAAGGCGGAAAAATTCCATTGTGCGGAGACTTCAAAGTCACCGTCAGCCGTATCATGGAGCAGCAAAAGGGTCCTGTACACAACGTTGAGTGAGTGAGTGAGTGAGTGAGTGAGTGAGTGAGTGAGTGATTGAGTGAGTGAGTGAGTGAGTGAGTGAGTGAGTGAGTGAGTGAGTGAGTGAGTGAGTGAGTGAGTGAAATTACTTTATTTTCTTTAACTTTGACACATTAAGTTCGGGGTATCCGTAACGAGGCCATTCATTCACAGCGCACGTTGAACGTGAACGACCAGTATAAGTTGTTCTTCAAGACGAGTATTCTGAGTCAACCATGTGGTTTCCAGCAAGATGCACACTTGAGCTGGCACGAGGTGAGAAGTCGAAGGTGTATGGTTGGACTTTCCCGCATAACATGCTGTTCATAGGGATATCCGTCACAGTGTGCACAGATGGGTGGTGGACCTATGCTTGCGGAAGAGAATGATTGCAGCAAGATTGACTTGTCAAGCCCTTACCCCCAACTTGAGCTATATCATAAAGCACAAAAAGTTTCGCCGTGAACACCTCCACAAGCCTTTTCGGTCTCACCGACGTTCATGTGGTGTGTCTATGGCACTGGCCCTTTTTCAGAGAGTGATAGGTGAAATGCTCCAAGGTTTAGACATCCTTTTGAAAGCACCGACTGTTGAAAGTCATGTGTATACTTGACTAAGTGTTCATTTGACTTAACAGCATAGGGCGAAGCTGGGCAATTGCAGCTTCCTGCAACCAAACGTTAAGTACCTGGAAGACTGCATCGATGGAGAGGGCCCATATCCTCTTAAGAGCAAAGCAGCTGTGATTACACATGCATCAGAGTTACGAGTGTATCAGAATTGAGACTTCTCAGTTAGTACGGATGCTTCCTGGAAAACAAGACCACAACCTGCACTGGAAACCGTGGTCCACAAGGAGCGGTAGCACGGCCACCTTCTTTCGGGACGCCACTTCCTGGGCCAGCAGCGGCTGAACGGTCGCCGCCAAAAATCATTTAGGTAAGCACGTGTATAATACCTAGTTATAATACCCAGTTCACACCGCATTTATATTTCATTCGTATTCTTTAACGTAACCAACCAGCCGCTAATAATTATTGTATGTTCTGCCTGTAATTATTTGTCAGTATACTTATAGTTGACTACAGGTGTCATAAAGTTGTTTTGTCGTCATTTCAATACTCCGGCCCACTCTCTAAACGCTAGTACCAGGGGAAGCTGGGAAGACACCTCCCCCGCACACACACTCCTGTCACAAATTGTCGGTGAAAGACTCGTACTTCCCACAGATACGCCTAACAAGGTGACATTGCGGTAAAGACAAGAAAATAAAAATGTTTACCTCGTAGTAGGTTCTTACATACCTGTCCTTGGTCGGTGTTAGTGGGCTTTTATCAGACTGACTATGGACGACTGTGTCGCCAGACATTTAACCCGCTTCAAAATAAAAAAAAAAAGCCCTAGCGTAGTAGAAATATGATAGGGATTGGAAAGGAGAAGGGAGAGGGAAAACAAGGGGCTATAGTAAGGGCAATGGCGGAATCCCTGCGATGCAAAGAGAGGAAGAAGAGTGGCCTAGACAAAAGAAGGAACCAAGGAGGGACAACCAAAAGAAAATGTTACTTGATTGCAGAACGCAAGTTTTACTTTATTCTTACTACTATTCGCATGTAGTATTGCAGTTTCAAACAAACTTTAGGGTGAAATCTTATCCACCCTACCGTGTGTAAAGATAAAAAGAAAAAACTAAAACCATCAGAAACAGCAGGTCAATCGCGACACACCTACAGTTTCTTTGTCTTGCAAAGTTCGCAGGTTAGGAGAAAACGGACTTTAATGTTAGGTCTTTTACCTGGCTGGAGCCCAAATTATAAAAAAGATAGAAAAAAAAAATTCAGTGCACATGTACGTTCGATATATTTGGATTCAACTTGCAATAGCCGAAAAAGATTAACTAATAATGCTTTTTCTTTCATTCACCGAACCTTTACGCGTAGCTGTAACTTTTGCACTGCTATTGCGGTGCCCATCAGTTTAGACCGCCTCGGCTTGTTTAAAAAAGCTGAAGCTTATATAAGTGATGATTATCATCATCGCCATCATCATCACCAGCCTTCTCAAGTGCACTGGAGGACCAACCTCTCCCACTGACCTAAAACTGCACCTGTCCTGTGCTGCTCGGGTCAACAGTTACCCCTGAATTTCCTTATTTCATTTTTCCATCGGGCTAATGGCCTACCCCTTTTTCTAGACCCATCTCTTGGTATCCACTCTGTTACCCCAATTGATCACCGGTTGTCGGTTCGCCTCACTACATGGCCAGCCCAAGTATATTTCTTTTTCTTTAATTCAACTATCATACCCTCTACTCTAGTTTGTTCTCTGGTCCAGGTAGTTCGTTTCCTGCCACTGAGTGTTACTCGTAACATTATTCGTTCCATGGCCCGTTGAGCCGACCTAAGTTTGCTTTCTAGTTGTTTAGTAAGGTGCTAAGTGTCAGCTCCATATGTCATCAATGGCAGTATGCATTGGTTGTAGATTGTTCTTTTGAGTGACAGAGGTAGCTTACTTTTCATTATTTGGGGGTGCTTGCCAACTTCCCCCCACCCCATACCGATTTTGCGCCGGATTTCTCTTTTGTGCTTGGGGTCAGCAAAAACCACCTGTCAGAGGTAGTTGTATTCTTTTACTTCTTTCGTGTTTGCGTTTCGTTTCCTAAGCTGAAGAGGTCGTTTTTCCTGTGCTTATTAGATGCGACGCTGAGAGGAGCATCTCTTGCCAGCGGCCCTGTCTTGCGTGCGTCGGCGTCCGCGTCCGCACAGCTGCGTCTCTCCTCCGCTCACCCCTTTGCTCTCTCCGATAGCGAACACTCTCGCTCTCAACATCTGCGGGCGCGTGGCGCAGCGAACTCTCACTCCGCCGGTGGGCGCGCTGTGCGCATGTGCAGTACTCTCTCTCCCGCGATCTCCTCTCCTTCGGGTGCGCTGCGCATATACGCGGAGTGCCGCGCTCCGGCCGGTCTATCAGTCGACGGTCGTCCGCGCTACGCTTGCTCTCTCTCTCTCTCTCTCTCTCTCGCATTACCCGACGATTTTTTTTTTTTTGCGGAAGTTTGCTAATCAGCATAAGGGGAAACTAAATGTACAGATACACGCCGGATTCCCGAAGGAATCGGAGCAGGGGGCCGTGATGTGGTCCTTGTATCCACGCCATGAAGTCTGGCGGACGTCCGGGGCGCGGGCCGCAGGTGGCGATGTGCACAGCGCGTAGGCTTCGCAGAGCAGGGCAACTCCACACCAGGTGCTCTGCTGTAGCCTGGTCAACTGGAGCGGGGCAAAAGGGGCAGGTGGAGTTGAACGGGGCATGGTATTGAGGAGGCCAGGACCTCGTCACAGCTGGCGTGAGGGCGACTCCCAGGCGAAGACGTCTGAGCAGGACCTCATCTTGGCGAGACAACCCGCCAGGGAGATCTGTACCGCACGGGGGTATGAGAGCGCGCGCGGTGCGCCGTAGACGTTCTTTTGCACTGGCAAGGCGAACACCGTTTGACGAAGGTGCAAGAGGAGCTGGATATTGCACACGCACGGGGTTTGTTCCGGCATCTGCAGCCTGCATTGCGGGGTGGCTATTCCGTTGGCGCCATGACACGCGCACACGACACGGATAAGTGTCCATTATGTCCTGGATTTCTAGAAGAAGTTCGTTGGACGTGAGAGTTTTACGAAGCTCTCGAACAGCTGCCGACGAATCAGTGTAAATTGTACACTGTGGTGAAGCGTGGTTGATTAGCAACGATGTGTGTAGCAGAGCATCCCGCACTGCAAGGAGTTCTGCCTGCGTTGACGGCCACTTCTCCGTTGTTATGTAAGTGCAGGTCACTGGATCGGGAGCCACAGTTGGGCAGAGTAGAGCCGTATGAAGTAAGGTATCGGAAGCACTGGCGTCGACAAACATCAGCGTAGACGAGGGGCTACCAATCTCCATAGAAGGCGGAATCGGAGCACCAACTGTCCGGGGATGAATACGGGCAACAGGTCGTGTATCCGTTAATTGGTGGAATTTCCATGGGGGCCGTATATTGGTGTTTGATAGTGGTGGGGCTGGTGAACCGGTCATGTACGCTGCAAGAGCGGCGGAATCAGGGTCAAGGGCTTGTTTTTGGAGGCGGGCTTGTCGACGCTGATGTACTAGCTCATCAAACGTGTTGAGCTGCGCTTCCTGTTGCAGAATAGGGACGGGGGTGAGGGCTGGAAGACCAGTTACAGCTCGCATAGCCGAATTGTTTATTGATTCGAGTAGTGCCCAGTCTGACTTTGTAAGAAAGTGGAATTGCGCTTGATAAACTATGCGAGGCTGAAGAATGGCTCGGACAAGCATGCGGGCCATCTTGGAGGCCGCACCGCCGGCTTTTTGAGACATGCGACGAAATAGATGCAGCGATTGTGAAGCTTGATGCTTTGCAGAACGAATCCAAGGTTTTGCAGAACCGGTGGCCGTAATATCCAAGCCCAACACCCGCAGGGTAGATGCTGTCGGTATAGGCTTGCCTTGAACCGAAAGACGGATCGGGGAGGTTGCCAACCGCCGACGGCCCCATGCGTTGGCCACGGTGAGAAGGGCTGTTTTGTTAGGCGAAAGCGTGAGGCCAAGATACCTGCACCAAGAATTGGTTTCATCTAGAGCTTGTTGCAGGCGGACACTTTGGACGTGAAGGTCCTGGTGAACAGACCATACCGTGATGTCGTCTGCATAGATGATACTATAGATGTGTGGAACAGCACCAAGTCGCCAGGCAAGAGGTATCATGGCCATGTTAAAAAGCAAGGGGGCCAAGACAGATCCCTGAGGCACACCACGGCGGGGCTGGAAGGAACCTATGGGAGATCCGTTGAGACGTATGGAGATGGTGCGGTTTCGTAGCTAGTAGGAAATGAAATCACATAGGCGGGATGGCAGGTGAAGGAGATGAAGTACCGCAATGACGGCAGCGTGGCCAAGGTGGTCGTACGCTTTGTGAACGTCCATGCCCAGCACAGAGCGAACACGGTGGGATCGGCCGCCAATAAGGATCATCTCGGAGAGGTGGCCCAGACCATCCTCTGCACCAAGGTGGGGGCGAAATCCAATTTGGCATGGGTGGTATAGATGGTGCTCGTCGAGCCACCACTGAAGGCGTGTGGCAATCATCCGTTCCAACAGCTTCCAAATGGTTGCCGTAAGCGCTATTGGTCGGAGGTTGCGGATGTCTGTACTCGGTTTACCGGGTTTCGGGATAGTGATAACATCCGCTTGAATCCAGGCCGGGGGATTGTACACGTGAGCCAAACCCGGTTGTACGCCTCTAGGAGTCCCTCCAGAGAAGAATGGTCCAGGTTCTTGAAAGATTCAAATGTTACTCCGTCGGGGCCAGGAGCTTTGCGGAGTGCCGCCGTATCAATGGCCGCGGTTAGTTCCGCAATTGTAAATGGTGAGAGTATGCCCTCGGTTGCTGCTTCCGATGGCGGCGTACCAGCACCGGAAGGAAGAGTGAACGGAGGGGGCATGATGGCTGGGTCCAAGTCAAAATCGGGGTATAAAGTATGGGCCAGCGTATCTGCAAATTGCAAAGAAGTCTGGTTGGACGTGAGGAACGCTGACGCAGCAGGATCTGGGGATCGTGGTGATCGCTCCAAAGAATGAAATATGCGCCATATGGAGCGTAGTCCAGACTGAGGCCCTAACGAAGCGCACATGTCAAGCCAGCGCTGGCGGGACAGCCGGCGTTCATGGCGACGAGCCGCGGCTGTGAGCTGTTTAAGGCGGATTTGGCAAGTCGGAGAGTTGGGATTGCGACAAGCAGACACTTCTGCCTGGCGGCGCTGCGCCCACAGCTGAAGGAGGCGCAAATCAGGGTTAGGGCGGCTCTCGTCAACCCAGTTTACAGTTGTAGAATCTTCAAGAGCCTTTTGTATGGATGATAAAGGGTCCTCTTTGAATGCTGATATCTGCGTAATCGACGTCCGAAACTCGTCCCACTTGATAATATGGCATTTACGACGTAGGCGACGAGAGGGCGAAGATGGAATATCGAGGTAAATGGGATGATGGTCGCTACCCCAGCAGTCTGGCTCCCGCCGCCAAGTAACGGCCGTTGGACCAAGCCACCAAGCTAGGTCTGGGGAATGTGGAGGCATACGAGTAGACGTGGAGCGGCGAGTTGACTGGGTCGTGTCATTAAGTAGAGTGAAGCGCGCATTCTCCATGATCTTGAGGAGATCTGAACCTCGCGCACTCGCCATGTTATAGCCCCAGGCTGGGTGCGGAGCATTAAAGTCACCGCCGATGAGGATGGGACAACCGGGATGTTGTGCTCGTATATGCGAAATCCACCCAAACCGAGCCCGCGGGGCATGACCACTGTGAGGACGCACATAGCAGGATACGAGGATCGCTCACGCAATTCGAGTAATCGACCCACCGGAAACGCACAATGGAACTCCCTTCAGCGTCGCATCACACCAGGGTTCCCGTAAGGGAAGGTGGGCGTAATTTTTTCTCATTACATTACATTTATTCATATTTATTTTTAGCCCCACGGCGATGGTTTCTGATTGTACTTCATCTACCATTGTTTGCAGGTGTTCTGCAGTCTGACCCAGCAATACTATGTCGTCCACAGACCTCAAAGGGCTCAAGTATTCCCCAATTATCCTTAATCCTATATTTACCAGCGAAGCTTTCTAAATAACCCCTCCAGACATGGTGTGAATAGTTTGGCGACATGGTATCTCCTGTCTTACTCCCTTTTGGGCCGGAAATATGTCGCTTTGCTTGAGGAGTGTTAATGTTTTCGTGCATTTTTTATATATGTCTTCTAGAAGCCTTATGCAGGTTTCCTCTATTTCCTGATCTTTTAGTGCTTCCAGCACGGCTGCGGTGAGTACGGAATCAAACGCTTTCTTATAGCCTGCAAATGCCATGTAAAGGGGTTAAGTGTACTCTGGTCATTTTTCTATCACTTGATTGACAACATGAATGTGATCAATGGTGGAGTACCCTTTCCTAATCCCAGCGCGCTCTCTGGGTTGTTGGAAATCCAGTATGTCACCTATGCGGCTAACTAACACTTTGGTGAAAAAGCTTGTACACAACGGAGAGAAGGCTGATGGGTCTGTAATTCTTGAGGTCCTTAGGATCTCCCTTCTTATAAATGAGAATAATGTTGGTGTTTTTTCCAGGCTATGGGCACTTTTTGAGCCTTCACGAATTCTGAAAGTAGTACTGCGAGTTTTTCAGAACAATATCTCCTCCCTCCCAAAAGATCTGCGGCTATGCCGTCGTCACCTGCAGCTTTTCCACTTTGCATGACTTGGAGAGCCTTTCTTACTTCCACTCTAGTTACTAGTGGCACACCGCAAGTTAAGCTTGTACTTTCAGCAGTTGCCCCTGGTATAACGTCGCTGGCATACAGTCGTGGGTAGAATCGTTCTGCTACCTTTATTACCTCGTGCAAGTTGTGCGTTATGTCACCCTGCCTGTCTCTGAGTGCGTATATACTTCCTGCCTTTGCCGGTGGCTAGCTTTCTCTTAGTTGCTTCCAAGCTTCCCCCTATTTGCAGCGTTTCATGGATGACTGCCATGTTATAGGCACGAACGTCGTTTGTCTTACATCTGTTAATCAGTTTCGACAACTCGGCCAGTTCAACCTTATCCGCCGTACTTGACACTTCCAGGTTCTTACTTTGGCAATTAGTTCCGCTGTTTTTTTTTTATTTAGTTTGCCAGTTTGTTCCCTACATGTTACTTCTCCCACATCTGCTGCTGATTCACTGATTGCTGATGTTAGGTTCTCATTTAGCCTGTCTACACTGGCCTCATTGCGCTCGTCTGGAAGCGCGAATTTGTTTTGAAGAGGTATTTTAAACTCCTCCGATCTGGCTTAGCACCTCCACGTATTCCAGAATACCTGGGTTGCCACTTAAAATGAAGTCGATTTCGTTTTTTGTTTTGTTGTACCATCGGGACTTTTCCATGTCCATTTCGTATTCTTTCGTTTGTAAAAGGATAGGTTTATCAACCTCAGGTTATTCCTATCTGCAAATCCTACCAGTATATCTTTTCGACTGTAGCGATTGTCTATTCCGAAGATTCCGACTGACCTTTTGTTTGCTTCTTACCGACCTTTGCGTTAAAGTCTCCCATCACAATCGTGAACTGTGTTGTTGCCTTCTTCACTGCGGATTCGACGTCCTCGTAGAAGCTGTCGACGGCTTCGTCATCATAGCTGGTTGTTGGTGCATAGGCCTGTACTATCTTTATACTGTATCTCTTGTTTAGCTTGATCACAACAGCCGCGACTCTGTCTGTAATGCTGAAAACGCCGCCACAGTTTGTGTTATATGTGGATTAAAAATGCCAGCCCGAGTTCCTTCTTCTCCTCGGGTCGACTGTAGCACAGAATATGCCCGCTAGCGATCTCCGGGAAGCATTCTTCAGTCCTTCTAACTTCGCTGAACCCTATAATATCCCAGTTAATATCCGAGAGCTCCTCTAGCAGTACAGCTAAGCTTCCCTCACTAGACAGAGTGCGTGCGTCGAACGTTCCCAGGGTCAAGCTCCAATGTCCCTATATTTCGTGAATGTCCGGATATTTTGCTACCTTCAGAAATTATGCAGTCATGACACGGAATTACACCCGTGGTGTAATGCAATTTATTCTTTACAATGCAGTTTTTGTGCCCATGTGCGGCATGAAACTAGCGCAGCGACGAGCGCCTGACAATAAGACATTTCAGTTAGTTATAAATCGCTGGCACCCTCAACGGTCTGCTGGTAATATAGCTTCGGCTTAATGACTACATACAACACAGACATCAATGACCTTCCATTTCACATTTCAAGTCATATTTGCCTGTATGGTGATGACTGCGTCATAAACCGCCCCGTCACCAACACATACGATTAGCTAGCCCTACAACAAGAGAGAGAGAGAGAGAGAAATAGAGAAAGAGAGAGACTCTGAGAGAGACAAAGAGTCTCTCTCAGACAGCTTTGTCGACATGAGTTCGCCGGCATGCTACTCTGCGGGGAAGGGAGGAGAGGGGAAAAGGTGATACATGCAGTTCAGAAAAGTAGCACTACAAAAAAAAGAAGAGAAAATAATATAAAAACAAAATACAGTACTGCTTCAGGGCATTGAAATAAAAGTTTCTAGAAATGACGGGAAGGCTACAACGTCGTTGACCCACCAATGTCTCGGAGAAGCTCAAATAATGCAGACAGGGCTTTGCGTTGAGCAGAGGGAGAGGGACATGGTCCAAGTACCAGTCTCAGTGTTAATTATTCAGGGTGAAGGCAATCAATTTGTGCTGCAAATTTACTGCACCGTGATTCAGCATAAGCAGAGCACTCCAGTGATAAATGCTCGGCAGTTTCAGGTGAGCCACAATTATCACAGTATGGACTTGATGTCTGGCCTATCCGATGTCGATTGTAATCCGTTAATGCTGCGTTGAGACGAAACCTGTGGAATAACGTTTCCAGTCGGCGGGGTAGGCGTTCTGGCAGCCCCATTCTAATATATGGATCTATGCCATGTAAAAAACCGTGAAGGTACTCCGGCAGGGGCCATAAACGGTTCCTTTCCATCAAAGCTTGTGCCTTCATAATTGTTGAGGTAGATTGTTACGGGAAGAAGGTACCTTCTTCATATTGAAGAGTGGTGATATGCGTGGCTGATGACACTTAATCCTACCAAACGTAAAGTTATATCGTTTACCCCCCGGTATAATCCTTTAACCGTTCTGTAAAAGACCTGTAAAGTTACAATCGACTTAGAACCTTCGTGCAAATACCTCGATGTCATTTTGTCTATGAACTTTCGTGGAAAGCTTAATGTAACCAATATTATCGCCTCAGCCAAAAAAAAACGCTAGGTTTTCTGAAACGCCTCTCTCTATCTCTCTCTCTCTCTCTCTCTCTCTCTCTCTCTCTCTCTCTCTCTCTCTCTCTCTCTCTCAGTGTCAGCTCCAATGTGTTAAAGGCGAAGCCCCTTAGAGTCTCGGGCTGCCGGCGTTTTCTGTCGGTGTCGTCGTCTTAATCGTCGTCTCATGTAGTCACGGTAATAAAACACCGGGGCAGCCGCTTACGCCTCGCGCTAGAACGTAACGCGCACTAAAAAAACACCGGGACACTCGTTTACGTTTCGCGACAGAACGCTTCGCGCTTCAAAGACACGAGACTTGTGCAGCCACTCTGTATACCTCTACCCTCAACAGTTTCATCTCGTTGGAACCACGTATCGACCCAAGACGCAGCACGTTGATCAAGCAGGATGTCTTCTTGTGGGAAAGCAAAACCCAAACCCGCACCATAGTGGGGTTGGACCTCCATCAGGCGTTTGACAACATCAAACACCCAGACCTTCTGGAGAAAGTATACAGCACCCAACCCGGCCAATGCTTCTCACACTACATACGCAGCTTTCTTACCGATCGTCAAATACAGATTCGTCTGGGTGCTCCCACAACTACCCCTGCAATTGACACGCTCACGCGAGGCACGCCACAAGGGGCTATACTCTCGCCCACTCTTTTTAATGTCGCGCTCAAGGATCTCCCACCGCAACTAGACGAAATCCCCTGGCTCAAGCATGTTATCTACGCGGATGACGTGACGCTGTGGAGCACACAAGAAAACCCAGGCGAACAGCAAGAAATCATCCAAGAAGGTATCAACGTTGTCACAGCATACCTTGACTCTCTTGGTCTGAGATGCTTCCCAGAGAAGAGTGGATATATTGTAGTTTTGGACGACCAAACAGAAACAGGAGAAGAAACACGACGCCTCATCTAACTCACGGGCAATGGTCAACCAATACCGCGAAAGCCGCACTTACGCATTCTGGGATTCTACTGGCAACAGAACGGTAGAACAGACGTATGGGTGCAGCGGACACTACAGCAGATAAATCATATCGCAAATATATTGAAAAGAATTTCTCACGAGATCGACGGCGTGAACGAAGCAGAATTCAGGCGCATTACTGAAGCCCTTGTATATACCATGATCATGTACGGGCTCCCATACATGCGTGTCACGAAACATCATTTCCACCAGATCAACAATCTCTTGAGACGCATAACCCGCATCACACTCGGGGTTCCCAGCTATGCTGCAAGTACTTTTGTTGAAGGCACCGCCATATTCAACACATTAACTGACCGACTCATCATGCACCAAGAAGCACAGTCTCATCGTCTTACAACATCTAAACAAGGTCGTGCCTTGCTAGATCTTATGGGATACAACACTGCCAACCTACCTAAGCATATGAACCTTGAAGAGGACGCCGCACGACGAGCAGCACGCACACGCATGCAGCAACCCCCCGATTCACTTTCTTACCATGCCGACGCCAGCTTTACCGCTGGCAAAGTAGTCACTGCCAGCCCAGATTCTTTTGGCAACGCAGTCGTTAATCATCACCACGACATCCCTGCTGTGGCGACAGCGGAAATACTAGACGTAACGCACGCCATTACAGAACATGACCACCAATCAGAGAGCATTGTCATTCGCTCTGACTCACAAGCAGCCCTGCGGGCTTTCCTTCGCAACGAACTGCCTCCAAATATACGAGCTGCGCTAGCTGAGTATGGACAGCGCCATCCTGATATCTCAATCACTTTAGAATGGACCCCAGGACACCCTTCTTCCTTAGGCAATACTCGCGTCCACGATAAAGCCTCAACGGCCTGGTGTTCCGACACCTCCCTGGCCTGGCCCGAGACCTAATTCCCGGCAAAGGACGGGAAAGAGCGCCATCAGGAGCGAAGAGCGTATATGAAGACACTCCGAATAGTCCGCAGAGAACTCCCCAGACCAGCTGATTATTTTGCGAGGAAATACCCGACACTCCTAAGGCAAGCACAAACACACTCCCTACCAAACTACTACACTCTGCATCAAATACAGAACAATCCAAGCAGACCGCATTGCCAAGTGTGCGGCTCCATACCCAGACTCACCCACACTTACTGGACCTGTCCCAGAGCCCACACACCACAACGTCGCTCACTACCCCTTCACATTTCCTCCTGGGAGGCCTGGGTTGCCCACCTAGGCTAGACGACCTCTTCGTGGACAACTCTCCTTCAGCACCTGCTCACCATCAGGGGCCAGGTCATTTGATATCAACCTCCTAGAGCGCGGACCCGGACATGCGTCGTATTAATAAACGTTTACTCTCTCTCTCTCTCTCTCTCTCTCTCTCTCTCTCTCTCTCTCTCTCTCTCTCTCTCTCTCTCTCTCTCTCTCTCTCTCTCTCTCTCTCTCTCTCTCTCTCTCTCTCTCCGCTGGAAGAAACTCCCAGGCCCCAAGAATACATCTATAGACTGCATGCGTCGCCCCTCCCAAGGTTTCTGCGTTAATGGAGATGGCCCAGGATTTTTTATGATATGAAATTTCATCATGTCAAGTCTAGTAAGCTTAACGTATCGGTATTGATGCATTTAAGTGAACCTTGGTTCCTTCGGAGACGAAATATTTTTCCCGTTGCGCTGTGGTTCGGCTTCAAGGGCACGAACCACTGGATCTTGGTTAATGAGTAAGCCTCTCCATTCATTTTACCTTTCCTGAACTGCAGGTTTACGGCGATGCGTTTTAGCACCCGCAGGCTTCGGCTGGTGCAACGCGCTCGCTCTGCCTCGAGCGTCTGCGCCTTGCATGGAGGAGCCATCACAGCAGTTGTGGCATCAAACGGGGCGACGCCGGATACTCACGTGATACTCGCCTTTCGTTTATTTACCGTGCGCCTCGACTGGACGGTCACAACCCAATCCTGCCATTAGCTCCCCGCAGCTTCCACTCAATGCAGCTACGCTACGCATATAGATATTAATTTGCAGCTTGGGGGCTGTGTACCTGGAATGACATGTTGGTAGATGTAGCGTGGACGTCCAGAAACTCAAAAACATCCTGTTTTCTACTCGCTCTGTGAAACGAGGCTTCGTAAGTTACTTGTACACTCCGATTTTCGACGTTTAAAATCCTTGCCACTCTACCACATAAAGAAACGCCGTGGTTTCCAAAGTGCAAAATACACACTTGTATTGCAGCGTTAATTTTGCGGTATCAATAGAACGTAATTGTCTCATGCTCCGCTCAAGGCTGTAATGAACCTGAGAAAAACACACAAAAAAAACTGAGTCTGGTCGCAATTTAAGCGGCTGGTGCTGCTACAAGCCTTCCGACGCGTGTCATGGTCCCGAAGCTAATTGTATAAAGCGCAATGATTCGAAACTACATCCGAACTGTGAAGAAAGTAAAAACTGTCCCTGCGAAGCTCATAAAACAAAGTAGTCATCTAAATTTACCCGCACGTAATCTCTGGATCAATTTACAGCTATCCGCGCGAGAGAAGTCTCGATCTGAAAAAAAGGGGGAAAGCAACGAGAGATAAAGAAACCCCCCAAAAAGAAAACGAGATCGCCATAGAGGTTTCTAATTAGAAGCAATGACCCGGACAGTAACACCCCGATAATTAATACTGATGGCCTGAGGCAATTTCCGGCAAAAACTGAAGCAAAGTCGTTACATTTTTTATGACACTTTCTATTTTCCTGCTCGATACTTCTACCCCTTTTAATTACAACCAAAATGCCCGCAAAGACTCGAATAGCCGTTTATAGGCTGTTGAATGAAACAGATGTGGCCTCAGCGGATACAATGGGGGCGTATAAAATCCCTCAGTCCTTAACACACAGTGCTTTCAAGTTAAGATTGACAAAGCTTGCTCTTGTAGTAGCCGCATAAGCAGCTATGCAATGTGAACTTGTTCTCAATTCTAAAGTACTCCGTCCCCTAGTTGGATATTTAAGGGGTACTGGTGTGCAAAAAATAACAAGGACAATACCGAAAAGCTTTTTCATGTGGATTTCAATCTTTTAAATTTCCCACTTGTATCGGTTTCCCAAAACCGATAAAAGTGGGTTTATGTGTGCCGGTGTTTCGGCACTGTTGCTAAGTTTACACTTGACAGCATGACAATGGCATTTTCTGCTTGCTACTGCAGCATACCGTTGCCATAGCACGCGAACATTAAATGGCTAAGGATTGAGCAAAATCGGCCTCAAATGCGCAAACGCCTGGCGCGTAACTGTTTCATGCTTCCCTGAAAGTTGTAACATGCAAACCGAGCCCTGAAAAACAGTTTGCTGGCATTTAAACAAGGTTTCGAACAAAAACAAGTGCTGGTTCGGCTCGCGTTCAGTTCTGGTTGAACTATACCAAGTCGAGTAATGGTTCCGGCCCCGGTTCGACAAGTTTAAATAGATAACCATTCATTGATTGAATAAAGTTGATTGTTTTGAGTGGACGTAGCGTTGTTAGAGCACTCGCCAGTGGGAGGTTCTCTTAGTCCGAGATACTCTGGATCTTCCTGGTCTTCCAATCCCTCCACCCCGGTCGTCATTGCTGGTAGAAGTCAGATCTGGTCAGCAGCTTCACCAAGTGCTCAGAGAGTTGGGATTAGGGGTAAGGGCTGGGGATTGTTGGTACTCACACACCGGGTGGTCCAGGATGCTTGGTTTGGGGCAGATGTGCATGGGGCGGGTAGATGATGGAGTACATGACCCGCAGACATATGGAAAATTCTTTAAACTTTTCCCAATCGGTTCTTTACTTCTTATCGCAATCCTTACGCACACATTGGAATTTCGGAGCTGAAACTTGACTTGATAATAACCGGAAAATGATCGCTGCCATATGCCTTTTAGAATACACTCCACAAGACTAGGAAGTAAGGAAGTAAGCTGCAGACTATGTGACCCTAACGCCAGGTCGATCGCAGAGTATGCGTTTATGCATTATTGTTGTGCTGCAATAGTTTCAATTTGTTTATAAATAGGCAGGTACTAGATAAAATCAAAAATATTTCTGTTTTTCAGCCGCTGGCATCGGCATGCTCCAGTTCCTAAAGGTGATGATGATGATTAATATCCCCTGCCATATAAAAGGTTCGGGCAGCTCATCAAGAAGTATTTCTAACTCTAAATTCGTTAGAGAGAGAGAGAGAACTTCATTGTGTGCCCGGTATGAGCGAGGGAAAAGGAATACGTTAGAAACTGATCGTGCAAATCTATAAGAAACATATTGTAATAGCCTAGCAAAAATTATTCCGCCAACACCTATCACCTCTACATTTGTTAAAAGGAAAGAGAGAGAGAGAGAGAAAGAGAAAGAGAGAGAGAGAAAGAGCCCGCTTTCTCTCTCTATTTCTCTCTCTCTTCTTCTAACAATTTTAGAGGTGATAGGTGTTGGAGAGAGAGAGAGAGAGAGAGAGAGAGAGAGAGAGTGAGAGAGAGAGAGAGAGAGAGAGAGAGAGAGAGAGAGAGAGAGAGAGAGAGAGAGAGAGAGAGAGAGAGAAGGCTCTTTATGAGAAGAGAAAGCCGAGACGTTTGCCGCAACTTCGACACACACATGCTACTCGGCGGGGAAGAGGAAGGGAGGAAAGAAAGGGGCAGATAGATAGCGGGGCAGAAAAGACGAGAAATAAAGAACAGAAACAAAATGAGAGAGAAAAATAACAAAAATTGAATGTCCAGTTTGTGATTTTTCAGTTTGTTTCCAGTTTTTCTAAACTTTAAATCACTTCAATGACGCCAATCTCGTCCAGGTAATCGAAGAGAGGGTCATGGACCAAGAAGTACATTAAAGGTCATTGGTCCTGGTCTAAGGCGCTCTAGGTTTCGCACAAGGCGGCACCTTACGTGTATGCATGCGGAGCACTCCAACAGCAAATGTTCCACGGTTTCCAGCGGGATCCGCAGTCGTCGGCGTTAGGGTTTCTGTGGCACTAAGTCGCAAAAGCGCTCCGTTGAGACGTAGTCGGTAATACAACGTTGGTTATACAACAATCGGCGTGGACGTACCTCTGGGAGCTTCATCCTGAGCTCAAGGTCTACCTAGCGTAGGAAGGCATTGCTCTGGAAGGTACCAGAGACTGTTCCGTTCCATTAAAACAAGAGCCTTCGTGATAGCTGTGCCATCACGCTTAGTGAAGAAAATCTTCCTCATATTACACATTTGCACGCCCTTGCGAGCGGCTTCATCTGCCTTCTCATTTCCTAGAACACCACAGTGACCAGGAAGCCACTGAAACGTTAGATGGTGCCCAGCGTCGTTGGCAAGGTGGTGAAGGTATGTGATCTCACGAGAGGCATGTTAATGAATAGCGAAGCAGTCGCTGCGTGGCAGTCTTTGGAGAGCTGCCTTTGAGTCCGTGAAAATGGTCCGTTGCCTCGGCTGCTGGCGTAAAACAGAGCGGTACCTTCCTTAATGGCGTAAAGCTCTGTCATAGATGGTGTCGCGCCCTCTAGGAGATAGGAGAACGCCTGCCCAGTAGAGCTAGTAAAGGTTACGGAGGAACTGCGATCAGGTGCACGTGAGCCATCTGTAAAGATTTGGTTTGCGCCAGAGTACAGCCGGCTAATGTGGGGAAGTGTCAATTGTAGGAGTCCATTTTGAGGCATGCTCTTTTTGGAGTCAATTCTAGGGATTCTGCATCTGACAAGTAGGGGCGAAAGGGTGCAGGGCCGGAAATTAGATGTCATTGCTTTTGGTGCCTGGGTTGCCATTTACGAGCTGCCATTTTAAACCATGCGTGTTAAAATAGGGCTCTTGGAGCCGACGTCGTAGATGCATTCGCAATTTCCTGGAGCCAAATCACGTCTAAGGGCAGACAGCCAGCTTAAGCGATCGTACCTAAGCCCGACGACCCTTTTGGAAGGCCGAGGCAGATACGGAGGCAGTTGTTTCTGGCCGCATCTCGCTGCTTTCTGCTTGTGGGCGGAACCTTCTGGATGACAGTGGGACTATAAGGCAGTAGACGGTCGACGCAGGTTTTGCAGAGCAGTAGCACAGAGCGAACGCCACTGGCCCAGCGACTGCCAGCAAGATACCCGATGATTTTAGATGCGACGCATCTCTTTAACTCGCCTTGTCCCGCGTCGTTGTCGCGGCGTAGTCCGCATCCTCGGCGCGGCAGCTGTGCGCTCCGCCGCTCTCACCGCAGCGCCATCTGTGCGTCAGCGCGGTCAGCTCGCTCCCGTCGCCGTGCCAGCTCTGCGTTAGCGCGCAGCTTGCGCTCGCTCTTGCGCTCGGTTAACACATGCGCATGCGCTGCTATGCGCTGCTATGCGCTGCTCTCTCTCATTCCGCTGCATATAAACGCGGTAAGTGCGCCGCTCCGCTCAGTCGTTCCGCCGCCGGCACTCCGATGACATCGTCCGATGATTTGAATAACGCACCGGCAACCCCCGATGCGTCACATCTACCCCATGGTTTCCCTCGCGGGAAGATGGTGTAAATTTTTAACATTGCCTTTACTCTATTGAAGAGTTTTTGAACTTCAGGAGTCTAGAAAATATTTCGGTATATTAAGATTCCGAGGAATCTTTGGGTTCGTACGTAGTGCAGAGTATGGCCTCCGAAAACTAGTGAATATCATTTCATGCGCTTGTGAGTAAAAGCCATGGCACCACTTCTCTCGGAAGATAGGTGCAGTCCTCTGGGTGGTAGGTACGCAGATATTTTTGCAAGAGCTCCCTGAAGCCTTTGGTGCGTGGTACGACGCGATCATGTAAATGTCGTCCGCAAAGAGTGTGACGTAGATTCCAGGTGTGACTACTCTCTTTAGGTGGATAAGAATAAGGATAAATCGCAGAGGGCTCAATACAGCCCCTTGAGGTACTCCTTTTTCTATAGTATAGTAAGGAAGTTGGGCTTTCCCGTGTGGACATAGAAAATTGTCGCCCTTGCAGGTAACTTAAAAGGCTATGTCTAGCGTTCCGTCCAGACGGAACGGCAGCTGTCACTAAAGTTCCGTCGAGAGGAAACACAACTCGCATTGAGAGCAGTCTCTCTTGATTTTTACCCAACCGGCCAAACCGCTACCGCTCACTGACTAGCCAGAATCACTGATAATTATTAATCATTATTAATAATTACAGATGGTCGGACTAACTCTAGCTCTATCCGAACGGATCTCCAAGCCGCTACCCGACGCCCGCTTCACAATATTTCAGCGAGAGTAGTCGGTCTTGATTTTTACCTAACCGGCCAAACCGCTTCCGCTCACTGACTAGCCAGAGTCACTGTTAATTATTAATCCTGGTAATAATTCCAGGAGATCGGGCGTAACTGGCGATGGCTACGTCGGCCTTGGCTCCAGTGAGCGGGAGCGGTTCGGCCGCTTGAGTAAAAAACCAAGACCGACTGCTCTCGCCACGTGAATTGTAAAGCGGGCGTGAGGTTTTGCTGTTACAAAACGCTAACCACGCGGCCACACACACACACACACAAAGAAAAAAACACGGTGCGAGAACCGAACCACGGACTACAACGGCAGTAGTCAGCGACAGACCCACTACACCAAATCCCAGAACGAATAACGGCGGCTAATCAGCTGCTTTTGATTTGGCGTTCCGTCTGGACGGAACGCTAGACACTTCCAACTTAAATCCAAGCGTGAACGTTTCCACCAAACGCAAAAGCAGCAAGGGATGTCAGAATGGCGTCATAAAAACTGAAACAAATGCCGATTTAACGTCTAAAAACACGGCAACAGGAACATATCCATCATGCAATTCTTCTTCCAGGCATGAAACCAGTGCAATCACGTCGTCAATGGCTGCTCTATGTGTGGAAAAACCGTTCATCTCAGGCGGATAGAGTTCTTAGCTCTCAAGGTACCAGGCGATTCTTCTGAATATCTTTTTCTCCATAAATTTACCGACACACCTTAGCAAAGCTGTTGGGGGAATGAATCATATGTCGCTGGTGGTTTAACAGGCTTAATGATGGCCACTAGCTTCGCGAATTTCTATTGAGAAGGTACTGCGCTGGATGCCACTACCAACTGGGGTTCCCCAAATATCGCGGCAACATCGCGGAATGTGTGTGTGTGTGTGCGTTGCTTTAATGCAAGAGAAAAGAGGAAAACTACCCAGCCAATGACTGCCTCTCGGGTTGTGAGCACCTCAATTAAGACTGAGTCTAGGAGGAGCAGACACAGGGAATTTGACCGAAAGGGATCAGAAGAAAGGTGATGGATTAGAAGTAGCGCACTACGGACAGCACTGGCCGCATCATAGCCGATCCGAGAGGTCCGTGTCCTTTAAAGAGTTCAGCAGGGCACGGTACGCGTTTTCGCGATTTGAAATGCAACAGTCCAGGAACAACAGGTTCGAAGGGGTGCATGAAGACAGTCTAAATTTCCCGTACGACGCTGTGAGCACGGTGCTAGTTTGCGAGTGTTGCAGACATTGGCACAGTGTATGCGCGAGCCTCTCTATTGCAAGACAGTGTGGGAATGTGGGTGCACTAGTCATGCCAAGCCTGTACCTCCTTCTGCGCAGCGGTGAAAGCCTATTCGCAGACAAAGGAGGAGGGCGTGGTCAGCTCGGGTGAGCCCCTCGCACGAAGCAGGTGAGGTGGCTTGCCGAACGCAACTCGGGGGTCAGGGTGCATGGCTTCGAAGTCCCTTCTGATAAGGTACCTCGCGACGTCCAGGGGCGCCTGATTGCCTGGCTCGCCGAAGTGGGTGGGTGATGCGCTTGTTTTGCCAGGCGATTGTTTTGCCAGGCATCTCCCTTGATGCCTACGTGAGCAGGAAGCCACTGCCGGTGGATGCTAAGGCCTTTGGCGCTAAGGTTGTGCAGCTTGCAGGCAAAGCTGCACGGCGAGAAAGCTGCTGCTGCCCGAGCCTGAGGAGGGCAGCCTTTGAACCTGAGAGTATGGCTACTTCCCTGTTGACGAGATTCGGCTCCCAATCTTTTATAACGTCCGCAGCCAAGGGAACAGCCAAGGGAGCAGCCTTTCAGTCATTGTGGAGCTGCTGGACACGGGCGGCAGGTGGCATTGTCAGATCAGTCAGGCTAGAGTTCCTGTATATAGCTGCGATATACAGGAAATCTAAGTCAGGCTGACCTGGCTCGGCACGAATGATTGTCAGCAAGTGTTTTTTGTTCAGCCCATTGTGCGAAAAACCGTCGTCGTTTTTGTTATCGTAGTTGTCGTCGGGTAAAGATATTGACCGTCGTTGTAAAGAGTAAATAATAAACACGTGTGTAATCCACTGAGATTTGAACCCGAGCATGCACAGTAGCAGCCTAATGCGCTAGCACTGCGCTATATCCACACGTTGCCAGCGGTGGAAGGAACGTTGTTGCTGCTGTTTCAGTAATCGGGAGTTTTGAGGGGCTGATGTTCCCGCTTCACAAAATTCGCAAGACTATGCATTGGAAATGTAGATGGTTTATAACAGTATGTGCCGGGTGACACCTGAACGTGATGGCACGTAAGCAGAACCGGTGCACACCAGCCGCGCAGAACTCTGATTGTAGGGAAGCTGTGTCGGGTGCCAGTCTGCTTGCTGACATAATCGGGCCGTAAGACGAAGAAACAAAAGCGAAGAAAGGGACGCAAACACGCTGTAGGAGTAAATAAGCCTGTCGGAGTGATTTGCACCAAAAGACGGTGTAGCAGTTAAAAAGTCGTTGATATATATCTCCAGGTTTTCGCCTTCGAAGCACGTAAGCAAACCTAAGTTTCCCCAGAAATTCTTCAACCACTGACTCGAGTTTGCCGAAAATCAAGTTTGTAAACGACTTCGTTGTTTTAGTACGGATCGTCAAAGGGGCCGGAACATTTGGAGGGGAGAATTTGGATTGATTGTAGGGTTTAACGCGCCGACCAATCGAAATTCTCCCCTCCAAATTTCAAAAAATACCATACTTCATAGTGACAGCAGGGTCGGGGTAATTGAGTCCAAAGAGTTTGCTTGGTGTTCAGTAAGGTCTCAGAGCTCCCTGCCTGGTAGAGCGCTTGCGGCTCATAGAGAGCTTGCCGGCCGGAGCTCTTTCAACGTTCCGACAGCCACCATTCGTAGTATCTGTTCAACCACCTATGAACCCGTCTCCACGGTCGGGAACAGCTTATGTTTACGCACTCAGGGTACGGGCTGTCTTGCTAAGGTTCCTGATCTGTGTTGTGTTTCCGCATGTGTATAGAACCTGGCATATGCGCAAAAAGTGCGCTCCAGCCTATCCAAACTCAGTGGTTCTGTCAAGCTTTTCGGCCTTTCATGAAATTCATCGCGGTAATGTTCAGCCAACCGCTGCGCCAAAGCCTTTTGGTGCCCGATTAACATGCATTGCAGTGTGCAGAACCACTCCATCGAGCGCAGGGTAAAGTGAAGTCAATTTAAGGACCATTTTTACGATTGAATTTTGTTGTCCCGCTGATTGTAACCTTTATACGGGAATGTGTGAAGCATATTGACCGTAAGGAAAGGCAGAACTCGGCATTCACTCCCCCAATGATGCCCCATCTAGCTGCCACACAAAACAAACAAAACCAGATAATAATACCGAAAGTAAAAGGGCTGGGGAGGTTGGCTGGCGGGAGGCGATTTCGATAAGACGCAGACCCTTGTGTAATTGCCTCTCGTTTAGCTTGGCTGGTTCACAGCTCGGCCGACTAAGCTGTGTAACGATGTCATGGAACGACCATGTGAAATACCTAGAGACGAAACTAAGCAAAATGCCTCGAATCATAAATCGGAGTAGCCATTTTTTGCCAACCACAATTAAAAAGCAATTATACCATGCTCTGTTCAACTCCAGCTTCAGCTGTTGCATGGTGGTGTGGGGAAGTACTACAGAAATAAATATACACAAGATTACTGTATTACAAAAAAAGAGCGGTGCGAATTACTGAAAACGTACATTATGTAAAACAGATCCCTCCAATCTTTAAAAGGCATCGAATTATAAAAGTGAGCGATCTGCATAATCACAGGTTTATATGCAATTACCAAAGCACCGTGAAGGGCAAATTAGATTTGTTTTTAAACCTAGCTCAGCAAAAGCAAACCACATACACATGTCCGTTCCGTCAACAGTCACCATGGGAATTCCTTTTCCCGCACAAATTTTGGGAAAGAAAGATTACAACACGCATTGTTTACAAAATTAAATTGTTTTCACTCAAAAGAAGTCGACATTATGAAACTGAACCGATAGAAAACTGTCGGAATGTTCGTTTAAAGAACGCTTGTGACTATCTTTTGTTTTTTGTTTTATTTCAATGCCATATCAAAATGCTTACGTATGTTTTTAAATGCATGTTTTAACGATTTAATGTACATTTGCTTGTGTGACTGCATTGTGACCACTGCCGATGGGTGTCCGGAACCCGTCAAGCTGCAAATGAGCGGCTTTTTCTCCGCCGCGCCCCCTTTTCGCTGTACTTTTTGTAGCCAAAATAAAACTGATTGTTTGGTTGGTTGAACAAGGAGTCCATATTTGCGTTCCCCGTGTACGCGGATGCCCTTCTTGATGTCGCCTATAGTACAACAATCGGCTTAGGTCGGCCACCCTGAGTAATGACGACAGCCTGAACATCTTATATCTCTTCGCATGTACTTCTGCTTACCGAAGCGGTAACAGTGGAATACGTGTACCCAACCTGTGTTGAACCCGCCTTCCATTATCCTCAGCAAGCCTTAAGGCGCTTCCTGAAACTGTCTCGGTTTTTCTATGTCGTTACTTTGCCGAGCGCAAAAGCACGATGTTTACATTGCATTTTGGGCCATCCAGTGGGCAAACAGGGCTATCACTTTTCCCCCGGCAACAGTTCTTGCAAATGTTTGTCCTTTCCAACTTAGGCAGTTCTCTATGGTCTCTTAATTGGCATGCGCAATTCCTTACCCAGAACTGATTACGCTTCACTTCTTTATGCCTTTGCTCAACGGCCAACTTCAACCAACCGTAATTAAAGTCTGAGTTGCGAAACAAAGCCTGAATGTTTAATTCCGATCCTTTGAGGGATCATTGATTTGCAAATGTAAATTCGGACAATATCTTCATTTCTTTTTGCTTACACCGTCAACTAAACGACGTATTTCGGTAAAAATAGTTGACATACATCTCGTAAGCTCTCCAAATCAACAACCGGCAGTCGCTCTGACGCGACAGCTTACCATTAATGCATTTCAAAACATTGGAATATTAACGAATTTGAGTATTTCGTTATTGCGGGAGTAATATATGGCAGCATATCGACAAAATTTTTGAATCGATCGCATCAAGGGGCGGAACCGAACGGAGCCAGCGACAGAAAGCGGAGAAGGACAGAGTAGGCAGGGCTCGTGGAGATATATCTGCCGTTTCTAGTGGAGAGATCGATGTTGCCATGTAGATATCAGTGGAAGCGCGGCTCGGCACCTGCCCCCAACGGTCAGCACTTGCATCTACCGCGCTACCGAACCGACCGACGGGTCGGTTTGGTCGCGCGGCATTTCTACGTGCCCCATGAGTCACATCAACGCTTGTACGCGCTGGCCTGCCCTAACCATACCCCTCCACGTGACGCAGCACAACAACGAGCCTCTCCAACTCCTGGAAAAACAGCTATCAGGGCTTCGGACGCGGAGGGTCATATCCAACTAACCGTCCAGCGGATGAGGCCTGCAAGAACAATGGGACTGTGGGCACAGAACCAGCGCAGGATGAGCCCTCGACGTAAGCTTTGTGGCTTCAATAATGTCTATCCCTCTCCCTCCAGCCCACATCGAGATCCTAGTCGCGAACTCACTAACAGACAGTGGCACCCTACTAAAAATACCCCGTACGTCGGCCTCACTGCACCGAATCTGCTTGAAGAATTTTTGCAATAAATCGACCGTAGTAGCCAATCGCGAGACCTGGCATACAATTTGATTCGAAAATGGAGATTGTGCAGTGACATTATACAAAACAAGGATGTCGTTTTGTATTGCATGATATCACAACGCAGATAAAATATGTCGGGATGAAAGGGCATGTCTGGTATCGTTATTTGTTCGTTAACATGGCCCAGTTGGTTATTCAGGTGCCGTGCAGCAAAACAGACCTTCATAGATTTTTAGGGTGCATACCAAGCCATGAATAAAATTAACGTACGACGGCGAAGAACAGGGACGATCTAGTCTGTTCTTGGCAGAGTAAAGCACCCCTTGTCCTTCCTCTCTTCTGGGAAGGAACTCACTGTCGAGGTCATGCCATCATCGCGTGCAGGGCAGCCTTGACGCTCAAACACGCTGTCTACGTATGGCTGGCTATTCTGAATCGCTTCTCCGTAGCGTGGGCCACAAGTTGCTTAAAGACTTGAGAAAGCCACAACTTTAACGGGAGCCTCCATCAGAGAAGAAAAAAAAGGTTGCGGTCATTCCCTAGATCCATGGCGTAAGCCACCGGCTGAAGAAAATAGTAGGGCGCGCGGGTGTAGATCCTATGTTTTAGGCACCAAACAAATTAAGCAGCATGTGTCGAAAAGTAAATTGCGAAGGCCCACCGGAAAACAAGTGTAAAAAGGGGCACACAAAGCCGGCTGTCCACCGTGAGGAAGAGGTGGTCTACGAAATACCGTTGTCGTGTGGACGCTCGTACGTGGGGCAGACGGGGCGCTGCCTCAACGATCGCCTACGAGAGCACGCGTGCGATGTACGGAACTCCTCGGGGAGCACGCTTGCCGCGCATGTGGTAAAATGCGCATGCTTGCCTGCATGCCTGCCTGCATTTCAGCAGTGCCACGTGCTGGCTCGTTATCCTGACAGAATTAGGCGAGAGATACGAGAGGCATGGGAAATTCAGAAGCGGGGAGCAAGAGTGTGTCAGCACACCCTCCATCGCCCTTACGGAGAAAGAAACCAGTTACAGTCAAATACCTTTATTTCGAAACCTCAAATTAACGAGTTTTTCAGATTAAAGAACATTTTGAAAATCCCCTATCAAATCCCCAGTAATTTCTATGTAAAAATATTTCACTACAGCGAATTTCAGAACACCGATTATTTCAGAATAACGTATCATTTTATCATCCTCATTTAAAACAACACTTCAAAATAAGGAATTCGGAGTGTACGAAATTACTCGTGTTGGTGTGAACGATGACTAATGGTGGGCATGTTCAACTATCATCAGCAGCATACTAAATGCGTGCTAGCTCTATCGCTATCACCTGCGCTTGTGTTGTCTCGGCGCTATGCTTGCCTCTGTCGCCGCCCTTGTTCGCCGAGGACGCTCCAGTCACCTTTGAAGATTACGTGCAGTGCAACGATGAAGCATGCACGTCTGCTCAACTGACGACAGAAGACATCGTCAACGCCGTTCGTCGTGATGACGGAACCAGCGACGAGGACTCCGAGAGCGACGACGACGACGCTGAGACAAGGCCCGCGAGCCAAGGCGAGTGAGTGAGTGAGTGAAGACTTTATTAAAATCGCCTGCAGGCGGCCTCCGTTACCGAAGTGCCGTGACGCGGCCCTACGTCTATCCGGCTGGGCTCTTTACTAGGCAGCTCCCTCGCTACTAGTATCGAGGTCCTCCGGCCTGCCCGCGCTGGGCGGCCGGGCCCTCTCGGCTTTCGCTCGGGCGATGCTGTTCAAGTGCCGCCAGGATCTGCTGGACGGCCTGTAGTTGTACGTCCTTGTCACTGCTCCGCGCCGCGGTCAGGTACCACGGCGGGATCTTTGTCTCCATTGACGCTTCTGTAGGTCTTGCCGAGCAGTCCCACAGGATGTGAGCCATCGTAGCCCGCGCACTGCGGCACACTTTGCACGTATCGTCCTCGTATTGATCGGGGCACACATGCTTCATGATGACCGGGATCAGTAAGGAACCCGTCTGCAATTGTCTTAGTACCACCGCTTGCTCCCTGGCCAGGCCGGGGTGCGGCGGCGCCATTTCTCTTCTTCTCAACCTATAGTATGTCGTGATTTCGTTATA
>NW_027526203.1:270413263-270570763 GCF_048455015.1 Haemaphysalis longicornis
CCTCACCTCATTTCCGTCTCCCAACTGCCCCCAATGCGGGCAACGTGCCGCTCTGTAGAGCTACATGTGGACTTGCCCTTATGACCCCTTCCCTCAAATCTCCAGCAGCCAGCTATGGAGAGAGGCGTTCGGTAGCTCTAACCACGTGATTCAGGAGGCCCTAATCCGCAGAGCTACCCAAGTCGCAGCTGGCCTTCGCCCAGGCGCCAGCAACCCATTGTAACCGTTGCTCGGTTAAAAAAGTTTTCTCACTCCTTCTTTCTCTCTCTTCTCTTCTACACCCATAGCCACACGTGCCCATATGACACAGCCCACCCTCAAATGGCAACGCGACTGTAAATGATTTAATTAGCAATCACTCAAACAACGGCCTAGCGATCCCTAAATTAATAAATAAAAATCTAAATGCATACTTAGATTCACGAACATGAACTATCACGTTACATACCATTTCGGCGGAGCCAACCTTCTATAATTTTTTTTACTCAAATTTTGCTTCCCTGTCTCACTTCACCCGCACAGTTATTGGTGGCAGTGCTGCCAGTAAAGGAAACCCAGGAGCCGTTGCTTCGTAGGGCTGTCACAATCTCAAGGGACTGGCTTCCAGTAGTTGACACTCAGAATAAAGGCCACTGGTGTATTGGTAAAAACAAAATTGTTCGCAAAGAAGTCTCGCTATATAGGAGCTTCAGCGAATTAAAAAGAGAAATGATTTCCACGTTACTTATGCATTCGTGAGGAAGGGCGTGTACGAGTGCCACGTATACGTATTCGATTTTTCTTCAGGGTGGCCCTAGTCAAAGAAGAAAAAAGGCCGCTACGTAGCAGGGGCTGGCCAGGAATTACGAGCGGGACAGCTTCCCAAAAGTGACACTCAAACGCCGCCTTAGTAATGCTCTAAAATTTTGCAACGTTGGAAATTAGAGCGAACTCAACCAGGTCACCAGCCTACGGTGTTCGCTCGCGGGATAAAGCTAAATTAATGAATCGGCACGCGATGTTCCTGCCAGCCGAAGAACAATTAAAAGGTACTAAAAACGCATATAAAAAACTATGACGCCATTCGACAAATTAAGGGCCGTCCAAGAGCCCACGCCCATTTGAGAATATTTATCCCACTCACCGGAGACGTCTTTGGCCGAGCACATGCATCTTCTGTGATTTTACAGTTCTTTCTTTTTCTAAGCCTGCCATTGATTTTTTTTTTTTTTTTTGAGAATGTGTTCTCTCGCATCGCGGAGCCATTCATGTACATTTAAGCACTTCTTAATTCCCGGAGTCAAGTGCAAGACCTGAAAAAAAAAAAAAAAAAGCCACAGCGAATGAATCTTCCTTCAATCCATAACAGTTTTCTTTCCCCTCAGGTCAGGTCGGAGAGTAGGGAACCAGTCAAACGATAAAAAAAAAAAAAAAAAAAACATCTGAGCCCCTCCTGCCAACGACGCAGCAAGTGCAAGCGTCCTAACGGCACGCTTGTTATTTCTTATTCTTATGTTATTCTTATGGTATTGTTATTTCGCAAAACGGGAATATCATTTTGTTTTGTGCTAAGCTCTTGGCCGGAAGGAGTTGTCCGCAGGGGATACGTAAGTGGATCGAAAAATAAACTACTTCGGTCATACTTTTATTAAGCGTGGGGGGGGGGGGGGGGGGGGTATCAGTTCAGTTTCATCCAGCGGCTATTTCATGTTTGCAAGTAACCATAACAAATCTATGGTCACGTCATGATCAGTGCGCAATAATTACATTTATGGCCGGGAGAAGGCGTTAGTTATCTGAGCAGGAGTTGGAGAAACTAGTAAAAGAAAGTTGTCCATACATAACACCTCTTTAAAACCGTTCACCTCGTACATGAAAAACATCGGGCCTTACGGCAGAGAAAGCATTTACTTTTTCTTTATTTGCAAATGAGGACATTCCCAAAGTAGACACGCAGGCGCCCGCGTAGTCGCTGTTGCTTAATAGTGGGAAAGTAAAGTGAAGAGATTTTATCTCTCTGTCTTTCGGCTATTTCCATTCATTCATTTAAACTAAAGAAACACGCCACAAAACGACTTAACAATGCCCAAGGTAGAACAATAAAAGCTAACGAATTGAATTTAGTTCATTTACTTACTTATTATTATTTATTTATTTACTTATTTATTTGTATAAAACGTACTGCTAGTCTCCAACAGGAGGCTGTTGCAGGAATCGGGTAACATATTAGTAACGTCAAAACAATTATACACTATACTTCGCGTTCACTTAATGTAGTCGTAAAAGGCAAGGGCAACCAACAAAAGTAAAGAATAACTTTTTAAAAAATAACATGGTAACAGTGATGTAGAAAATTTACAGCAATAGAAAGTTTTAGAATAACGTACGCAACCGTACGCAAACAGCGAACGCTATTTTTTTGCGTCGTTCTCACTGCGCATGCGCCGTACGTTAAGCCGCTTCTGCGTTTAGCGGACGGAAGCCGAGCGGACGCTATTTCAGCGAAATAGCGTGCGTACGTGAGGCCGCTTGCGTTTCCAACACGGCGGCAGTAGCCTGGCAAGCATCCACGATTCCGCTTTTCTGTCGACAGTAATTTGCTCCCGATGAATCAAGTTCTTTGCCCCTGTGTTTTTAAATACGTCGAGTGCTTAGCACATCGCCCCTCGCGCAGCTCCGTATCGTTGTGACATCGCTGACTGCCCGAACGAAGCTTTGTAGCCAGGCCAGCGACCCAAGCGGTGTGTGTGTGGGTTGTGGGCGCGTTCGCAATGAAATGCGAAGTCGTGTTTCTGCGGGTGGACAGTGCTTCCCATGCTCTGGATTATCTTTCTCGAGCGACGTACGACTCAACCTCGCATCGGTTATGTACAGTGTGCGTGGCTAAAAGCCCTCTCGGATTGAGCGCCAGAGTTAAGCGACTTGCTGTTCCACCCCGCAAACCGCGCGCTAGATGAGTGCCGAATTTACGACGGGCAGGAGGAGGCAACCGATCGCTGGTCGATCGCAGTTCAGACTTGAAACGCATGTCGTGACGTTGTGTTCGTTCGAAACGCCTCTCTGGATTGTTTTCAAGTTCAATAAAATGTATGCGTCAAACCCAGGCATTCCGTTCAGGGCGTTCTGTGCAATTTCACGAAAGAAGTTCCGCGGGACTTCAACGGTGCCTTTATGGAACCTACTCACGTAAGAGAATATTCATGCCGTGCTGTGGCCGTGTTGCATTCAATACTAACGGGAAAGCGTTTGTTTACAATTGTTTGGATAGTCGTAAAATCTCCAAGCACTCCGGCACTCCACTCGCAGATCAGCCAGCGAGTCATTTCGCAAAAGATTAGACAGATGGCGCCGTATGCATTAGCTTGCCGCTACGCAAAACTGATGAGACGCTGTACTAAAACTCCACTCGCGGTGTTTACGTAGCGGGACGCAAAAATTTAGCGTTTAGCGTACGCAAAGGAAACAAACGCTGTACTAAAACTCTCTAATACGCGATTCAGGATTGTATAACACCGCATTTTATAAACACCAATTCATCACGGGCAATAAAGAAGAAAACGGGAGAACAATGCAAGGAAACACACACATATTCATTCCAAAAAAAATGACAGGCTGACAAGCACAATAGATACTTGTTTCTTAGTAAAATTTACTTTAATTTACTGCACTAAGCACATGGCGAATATAGAGCGTACAAACGAAGAGCATACGAGGGAAGGTAGTCGATAAAGCAACGAATAAAATAAATGTGTAGAAATATACAAAATAGGAGCGTTAACACGAACACTAAAAGGAAACGAAAAATTACGCCCACCTCCCCTCGCGGGAACCCTGGTGTGATGCGAAGCTGAAGGGGGTTCCATTGTGCGTTTCCGTTGGGTCGATTACTCGAATTGCGTGAGCAATCGTCGGGTAATGCGAGAGAGAGAGAGAGAGAGCAACGTAGCGCGGACGACCGTCGACTGAGAGACCGGCCGGAGCGCGGCACTCCGCTTAAGGGGTATTCACACGAGAGAGAAATCCGCCGTTTCGCTCCTAGGAGTGCGCACCACGTGACCCCTACGTCACGGTTTCTCTCCGGCGCACCGCCTCCGCTGGGAGATCGGAGATTCTGCTCGCGAGCTACAAACCCTCCGACGCTCCGCGACGGAGGCGGCGGGATTTCGTCTGCTCGTCGGGCAGCTGGCCGCGACTGAAGTTCTAGAGCGGTTGCAGGCACTTTATTTTTATCGCTTCTTAATACATTGGACGCGAAAATGCGGGGCGCACATGACAGACGCAATGAGGGAGCCGCGTATACCACCAGCACGGGCGCTTAGCGAGCGGCGGCCGCGGCTGCGAAGTGGCGCAGACCGGCGCCGGTAGCTCGAGCGACAGCTTGTTATTGCTCCCCAAGGCGCAAACAAAGCTGCGTATACGAGAAATGGGGTAATGATGTGATGGAAAGTTGCTTTAAAAATCGTCACCTGAGCCGCTTGCCAGAGCGGCGATCGAATATTCGCCGCAGTGTTAAGCCTAACATCAGTATGAGGGCCTGTAGGTGGGCCGGTCGGCTGCTACTACGTCGCGCGCCGTTCTCTCCGCGCGGCAGCACCTGCATCGCGTCGACGACCAATTTTTGGTCGGTTGACAAGATCAGTACGTATGCGCTTAACAGAAATTGCCGCCGTCGCGGAATCGGCGGTGCTACGGCAGCTATGCTTTCGAGATAGGCGGCTGCAAACAGTGACGTCCGTCCGAAAGTCGCATCCTCCGTGTGAGCGAAGGAGCTAGCCGAGCGGAGGTCCGCCTGCGGTGACGTCACGACCTCCCTCGGATTTCTCCGCTGAAACGCTCCGTCGTGTGAATACCCCTTTATATGCGCAGCGCGCCCGAAGGAGAGGAGACCGCGGAGAGAGAGGGCGCTGCACATGCGCACAGCGCGCTTGCGCCACGCGCAGCGCCGCCCACCGGCGGAGTGAGAGTGCGCTGCGCCACGCGCCCGCAGATGTTGGGCGAGAGTGTTCGCTATCGGAGAGAGGAGATGGGGTGAGCGGAGGAGAGTCGCAGCTGTGCGGACGCGGACAACGACGACGGACGCAGGACAAGGGCCGCCGGCAAGAGATGCTCCTCTCAGCGTCGCATCTAATAAAGTTTTGCGCAAAACATGGGCTCGGAGTTGGAGTGCAAAGTATGCATGCGTTAATACAGACGAGACAAACGCACGTGTGAGAGACGTGCAAAAAATAACGGAATAAAGTGCAGGAGCAATTACTTTACAACAAGTATATTTAAGTAATCATATTTTATAAAGAGCACTTAACGGAACCATCTCAATGCAAAAAATGTCAACTGACGGTAAAAATAAGCTGTTAAGCGCACATGTCGGCATCGATATGCTGATGACACGCTCTGTGTTCTCTCTACATGAAGGCAGCCACGCGTACGGAGTGGTCTGCTTGGCACTCGCAGGTGAACTGAGCTCGCAAGACAAGGGCAGTCGAGTTTAGAATGAATGCAGTTTAAAAGAAAAATCCGGCCGCGTTTGGAGCGCCTGGTAGATTGCTCATCCTGAATCGAAAGCTTGAGAAGCTCACCGTACGCATACTGGCACAGAGATCCCTAATAAGCAAAGACAAAATACGATTTTTGTGAAGCACTTCTGAATCCTACCCTGTCTACGAGACGACAAAAGGTACCAACAATTCCAAATTGCTCTGGCAACGTCGATCTTACTTGAAATTAGGGCGGGGTAAAGTGTGACAATGCGCGGTCACTCTGTGAGTTCACTGGTCTCCGGGGAAATCACGCCGAGCGTGCGGATACAAGAGTTCGTCAGGTAGTTCACATGAGAGTTCAAAAGTAGTTTTCTATACAGCGTAATGCCTACATCACGCTCCACAGTAACATGTTTTACGGATTCGCCGTGCATACACTACGTAAAAGAGAGTGGGGAAGTCTTGCGAGTATATGAAATAACGATACCTTTTGAGAGGTTCAGGTTTAATAGGTGCTGTCACATCAGGCCTAAATCGAGTCAGTGTCATCAGTGACGAAACCACGCGATAGAACGGGGGTGGCGGGGAGGAGGTGCTCGTAAGTGAAAATGCGCTTTAAAATGCATTAGCAAGATGCACCTCGACGACTTGTTAAGCGCGCAGCATCTGCCAGTATCCCCTCGGTTGGCAACAAACTATACGACAGCCATCGCCGTCAAATCAACGGGCAAGTTGCTCAACGCCTTGAGAGAGCGGCAACGGTGTAACCGTTGTGTAGCCTACTTTGGTTGCCTGCACAGGCGTCTTTTCAGAAAAATTAAATTGTTGCGCTTTTATATGCGCAAAGGCTGCACATGTGATACGCGCTGCAGTGGAGGTTAGAATATCAATTTAGGCCCCCTCAGCATCTCCAACTTGCGGCAAAATCTCGATGCATGAACGCTTTATTTTTATCATCATCATAAAACGACAGCCGCGCCACGCCGTTCATCAAACCCACGTCCTCAGACTCAGCACCTCCTGAGCCAACAAAGCAGGTAAGCACCTTCAGTCGCGCCGTGATTAAGATAGAGAGAGAGAGAGAGAGAGAGAGAGAGAGAGAGAGAGAGAGAGGAGAGGAGAGGAGAGGAGAGAGAGAGAGAGAGAGAGAGAGAGAGAGAGAGAGAGAGAGAGAGAGAGGGAGAGGAGAGGGAGAGGAGAGGAGAGGAGAGAGAGAGGAGAGAGAGAGAATTACTTTATTCACGGCTCGGTCAGGGGGAGAGGGTAGCGGGGGCCCAGAGGGCCTCCGCGACCCTCTCGGCACTGGACACGAGGGTGGTCTCGGTCTCCATGATCGAGCTCCTCAAGACCTGTTCCCAATGGGTGGGTGCGCGGAAATAGAACTGTGTTTAAGAAAGAGGTAGTGGAGACGGAAAGTGATCGCAATAAACATGGCCCCTCTCGTAAACATATCACAGACAAAAATGTACCCTCGAGGCGTATTCAGCCGCGGAATTACGCTCATACATAGACAGGAGACGGTATAACTGCTTTACACTTAGATGAACCAGATGTATTTATGTATGTACGTATGTATGTATCTATGTATGTATGTATGTATGTATGTATGTATGTATGTGTGTGTGTGTGTGTGTGTGTGTGTGTGTGTGTGTGTGTGTGTGTGTGTGTGTGTGTGTGTGTGTGTGTGTGTGTGTGTGTGTGTGTGTGTGTGTGTGTGTGTGTGTGTGTGTGTGTGTGTGTGTGTGTGTGTGTGTGTGTGTGTGTGTGTGTGTGTGTGTGTGTGTGTGTGTGTGTGTGTGTGTGTGTGTGTGTGTGTGTGTGTGTGTGTGTGTGTGTGTGTGTGTGTGTGTGTGTGTGTGTGTGTGTGTGTGTGTGTGTGTGTGTGAAGATGGACCACGGAAGGGAGGTCAATTTACCAAGAGCTTGAGAGGTCAGGGTGCCTACGGCAGACGAGGACGGTACTATAAGATACTCCTACCGCAATGACGGTGACTACAGTAAGACGCCGCAAGAAAAAGGCGAATAACACTACAGAGG
The DNA here is from genome assembly GCF_048455015.1 of Haemaphysalis longicornis. Classification (NCBI taxonomy): domain Eukaryota; kingdom Metazoa; phylum Arthropoda; class Arachnida; order Ixodida; family Ixodidae; genus Haemaphysalis; species Haemaphysalis longicornis. The sequence goes on from NW_027526203.1 coordinate 270,420,757, forward strand.
AGGATATCGAATAAAAACTTCAACGCAACTTACTGCTGGACTTGCTACTTATGATGGAGGTAGAAAATACGAGGAAAATTACCTGGAAACAAAAATATAAAAGTCCCAACCTGTATGCACATAGGCACATATAAATAAAGCTTCCAAATTGTACAGGATTGACACTTCGAAAGACCTGAGACAGAAACTTAGATATCCACTGTCGGGCGCTTCGACACACCAACTGGCGCGGGCCGTGGGACGAGCAGCGCACAAATGAAAAGCACGTGTTGCGCGACGCTTTCGAACGCCGCGAATTCCGACAAAGGTCGCGCCTGCTCACACCGGATGCGCTAATGGCCACCACATGGGGTTGGACCCCCACGAAGGACTCGCTTTTCCTTCTTCCCCGGCCCTCAGCGGCAGAAGGAAGGGAAGATGAGACAGAGAGACGCGGTCCGGGCGCAGGAAAGCTCGGCCCGCCGTCTTTGGGCTCTGCCCGAGCACTGTTTCTGAGCCGCCCGCCGGGCTGTAAATAAATGTATAGTTTTGTATCGGAAGCTCAGTTTGTCGGTTGAGGATACCCGGGGTCAGATCCTCAGCGCTACTGCGGCTTGGAGGAGAAGCCCCCGGGAAAAGAACACCTAGGAAGATAACTTCCACCTTCTCTGGAACCATAGCGACAGGAACAAAGGGATGCGAAATTTTCTGTGGATGATCTCACTCCCCTCGGGGGTTTCCCCTAAACCACGTCGAATAATACTTGTTTCCAAGAAATACGAAGCTGCCTATACAAGTGTTTTGCATTTGCTAGTAGTTAGCCCCTTTCACACAGTGAGGTGAAACGTATACCCGCCTACAAACATGCTCAATATTTTCATGAACCTCGCCAACGAATTCAAACGGAGATGTGGCCTTCCTCGTATTCAATGAAAGGCGCCCAATGTAAGCGAACTTCCTATGCAGCCATCGTAGCATCGGAGTGTGAATTTTGTCAGAGCAGAACAAATAGGAGAACACTACAGCTCGGTATCCTACAAGGAGAGTGGCTGTAAAGAGGAAAAAATGCCAAGATCCTGAACAACGGAACAATTAAAAGCGCCACAACCGCACAGATCCCAGAATCTGCGAGGGGGAACGCCTACCGCGAACCCATCATGTTGCCGTGCCTGCGGAGCAAGGCGTCATATACCGACACGCCGCTCCAATGTTCCTTCGCTACTATTAACCGGCTCTTCAGGTGATAACCAGAGTAAGATGCGTCGAAGAACGGACATTGGCACCGCCAAAAAGTAATACACGAAAACTGTCTGTCTTAGGCTGCGCTCAAAGATAGTAGATTTCGAGCCGATTTCCAGTGCGGACGAAGTCTGCCGACGTCCGCACTCGAAACGAAACATGGGTGGTGCCACCGCAAAGGTGCAGGGCTGCAGGCGGCAACAACTTGCGTTCAGTGCTGCTAAGCCGACTTCCCTCCTTGTTCTAAATAGTAGGCTGATGTGAAATCAATCATAACAGCCATCGCTATAGACTTTGTCTTCTCAGGGGATTGGCGAAGACCCTAAATGTAAACTATAATTGTAGTCGTCTTCATCGACGTATGAACATTAAGCATTGCATAGCATTAGCAGAGACGCTTCAGTATGTTTTCAGCGGAGCTGTATATGTCTAGTGTGCTGTAGAATTTCCGTGTCCTCACAAAAAAGGCTCCACGCATCTTTGAAGCGCGAGGCCGTTTGTAGCACGAGGTGTTCCATTCGTAAGCGTAAGGTGGAAATGGATCCACAAAAAATTGTGTCGAGCGGAAAGAGGACCGAGTCCTCCGCAAGCGTGCCGCAGAAGCAAAGCCTCTGTAGCGCTCGATTGGAAGAAAATGCTTTCGAACCCAGAAACCTTCAGAAGTGATTGGGTGTCCTCGGACTGACCTCGGACCGTGGGTTGAGGCGACTCCTGTAGTCCCAGTAGGTGATTTCATTGTGGATGTGTTGGGAGACATTTCGCGTGGGAGACATTGGGCTTGCGATGCCACACCAATCCCGACCAACCTACCACCCAGCAGCGTACACGCGTCGATTTGATATTGTATAAAAGTGTATCTGCAGTTTCAGGTATCGAGCGGCCGTGGCTAATCAGTGTATAGCATAGCGACAACAAAGCCATTATGAGCGCCGTCACTAATTGTCAATGAGTGGTGCAACAGAGTCTTTACCACTAGTTTTGTTATAGCCCGATGTTTACAGCTCCGCACGCCATCCACCTACAGAGCAAAATTGCCTTTGAAATTTTTAGACGCTTAAAGAAACCCAGCAGCACTTTTTTCTTCAACATTTTTTTCTAAATCTCAAATGCTTTAAGGACATAGCCAGTAAGTGCATCTTGTACTTAGAATAGGGTTTCACAAAGTACCTAAGCCAAAATTGCTGCTCTACGACCATCAGGTAACCCCGCTTAAAAGATTTTTTTCCCTTTCCCGGAGTTGGCGTTGTTCGAGCGCTCGAATGATGTAATTAGAGCGATGACGGGGCTATTGGGCGGAATTTTTTCCAGTTGCAGCTATGAAAGCATCGATAGGTACTTCAAAGAAAACAAACAAAAAAATAAAACAGAAACTCTATAAGGCGTATTTGCCGGAGCGAGCAAATGAGGCACTGCCACTCTCAGCTGGCGATAACCACAGCTTTCACAGTGCTTCTAGGCACGAAGGAAAGGGTGAAAGTGTTTATCAGTAGTGTTGCAGAGTCCGTTTAAGCATTGCAATAAAAAATCGACGAGGAAACTCGTCTGTCGACCACCCGATGGGTCACCCTTTCGTCGCTTAAGGACCTGCTATTAATAAAATGGGCTACGACCGCCTTAATTTGGCATGAAACTGCTTATAATAACTATGACAAAAATGTCGTCCCAGCAATGTACTTATGTACAGCACTAAAACAAACTTTAAAGGGCCTGGTGTACAGCGCTCCGTAAGGATATATTGGGTGTGGTGCAGTTATCGAATAGAAGGCAAGTGGACTGTCATACTTTGATATCAAACTTAATATCAAGGTGATAAAATGTCTTCCCAACCGTGCACTGGTGTATAATAGAGAAGCCGACTCTAAAGCGGTTTGGTGTACAGCGCTCTATGGGGATACATTATGTTCTGTGGAGGTATTCATAATAAGGCCCTAGTACCTTCATAATTTCATATATGACTTCTCTTATTGCCATTGAAAAAATGTTCTTCGCAGAAGAGCATCTGCATATAGTAATGAAGCCAAATTTTAAGGGACTTGGTATTTACACAGTGCAGTGCACAGTGCACTGATGCCACCAACAAAGCAAATTTGGTAATGACAGCAACGTGCATGCCATATGCATCAAAATGTGACCTGCTCTTGGCTATGCGCAACGCAGAACGTCATGCTTGTATTGCGTGATACCACAGCGAACACTAAACATTTGAGTCAATGCGTATGCTCGATATCGTCGTGCACCGAAATTTCTTTGTTCTTTAGAGCAATTGGTAAATTGAACAAATTCAGCGGTCCTGCGGTTCAGTGAAACTGAACCGCAGGACTGTCTTGGCGTCTGGGGTTTCTTAGGGATACATGCTGTCATTTGGAGGGTGTTTTGACGAGAGGTGGTGCAGGCGTGTCTGGTCTGCGTCTTTAATTTTGACGAACATTTTATATACGGGGGATCAAAATTAAGTTGACAGGTCTTTTTAAAATTAGGGGCTTACATTTACGTGAAGACCAACTCCACAGTGAAGTTATGCGCCCAGGGGAACACAAAATTAGGTTACAATTATTTATTTCGGTGGGTGAATTAACTAAACTTGTATAGTTAACTTTTTAAGTTTACGTAACTAAACTTGTATAGTTAACAATACAAACGTGCTGCAGTAAGCAGGCACGTTTGTATTGAAAAGTTAGACGCAATCGTGTTTCTACGCAGTTTCATTTGGCAGAATTCTTCTAGCGCATCTGTACTCCGAGATATCGAAATGCGAAGTTTAATTGCCGTTTGTATCATTACGCATGCTAGGCAGTGAAGACCAGCGCAAAGCTCCTCCCTTTTGTTCTGCGCTTCGATAGCGGTTCCCAGTACATCAGATTGCGATAAAGCCAGCCAAGACTGAAAGAGTGCCAGTTATCAATTTTGCCTATGCCTCCACACCGTTTTCAAACTAAACGCCATACACAGCAGGTACATCACAAAAGGGAGGAGCTTTGGGCCGGTCTTCGCTCTCTAGCATGCGTAATCATGCGAACAGCAATTAAACTTCGCAGTTCGATATCTCGGACTACAGATGCGCTAGAAGAATTCAGCCAAATGAAACTACGTAGAAACACGATTGCGTTCAATTTTCTAATACAAACATGCCTGCTTAGTGCAGCCACTAAAAAGTTATTTATTCAATTTTAGGTAATTAAGCCACCGGCACCAATTATTATCACCTAACTATATGTCCCCCTGGGTGCTTAGCCTTACTGTAGAGGTGGCCTTCACGTAAATCTCAGCGCCTAATTTAAAAAAAAACCTGAAGACTTAATTTTGATCACCCTGTATAGCTAGCTGCTTGTGGACACGAGGAAACATATCTGAAGTTATTTTGTGGAAAGGAAAATAATTTTCCTTTCCTATGACGAAATTCCCAAATTCGGTTCGGGTCACGGTCGCGTTGAGCGGCTTGCGGAAAATTTTGAAACTTCTATCACTGTGAAACAAAAACTGCTCCAGCTATCGCCCTAGTTCTTTTTGTGTGAAGAATTTTCATACTTTCAAATGATGTACCATATTTGTGGTTGGCTTGAAGCTCTAATTTCATTTAACAAAAATTCCCAAATTGGAAAAAAATTTGAAAATCGCCAAAATGTGGGGCCTTTTTCCTCTGCATCTAAACAAGCTAAATAGTTCGAATTTTTTAGTGTTATTCCTTGATTATTGTTCAATCTTCGTGCTAATTTTAGTTGATGTGGTCCAGACTATTATACTTAAAAAAAGCCCTCGACTGAAGCTAGGGAAGGTATTTTGGTATATTTTGAAAGTCAAATAAACAAAAGGCCATCTTCGATTTTTTTCCAACTTTCACAAAATATTAAAGCCATGATTACTCTCTATTATCACATCGAAAACATGTTGCCCTATTTTTGTTGTTTTGCAGCTACAAAGAGCCAAATATGGCCGTGTTTGCAGTATTGCAGTGGCATACTCAAGTGGTTTGTAAGAAGCTTATGACCGTAATGTAGGGAGAGAAATGGCAGTTACAGAGAGAAAATCATTAAAGAAATATTTGCGGTAAGCATGCTTTGCCGAAATTAAGCGTGACAAAAGTACCCAGCATTTTAGCAAGTTGTAGAAAGGCACCCGAAGTGGATCGTTCAAGCTAACGCACGTGCTCTTCTGAATTTCCCGCCCAGGAGACTTTTACAGCAAAGTTGTATGCCTCTACCCCCCAGCGGTTTCATCTCCGTGGACAAAAATGCCAAGGCGACAAGAATATACTTCATGCACTGTTCACTGTTTTTGTGTGCGCGTTGGGTAGGCACCCTCGAATATACAGAGATGGTAAGATGCGATCCGGAGCGACCTGGGAGCCTATAGGATATGCTCGAGCTGAGGCTAACTTGCAGCGTCGGGGAGACGTTCTGATGGAGGTAAATAAGTACTGAAGGAAGGCGGCTGAACTTCGTACCCTGTCTCAGTAAGACATGATCTCATGCTTCCCAGCAGAATGGAAAGTATGAAACAAAAGCTATAGTCATGACCACAGCCGCCGTGAGTGATAACAGGAGGCGGCTTGAAAAAACCGCCCCAGCTAGGAACAGTTTCTGCGTGATCATGGCTTTCGGTGATTCATGCACCCCGCGAGCCCCAGGAGGCTTAATAGCCCAAGAGTATCGAGGAGCGCATGCTTTGCGCTGATTATTTAAGAGGGCATAAGAAAGAAATTGCCTCAAGAAATATCTTCCGTAGTGTGAAAGATCTGGACACGGAAACAAAAAATCCCGTTTAGTCGACTATCCAGCATGAAGACAAGGGCAAGCGCTACTTCCAACTTAACTTTATTGAACGATGGCGAAATATGTGTTACTGAAAAGACAGCTGACGAGAAACACACAAAAAAAATTTACACCATCTTCTCGGGAGGGGAACCATGGGGTAGATGCGACGCACCGGGGGTTGCCGTTGCGTTTCCCTTATGTTAGCGATGTCAGCGTGTGGATTGCTGTTGTTGTGTATCCTATTTACGCAGCATGTTCACCCCCGATGCGTCGCATCTACCCCATGGTTCCCTTCGCGGGAAGATGGTGTAAATTTTTAACGGAGCGCAAGCTGCGCGCTAACGCACAGCTGGCACGGCGACGGGAGCGAGCGCAGCCGAGCGCAAGCTGCGCGCTGACCACGCTGACGCACAGATGGCGCTGCGGTGAGGGCGGCGGAGCGCGCAGCTGCCGCGGCGAGGAGAATGGGTGAGAGATGCGGACTACGCCACGACAACGCTGGACAAGGCGAGTTAAAGAGATGCGTCGCATCTAATAAATACCGAACCAACTTAGTTCTGTCCCACACGTGTCAGTCACTACCAATACCAGTTCTTTTTATATAACGCTGCTTCCTTTCCCGACAAGCCTACCGACACATTCGGAATCGCCTAGTTGCATTTTAGCCGCCTCTACTATCTCACGCGTGCGCTGATCCGAATCATAAAATAATATGACTGAACTTTTAAAGCATACGGCTCACACCCGCGGCATTCGTCTCAGTGAGTTGAGAGGTGCCCATTTTTTAGGGGCGAAGACCCTTAGGGGCTCGGGCTGTCGGCGTCTCTTGTTGTTGTCGTCGTCGTGTCTCGTCTCATGTGGTCACGGTATTAATTACCAGGATACTCGTTCTACAACGCCTCACGCTAGAACGTAACGCGTACTAAAACAACACACCGGGACACTTCTTTTCCAACGCCTTGCGCTGCAACGTTTAATTTCTGTGGCCAAACGCGCACTGAAAAAAACACGCGGGAACACTGGTTTTCCAACGCCTCGCGCTAGAACGCTTCGTGCTTCAAAGACAGGAGACTTGTACAGCAAAGCTGTATACCCCTATCCCCTAACGGTTTCCTCTCCATGGGCAAAAGCCCCAAGCCACCAAGAATATACACTGCATGCTTCACCTCTCCCCAGGTTTCACGTTAGTGAAGGTGGCCCGGAATCTTTTTCCCTATCCACCCGAGGCTCTGTCAGGTCTGCATAAAACAAAACTATAAGCGGCGAGTGTGGGAGCTGCTTTTCAGCTAACATCGTAACAATCCTCTTCTCTTAGGAAAAATACTCTTGGTTGTACCTATTGACTCGTTTTGGAGTTTTTTGTTACTGTTCATTGTAATGATGCTCGCATAGCCTCAAGTGGACACACCATGCCGTCTGTCCTACGTATACCCTTCCACAGGCCAACGCCGCCTGTATAAACATTTCCTAACACGACTCCCGCTTTCCAATGGGAGCGGTAGGGACGCTAAGTTCAGGCACTCATTCGGTATGTGGCGCGCGCCGGCGGACGTCCCGCCTTACGTCACTGCTCGCGAGTCGCGAACACTGCACCCACTTCTACAGCATGTGTCTGTCAGCTTGCCTCGAAGGCGTCGGAGCGCCGCCTGGGGAACGCTAGACAAACTGTCAATTATTCTGCATAGTTTCCGAGGAGCGGCGCTGGCTGGCGGACATAAAAACACGTAGGAAGGCTACGGAGCGGAAAAGGGTAGCAAAGAGTAACAGGAGAGTGGCTGTTTGGCCATATTTCGCTCACGCGTTAGGCAAGAATTATACAGGCGGCGTTGCACGCGCCAACGGATCACGGTACACAACGCCGCTACCACATTCGACGCACTGTTGCCACGCCCAACGCTACTGCACGTCTTTGCTTGTGGATAGCTCTTTCCAGCAATGCAAAATTTTGTAGTTGTGAAGTCGACTTTACAATAACCTGGTGTTTAGCAGAGCTGCTTAAGCATTTACTTGACAACTCCCACCTGGGAGTTTACGGAAATTTTTGTTTGTGCAGCAACAACAAAAAAGGGCTCCAAAATAATTTACTTGCGTCATATTATTATCAAAGGACAGAAACAGCTGATAGAGTATTTAAAATTGGTAAAAATATGCTTGACAGCGTACGGCAACGGGGAGGCACAACATTTTTTTTTTCTTTTCTTTCAAAATACGTAATTCCCTTCGTAATTAGACCCGCCGTGGTGGCTGAGTATCTAAGGCGTTGCGCTGCTGAGCACGAGGACGCGGGTTCGATTCCCGGCCGCGGCGGCCGCCTTTCTGATGGGGGCGAAAAGCAAAAACACCCGTGCGTACGAGATTTCGGCGCACATTAATGATCCCCAGGTGGTCAAAATTAATCCGAAGATTAATTTTGTCCTGAAGACTACGGGGTATTCTTCAGGACAAAATTAATCCCGAAGTCCCGAAGACTACGGCGCGCCTCATCGCCTGCGTTGCGTCTACGCGTTAAATCCTACAATCAACCAAACCAATCTTCGTAACTAGAGCGGCTTCGAAAAATGTTTCTGCGCGCGGGGTCTTGTCCTTTAGTCTCGGAACTTTTTGACGCAGTTTTCTAGGCAAAACGGAACAAATTGAGTGGCCGCAAGGTCGTTGCCAAACATGTCAAAGCTCAGCTACGCACTATACCCTTTGAACATTCCCGTAGTGGAACAGAGCCCTTGCGTAAACTCGCGTACAGACTAGCGACAGATTTCCTCTAAGTAAGACGATAGAGGAAGTAGTCATAAGGCAGGCTCACACATTTACACTACAGACACCCGCTCGGCACCATTCATTTCAAAGCACGCGAGACACCCCTGACGCATTGTGTCCCTCCTGTCTTACCGCACCTACACAGGGCTACTTCTGTGCTACTACCAACCCCCCCCCCCCCCCCCCCCCAGCAGCACACAACCACACAAGTATACAAGAGATTGGCTGCCTGTTGCCGCGAGTCTCCAAGAACAGCGAGAACTGGTAGCTTGCATCATCAGGGGCGTCAGCGGCTGCCGAGGAAGCTGAGGTACCGAGAAAGCTGATTCATTCCCACCTAACGTTTCCAAATATAAAGTTTCCAAATATCTTTCCATTGTTCCGGTACTCAAGTGACGAGAGTTCTAGTCACTTGTATCGCCCGAAGAAAGAACAAAGTTTATGTCTACGCCGTTCGCGGCGCATGGTTATCGTACGCTGAAACGCTGCAGGTTTGATCAACGATTCAAAACTTGCAGTTTCTTCGCGGCGGCACCGAATCACTGTACTCAATTCCCGTTTTTTTTTTCTGCATCTCCAAATGCATCAAGAGCCTTTTCCACGCCATATAAAGGCGTAGCTAGTGGGTCGTTTGAAATCCACCTTTTTAAACAATATTTCCTCAATGATGGCAGGAACGTTTCTCGTCGAACGAAATTGTGGCGAGGTATGAACTGCCCAATGTTTCAATGAAGGCAAAGTTGTGTGCTTAAATGGGAAATTATTGATTTTTGATGAGTAACTGAGATTTGGCGAATGCACCGGAATTTTTTTAGACCCGCTTGCATTCTCGGAATGACCTTTCAAGCAAACGAGACCAACTCATTACTCATTACCAGACTCAAGACAATGACGGATCAGGGGACGCACATGATACGCCGGATCACCACGAAAACGCGTGGCATGGGAGAGGTGAACCTGCTTCGGCTCGTCCAGGCCTTTGGCGTGTCGAGAACCACATACGTGTTACCCTACGCTCTGCCTCAACATCACTGAGAGGCAGAAAGTCAACACGATAATCCGCAAGGCATGCAAACAGGCACTCGGACTTCCGGTCTCCGCCTCCACTGAAAGGCTTCTTCGGCTCGCCATCCATAACACTGCTAAATAGTTAATTGAGCATCACCTCACCAATCAAACAGTGAAGCTGGGAGTAACTGAAACGGGGAGGGCGAGCCTTTCACGCCTGGGACTCTCGGCTCCGTTCGACCACCCCGCCACCACTCACGGGAAACATACCGTACGGACACCGTAAGAACATCATGTTATACTCCCTGCCCCGTAGTATGCACCCCGTGCACCACGTCGACATGAGTTAAGCCAGAGCAAAAGCGATATTCAAGACCTATGGGGACCAATCAACAATGGCGTATGCGGTCGCTGCGTCCTTATCCGGGTACGCCCGCAACGGTACTCACCATAGTCATCAAAAACGAGCACCAGGGTAGCCTTTCTCTTCCCAGCGGCAATCCTGCACAAGCGGAGGAAGTAGCCATCGTCCTTGCCGTTGCACAATTTAACGCATCGGTCATTGTCGTTGACTCACCCGCCGCGGTGGCTCAGTGGCGAAAGCGTTGTCCTGCTGAGCTCAAGGACGCGGGCTCGATCCCGGCCCCGATGGCCGCTTTTCTGATGGACGCGAAAAGCAAAAATTCCCGTGTGTCTAAATTTAGGCGAATATTAAACATCACCAGATAGCCAAAATTAATCCGGAGCCATCGACTACGGGACGCTTCATAGCCCACGTGTAGCTTCGGCCTGTTGAGCCCCACAATAAATAATTGTGACTCCCTCGCAGCAGGCTTGTTGGAATTTAGCTGGGGGACGCCTGCGCACAACAGCACTACGCATCATCCTGCAGCCGCCACTGAAGACGCCAATCAAGATTGTTTGGGCTCCGCGACATGCTGGCATCCCTGGAAACAAGGTGGCTGACGCCATCTCTCGAGAATTGACCCACGGAGCGGGCGCCGAGAGCAGTATTTCCGAAACCGAGTGGATGCAGCCCTTGACCTGTTACGAAGACATCACACAGCCCTGCAGACTGTCGCGTCATACACTTGCTGCCCCACACAAATCTCTACCTCGAGAGCCCGAACGTCATTTACGCGCTCTCCCAACAAATACGTTCCCCATACTATCCGGCTCCACCGTTTTAAGCGCCAGGACTCCCCGCTTTGCCGATTTTCCAGTGAACAAGGAACGCTACGCCATACGGTAGGCGGGTGTGACGAATCCCCACTGATTCCCCCCCATCCTTCAACTTTCTACAACCGAGATATGGGAGGGAGAGAACCTTGGCGAGCGCCGGCTTGGACGACCAGCTTCGGATGATCCAAGGGTCTCTCGATGCCGCCCGCGCTCAAGGCATCTTGGACTGAGGATGCCACCTTAAAGGATTAATACAAGCAATCTTTTGCCATCTATAAACGTTTATCTCTCTCTCTCTCTCTCTCTCTCTCTCTCTCTCTCTCTCTCTCTCTCTCTCTCTCTCTCTCTCTCTCTCTCTCTCTCTCTCTCTCTCTCTCTCTCTCTCTCTCTCTCTCTCTCTCACTCTGTCTTTCATCTTGCTGCGAAAAAGACTGCGCTACATCAGTTTATGCGAACTTTCTTATACTCCGCCCGACAAAAATATACAAAATACTCGAAGAAAGGCTACCCGCCTTGACTTAAACTTGAGAGGAACCTACTTTGGCGTCGCTTGTTTTTCTTGTTATTTAGTGCGCCTCTGCAACTTTAAATGTGCACTGGCAAGGCTGGCTGAAAAACGTGACAGACAGGAGGCCAATGTTACCTCTCCGTATACCAGTGGCTGCATTTCAGTGCGCTTTTGAAAGAGCAACAAAACCAAGAGCTTTGAAGTTGGCATTTCAAATATTTTTCTTCACATGAACCTTCACCGTCTTTCCTTTTCTGCGGTTGATCACACGGCCATGACAACTGTCTCGACGGCTGAGGTGATGTAATAACGGTATTTTGGCTTGTTCGTAACCCTGACACCGTGGTTATTTTTGGGGCTGCCCAAGGCGTAGAGTGTATTTCTTCGCTACTGCTTTCAGAGCAAAGAAATAAACTATCAATACACGCTGGCCAGCGCAGGACAGCATGTCTAGACATGGGCACGACCACTATTTTTGTTATTTATTGCTAGGTTTCAACAAAGCATATCTCTCCGTCATTTGCTCTACCGGTATACATTAGGAATTGCTAACACTTTTGAAATAAAGTCTGGAGTAAACCTCCTATGTTGTCGGTGCAGAGAGATCGAGTGAGTTTCGCCATTGATAGTGTAGAAACATGGTAACGTGCTTAGTCACACTATAAAGATAGCAAAAAAGGCCTAAACCACAAACTACTGACAATTGGCGGTACAGGTTTATATTGAAGCGTTGCTATATATTCCCTAATTCTGTTCGACATTTCTTTAAACGATGCCCGATGTCGAAAACACTGCGCGGGAGCCTTGACAGAGTAAAACATTGAAGCTGCCTGAATACAGAGAGACAAAAGTTCCCTTTGTCTGTGCCATTTTTATAAAGGATATACTTTATTTTATTTGTTATCCTGTACTGTGGAAATCTGCCTACTATCCACTTGTCTGGCTGCAGAAGATGCATTATCTCGAATATCACATACATTTTCTTCCGCGTGCAACTCGAGTTGCTCAATATTTTTATAAAGACGTCGTCCATTTGTGTAGGTATTTCTCAGCATAAATATTTTCAGCAGTGAGACCTCCACCGTCCACGGACATTGATTAGTTACCTTTGCATCATATCACAAAAAAAAAAGTCACCGTTTGCTTTTCAGTTCGTAGCGCTATGCATTTTATCTCGCTGTAATATCTCCTACATTTATTTCCTGACAATCACTAATAATTCGTGAGGTGCTTATGGTTTGTCACTGGAAAAAGGGGCTGTGAAATGACCTCAACAGCTGCAATAAACCAAACTAGAATCATGATTGGCTGTTTCCTCACAGTGCGCAATGCGAGCATTCAAGGCTTCCATGCACAGTTTAGTTAAAAATCGTACGTCAGAGCCAACTTCGTGCATCGAATTGCAGTTTGTCGATACCAGCTTTTATTCGGGGGCGACGCGGTTAAACAGGTTTTGCATATCCGATGTAAGGTCATTAAAAAACTTATACCAAATATCTTCATATACTCATAAAACTACAAAGCCCGTGCCCTATCCCTACCACCAGTGGAACATCGACTTCATGAAAATGGCATCTATTGATACCTTAATCCTACCTCTTCCCAAAACCAGCCGAGTTCAACACACGGCCGCACAGTTCCTTACTCGGCAGCAAATTTCCTTATTTCGTCGCTTCATGTAGCACTCCGCATTCGCCTTTTCTGCAATCGTTGGTCCCACTCAGTAACGCGGGTGTCCATACACAGGTATCACATGTCCGGCTCAATTCGGTTTTCTTCTGTTAATTGGAGCCATAATTCCTATACGTGATTTCGCCCTCTAATCCATGATGAGCCGATTTATACCTGAGGCGCTGACTCAAGATAATTTTTGTGGCTCTTTTTCGTAATATGTTTTTTTTAACGTAAACTGCAGTGTGTCTCGTTCTAAGAGCAGTACAGTCGACTTTCGTTCACTCGACCGTGGCCACGCTGCCCAATGTGTCTTCAAGGCACTGCCATTCAGGTCAAAAATATAATGTGAAAAGGTGAGGTCGGGGTTCGTATCTCGTGATACACTGTTGTCCAGCCGCGTAGGGGTGGTAAAGTCGTTGCAGATAGTGAGAACGTGCTGCTGAGTGGCGTTGAGAAAGGTTGCCCTTTTTTGGTTGCGGGGTGATAGCCCCATGTGGGGTGAGGAGCGTTGAAATCACCTAAAACAATGAGGGGAGCGGTGCGAGAGGTGCGAATTGCGTTGTGGATGAGGTGGTCTACGGCGGTGAGGGAGTGGGTTGGAGGGCTGTAGATATTGAGAATAAACAGGCTTGTGCTCTTCGGGGGGGAGGGCAGAATTTCCAGAAAGGTATGAGCGATGGGCGAGGCAATATCGTCTAGTTGGGCGGCGAGAGTATTGGATACGAGCGTTGCGGTGCGGTGACTCGGATTATGAGTGTATGCTTCGTAGCCTCTGAGGTTTGGTGAAGGGGTGTCCGATTCTTGTAGAACCAAAACGTCAGGTTGGTGTTGCTGAGTATAATGGCCGAGTTGAAAGCGTTTGCTGAGGAAAGAGCGGCAATTCCATTGGAAGATTTAACCGTGGAGACGTTAGTCATCTCGAAGGGTAGTTATAGAGGCAAGTTGCTCGTCACTGCTCTGATCGTTTTTAGGCTTTTTGGGGTTGTGGGGTTGTTCGAGTTCAAGGCAATCGAGACGGAGATGAAGTGATTGAAGCATCTGGGCGATAGAGGAGTGGGATTGTTCTCGGGCTGTAATTCGGGCTGTGATGGTTTCTCCGAGTTGGACGATTGATTTGGTAGTTGTGGCTAGTGCTTGGTTTACTTCAACAAGGGCTACTTGTATTTTCCTATCTATGAGCGCCAAAATATCTTCAGCAGTGATTATGGGTGGGTTAGGAGGAGCTGACGGGGAAGATGAGGGCGCACATTGTTTAATTTGAACATGATCTTCGTGCTGGCAAACGCGATCGCTACTGCGAGTGCGTGATTCTTGTTCAAGGTCTTCTATGCGTCGTAGGAGCATCGCGTTTTGATTGCGTAGTTCTGTGAGGAGGCCATCGATGGCGGACGAAGATGAGGTGGCAGGTGTGGTGTGTGTGTGGACGGTAGTGTGGGTACGAGTGCTTGATGGCGTGGGTGGAAGGGGAGGAAAATGTTGAGCAGTGGGAGCGCTACGAACGGCCTGTGACCAGCTCACCGGTTTGGTAGTTCGAGCCTGATTTGTTGTGTCCGGAAGCTTGCTATTGTAGGTCGAGACTGGTGGCTGCATTGGATGTTTCCGCTTGACCACGGGCGGCGTTGGAATCAGGCGTTGGGGGCAGTCCTTGGAAGCGGTGATGTGGGGAAGGTCACACAGCTTGCAATTTGGTGAGCATCGATGGTAATCGGTGGATTAGGAGTTCCGCAGCCGGGACAGACATGTTGGTCAAAGGTGTGGCCAAACGTCCTGCCGATGGCCGACTTCTCCGCGCAGTCGGCAGAACTAAACAGTTCTTCTAAACAGGCGGCAACGGTAGATGAGACTGCCGACTTTTACATAAAAGGGGACGTGCGGGCCTTGAAATGTGAGGAGGGCTGACGTGGTCCGACCCAGCATGCTGGGTCGTTGTCGCTAATAGCAATTGGGAAATCTGGTCTAATATAGTATCAATCGGGACAGAGGGGGCGAGGTTCTCCGTAAGTGGCCAGCCAGAAAACTTGCGGTCTGAGTTTGAAGGTGCGATTGAGGCAGGTCGTGGAAGTGTGTGCGACTGCGGCCTGACCTGCCGAGCCAAGCGGGAACCTCTGGACTGCCATAGGAACAACCAGCTTACTTTACCTGGGGAATGAATACTTCCTCACTGTCTTTTGTACTGAATTGCCGTGCGTGCTGCACAGTTGTATTGCTTGCTGGAGCAGGTGGTGATGTCAAAAAACGTTTTTTTTTCTTCCCCGTAAGCGGCCAGCCGGAAAACTTGCGGTCTGAGTTTGAAGGTGCGATGAGGCAGGTCTTGGAAGTGTATACGACTGCGGCCTGGCCTGCCGAGCCCAGTGGAAACCTCTGGACTGCCATAGGAACAACGGGCTTGCTTCACCTGGTGAGTATATTTCCTCTTTTACCTGTTATAGCTTCGCTGGTACAGGTTTTTGTTCCCGATGATGATGATTGCTATTGGTCTCCCCCTTTGAAGCGGGGTGATGACATGTCATCTTACCAAAAAGGACTAATATAATCATGTTTTACACTCTTGGTTTAATACTAGCGCTGCTTAGGGCAGGCACTAAAGCTTATTAGGCCCGTAATACTTTTTTTCCCCTGTTACAGGTGGTAACTGTCCTAGGCAGTATTCCCCTCTCTGCTTTTCGTCCACCAGCATTCTAATCTTCTTTTCGTCCCCTCGACAGCATCGAAGTTAACTTCCTCTATGATACCTTTAAATCCTAGGGCTTCTGAAAGCCCAATATTCCCTTCATGTAGATTTGGATGGATACCCCCACATTCTAACACTATGTGCCGCATAGTTTCTGTTTCTTTTCCGCAGACAACGCATACCCCATCATTTTGTGAATACTTCCCCACAAAACTCTTAGTTCGAAGGCAACCTGCTCTAGCCTCAAAAGCAATGCACTGCCCTGGAAATTATCCTAGAAATTTTCCTTTCTGATGTTCAATTTCTCAGCCCTGTACATCTCTAACGATGTTTTAGCTTCCATTTTTTCCCTCCATTTATTCGTTTCAATCTGCCTTGCCTCTTTTTTGGTTACCTTGGCTGTTTTGGATTCTCCACTGTTCTTTCCGTATTTCATCGTTAGCCTTCTAATCTTTCTTAACCACTGCGTGTCCACGCTTTTCAAGTATAGGTACCTAAAAACCTTAGCTGCCCACCTTCGTTGATCCATTGCCCTCAACCTCATCTCAAAGCATATTTTACTCTGAGCTTCTCTAACTTCAAACGACGCCCAGCCCATATCTCCCTGTACTGCTTCGTTAGTTGTTTTTCCATGCGCGCCTAAGGCCAAACGTCCTACCGTTCTCTGGTTTACTTCAAGGCCTGATAGAACGTCTGATTTTAGGCAGAGTACAGCATTCGCAAACGTGAGACCCGGAACCATTACTCCTTTCCACATTCCTCTTACTACTTTATATTTGTTATACCCCCACAGAGCTCTATGCTTCATTATAGCTGCGTATCGCTTTCCCTTAACCTTAAGTTGCTCCTCGTGAGTTCTTAAGTAGTTATCCCCTTCGTTTATCCACACTCCCAAATATTTATATTCCTTCACTCTAGGTAATTCGCCTTGCTGGATAGACACTACATCAGTGGTAGCGTCATTGAAAACCATTATTCCTGATTTTTCTCCACTGAAATCCAACCCAAGTGTCGGTGGCTTCCTGGCCGCTAATATTTATTAGCCGCTGCATACCGGTTTGGTTATCAGCTAAAAGAACAATGTCGTCTGCGTATAACATTCCCGGAATATGCTGTTGTACCACTTCGCCTTGCAGCATATGGGTTAGTCTAAACCCTACTTGACTTTCTTCCAGTTTCTTTTCTAACCCTGCCATGTAAAGCATGAACAGTATTGGGCTCAAAGGGCATCCCTGTTTCAGTCCCCGATGGATGTTGACCTGCTGGGCGCATTTCTGTCCTTCCCAAGTAAGGTGCACTCTATTGTCTTTATAGATTGGTATAAGGAACTGTACTAACTCGTCATCTAATCCCTGGAGTTTCAGCGATCTCCACAGCCATTCTCTGTTTACGTTGTCATATGCCCCTTTAATGTCCAAGAACGTAATCCATAGTGGTCTATTCTGTGCTTTCGCAATTTCAATGCATTGCGTTATCACGAACAAATTGTCATCCAGTCGCCTGTCTTGTCTAAATCCATTCTTCGGTTCCCCAAGTATTTCATTTTCTTCCATCCATGCTTGAATTTCTGATTTTATCGCCTGCATTACGAATCTATACACCACTGACGTTACTGTGAGTGGTCTGTATGAATCAATACTGGCTTTGCCTCCTCTGCCTTTATATATTACATTCATCCTACTTTCTAACCAGTCCTCTGGTATTTGTTTGATTTCTATCACCTTATCTATTGCCCTCATAAACGATTCCTTGCTTTTAGGTCCAAGTTGGTTTATCAGTTGCATTGGTATTCCGTCCGGGCCCACTGCTGTCTGGGGAGAAACGTTTTGCTCTGGTTTTTTCCAATCAAAGTTGCTCAAACTTATTTCCCTTTCCGCAGTCTTCTGTGGCACTGATGTTATCGGTGCTGGTTTCCCTACCACTATTGTCCTAAACTTCTCACTAATCACTCGATGAATATGCGCCAACGCGTGCTCTCCTTCTAAATGTTCCCCCTTTTCATCAATCAGGAATTTTTTATGGTTATCGTTTTTTGAGCTTAGTGATTTTACATGGTTCCAAAACTTCTTGGATGCGCTTTTGTCCTTCTTCCGTATTTCTGCCATCCATTGTTCGCTTTTCTGCTTGATCTTTGCTTGCACCATTTTCTGCACTTCTAGTTTTTTCCCACGGTAGATATTCCATTTCATCCCATTTCATTTAGTTTCTTTTAATTTTTTTTCAGGGATTAATTTTTATTTTTAGCATGCGTGAGTGAAGAAGGCGAAGTTCATTAGCCATGAGGAGGTCCGGGAGGTTCTCGTTAGTGGTGCCGGGGTCTAGGCCATGAATGACTCCACGGCAGGTGTCAGGTGGAGGCTTCAGGTACGGGAGAAGTTCGTAGAGGATAGAGTTGAGTTGAACTGAGGAGATGCGGCTAAAGGTTATGGCGTGAGTTTCACTCGGCGTACTAGCTACAATGAGGTTTTGGAGTGTCTGAATTTGAATTGTGACTTGAGAGAAGAATTCCTGCTGCGGAACGTTGCTTGCCGTCGCTAAGCTTTCTGTGAGAAGGCGAGGCGACCAGGCTGAAAGATCGAGGCCGGATCGGGGGCGATAGATGACGTGTAATTATTGGGAGGCAGGCGTGGTAGAGGGTTGCACCGCTGCCTGGAGGCATCTCGTGATAATGCGGCTGGTAGCGACGCTGTCTTGGGGTTTCTAACGATTCTAGGGGCATGATCCGTCTTCTTCTTGATGCGTGAGGGTAAAACATGGATCCACGGGCTGTCGGCATGAATGGGGCGACCACTGTGTGAGTCGAAGTCCATGGTCTCGGTAGAAGTGACATGACTGGTGGGAGAGTATTCCACGTCCGCCGGCAGGCTTGCAAATGCCAGAATGGGAGCCGGTAACCGGCTCTTCGAAGCGTTAGGGTTAGCGCATTGACGCTCACTTGATAACTTGATAGGCGATAATTCGGGGGGAAAGGCTCACCGGGTGTTCACAGATGCAGCTTGCCGTCAGGAAATCGACGGTATAGTTTTGGGAGGCTAGGGCTCGAAAGTCACCCTAAATAAAGGTTGAGAGCCGCGGCCCGTTCGCAGTAGAAACGCAAGGTGAGCTTCTTCGTCGTCCATTTGATATCTTGGTTGTAATGTTTTTTAGCTAAGCGTCAAATTATATTTCATGTCGTCATAGCTATACGCGCATCATTTCAATGATTGCTTACGTCTTGCTTACGCAAAAAACATGTCGAATTAACCGTGAATTTATGCAATAATTCGCCTAGCTTCGCCAAACAGGTGGCGGTTTCCGAAATCACTGCCAGATGATCGGAGATAACATTTATCGGGGCGAGTTCTTTGTCCCGATAACAATGATACCAATGTTATCGCAAATTTCGAAAAAATAATGGATATATTAAAGAAAACATGTGAACCAGGGCGACTGACTCGCTAGCCACTTCCAGGAAACCTTTCTATGACGTCACAAAATCTTATTTGTGTGATTGGAGACCACCGAACTAAGAAATCGCAGACACATCCCTGGACGATTGCATTGGGGCCTGTAGTTCCGTTTTACCGCACCGCTTCAACGCTAAGGTGAAGTTAACACAGGGAAAATTATGTCTTTAGCGTTGGCCCATATGACCCCGCTCCTCCCCTTAACACGTTAGTGTAGCGCGAGGTTTAAAAGTTTTCTCAATACTTGCATTTTTTCGCTCAAAAATCGTTTTTATGGGCTGTAATAAAGCTGAGTGAGATACTGAAGCCTCGTTATTTCAAATTAAACCCAGAAGTATTTTTTCTTGATTGCCCCTTTTAGTAACATACCGTGGAACACCAAACGCGTTTGCCGTAAATCGCAAAATTGCTCACGTGGTAACTGTTCCGTTGTCTGCCATAACCTGTTAGCTTCAACTGTGAGAACTGACTTTGCCGACGCGCCAAAATTGCGCTTTACACCGAATACCGTAAAATAAATCCCGGTTGTTACCAGTCGGCCAGTTTCAGCAAACTGGGTGGCTCGAGCCCGAAGAGAAGAATATAATGTTTGCGGAAATGTGCGCACTCGATTTGGTCGAGGCACTATAGCGAGCATGCATGCAATGCTCCGACATGTATTATAGCTGTGGAACTGCAGGTAGTTTACCCCGATTCGTCCCTCCTGGCGAGCCTTTGGTTATCTCTTTGAGTAGTAGCAGGCGGCGCGCAGTATCATTGCCAACTTGTCGGAGGTGAGCAACAGAATGGAGGTGCGTGAAGTTGTGTCTGCAGAAAAAAAAAAGAAGAACGAAGTAGGCTTAAAGAAAGGCAGCAAATCAAATGCTACGCCTTTTACGCAGATCCTGCTAAGCAAACCGATACCGACAGCCTTTCGTGAACCTGGTCGTATGTAGGAACACACTCGCATTTCACGCCTCCGGAGCATATCTATGCACCATCCATGGGTCGAGGCCCCCGCAGAAGCGGTGGCTCCCTTTCATCCAGTCACCACACCCCTCTCTTTTCCTGCAAGGGACGGCGACGGCACGTGTACGTCTAGATTGACTTCGTATGGTGCGCGGAAGGGGGGGGGGGGGGGACACGTTTTTTTCATATCAAAAAAGAAAACGACAGCCATTTGAGGTCAGTGCGAATTGAAGTCCCTATGCAAGATAACTTCGAGGTGCTTGAGTTAAAGAAAAGAGGAGATTTTACACTGGAAAAGCTAGCCGCACTATTTTCGGCATGCTCGAAGAGTCAAAAAGTGCCCATAGCTCGGGAAAACGCCAGAATTATCCGGACTCATAAGAAGGGAGATACCGAAGAGCATAAGAATTACAGACCCATCAGCCTACTCTCAGTTGTGTACAAGCTGTTTACCGAAGTAACAGTAAACCACATAAGTGACAGCCTAGATACCGAAGAAGCCACAGAACAGGTTGCGTTTAGGAAAGTGTATTCAACTGCGGATAACATTCATGTCGTCAATCAAGTGATAGAAAAATCCTCAAAGTACACTAAACCCATTTACATGGCCTTTATAGACTGTGACAAAGCGTTTGACTAAGTACACACCGCCGCCGTCACAGAAGTATTGAAATACCAAGGAATAGAAGAACCCTGCATAAGACTTATAGACGACATATATAAAGGTTGTACGGGAAGGATAATCCTTCACAAGCAAAGCGACATATTTCCGGTCCGAAAGGGAGTAAAAAAGGGAGATACCGTCTCGCGAGAACTGTTCACAGCATGTCTGGAGGCGGTATTCAGAAATCTTGACTGGGAAAACATAGAATTAAGGATAAACAGATAATACTTCAGCCATTTGAGGTTTGCGGATGACATAATCGTGCTAAGTGAGACTGCGGAACGCCGGCAAAAAATGATTAAGGAACTATAATCAGAAAGCATGGTTGTGGGGCTAAAAAATACATATTAATAAATTCAAAGAAATTATTAACAGACAGGCCGAAAGCGCCCTCCCCCGCTTAGGAAACGAAACGCTATAGAAGTGCAAGAATATAACTACCTCGGGCAGATGGTTAGTACTGACCCCAACCATGAGGGAGGAATCCGGCGCAGGATAGGCACGGTCTGCGGAGCAGTCGGCAAGCACTCACAAATGATAAAAAGTAAGCATACTCTACCACTCAAAATAAAAATGTACAACCAACGCAACTGCCGGTGATGACATACAGAGGTGAAACTTGGCACCTTACTATATATAACTGGAAAGCAAACTTAGGTCGACTCAACGGGCCATGGAACGAATAATGTTAGGAGTAACACTCAGGAACAGGAAGTGAGCTGCCTGGATCAGGGAACAAACTAGAGTAGATGATAACATAGTAGAAATAAATAAAAAGAAAGGGACTTGTGCTGGCCGTGTAGTGAGAAGAAATGACAACCGGTGGACCACCAGGGTAATAGAGTGGATACCAAGAGATGGGTCTGGAAGAAGGGGAGGGCGAATAACACGATGGAGGGATGAAATGAGGAAAATTCGGGGCAAAGAGTGGACTCGAGCAGCGCAGGACAGGAGCGGTTGGAGGAAAATGGGCCTTTGTCCTGGCCTTTGTCCTGCAGGGGACCTGAGTAGGCTGTTGATGTGGATGTTGTTGTTGTCGTTGTTGCTGTTGTTGTTGTTATTGATGATGATGATGATTGGTGAATGACATTTAGTGCTTAAGCCCAACCCCATGAGTGCGGTAAAGCAACCGTTTAGATGTCACATTCAAACTTCGCGAAACCATGCCGTGCGTTAATAAATACTGTTTCCAAAAACTACGCAGCCCACTGAAGCCTTAGATGAGCTACAAACTATTGCGGCGATCGACATAATCCCCGCTGTGTCATCCAGTCTGGCGAGTGCGACCCAGGCGATGGCCCGCACTCGGCTCTCAAAAACGCCGATTCGTCATATTCAATTAAAATAACACCGAAGCTAAGCCCTTCCTTCTGATATTGATTGACTCTCTTGGCTCTGGGCACACGCGAGCAGTTGCCAAGGACTTAAATTATAGAACTTTCTTTCTCTCTCCCTCGATGCCCTCTACAATTCGTGTTTCACTAGGGACGCCAAGCCAGAACTAATTAGGAAAGCGGTTCGGTAGGAAACTGCGAAACTCCTCTCGCTGCAGGCGCGACGGACGGTAATTAGACCGCCAGCCGCTGCCGCCTCGGACCCTGCCTCGGAAGATGGTGTGCGCCAAATGAATGGTCAGCGAGGAAGCAAGCAAACGCGTATTGTCTTCCGTGGAACTGCAAAGGGCGCACACGAAAAATCGCAAGCTCCTCCGTTAGCAGTGGCTCTCGGGCAGCCCGCTCTCAGTTTGCGCTCTGAAAAAAAAATGTAAGTCTTAAATAGGCGCGATGTAGAAATAACCACCACGGAGAATAAATTTGCGGCAGTTCGCAAGCTTACGTCTTCGTATAATTGGCTTGATCAATTCTGTCTCCCACAGCACGTCACTTAGCGCTCTCCGGACGCTAACGACGTAAAAGTAAATGAATAAAACGAAAAAAGGTTTGTTCCGTCTTTTTTTTTTCTTGCTGTCGTCTTCATTTTCCCATGAGCCCATCACCAACCCAATATACTCACCATCCCGAAGCTCGTTTCACCTTGCAGATAGCGCGCGGGTACTGTTGGAGTCCGCGCACCGAAACCGACGAGCTGATGCAGCTTCTAGCAGCTTGGCATTGTCAGCGACATCTGCTGATGGCGAACGGCGAAAACGACGACCAAAATTAGGCGCCCGCACTCACAGCTGCGCTTAGACTGCGGCGGAAATGTGTGGCGTGCTGTCACGTCGACTGTCGCCAGGGTTTCCAAATCGTGCGTGTTCTCTGGGAAATCTTTCTCGGTGACGATCAGGAGAGGTAGTGCCGACAAGGTGTACAACTCAAGTCAGTCACCCGTTTGCCCATTAAAGCTCATACGTATAGTTCCGTGCCCACTCTACAAGGGCGCACTCCCCAAAGACTGTGTCTCTCATAACGCCTACACCAGCGATTGGGCTTCTTTGCGGGGGCGCTAATAGATCAGCTCTAGACAATTACGCCGAACAGCCGCTGTTCCCTCGAAAATAGTGGTACGTGACGAATGGGCGCAAATATGGGACGATGATAGGAGCGCGCGGTCTAGAGTCAAAGCAAATTCCATCAACATGTGGTAGATGTGCCATTGTTAGGCGTATACAAATGACGATTTACTCAGACTCCCTTAAACACAGCAGGCTCCCCGCAGGACAGCAGTCGGCGCAGAAATTCACTTAAAGCGCTGACTCCGTACTCATTTACTTCCGTTCACACCGTCACGGGTAAAATCACTGGCTCAAACGTTCTGCGCCTAACCTAGGTGTCAGGTCACGCGTTTAAATTCACAGATGTCGTAGACTTATTTTTAACTGGAGGCATGACACCAAGGCGCCTGTTACAGTGCACATTAAAAAGTGCCGAGGGGATACTAATTGATCTGCAGCCCTCCACTACGGCACCCATCGGGCGACAGATGTTTTTACTGAAAATTAAGAGGCACATTCTTGACTTTCTTATATTTGCATTGGTATATGAAAGCTATAAGAACACATACATGACCTTCTGGCCGTATTAGAAATTAATTTGCTGCGCATGGCTTTTCCAGAATTGTCCACATTCATACCCGGCCAGTTATGAGACCGGATATTCCGCCTCGTTGCTATTATATTTTTAAACATTGATTCAAGCCGCGTTTATTTCGTTTTTTCTTTCACCCGTGGTGGATATGTAGGCATTAGGTACAAAGGCAATGCTTTATCTTTTAGTGAAATATTTATTAACAAAGTACTTATTTACAAAATGGGGAGCAGTTTCCTCTCGGTGAGTCGTTCAGAAGAAGGTCAAAACGCTAAAATCAGGGAGACGCAAGCAAGTTAACCGAAGGGTGAAAATTCGGAGTTCCTAGAACATTTATGTGGCCTCATTACCTTTTTTCTTTCCCCCGTGGTGGATATGTAGGCATTAGGTGCAAAGACAATGCTTTATCTTTTAATAAAATATTTATTACCAGAGTACTTATTTACAAAATGGGGAGCAGTTTCCTCTCGGTGAGTCGTTCAGAAGAAGGTCAAAACGCTAAAATCAGGGAGACGCAAGGAAGTTAACCGAAGGGTGAAAATTCGGAGTTCCTAGAACATTTAGGTGGCCTTATTACCTTTTTTCTTTCCCCCGTGGTGGATATGTAGGCATTACGTACAAAGACAATGCTTTATCTTTTAATGAAATATTTATTACCAGAGTACTTATTTACAAAATGGGGAGCAGTTCCCTCTCGGTGAGTCATTCAGAAGAAGATCAAAACGGTAAAAGCAGGGAGACGCAAGGAAGTTAACCGAAGGGTAAAAATTCGGAGTTCCTAGAACATTTATGTGGCCTCATTACCTTTTTTCTTTCCTCCGTGGTGGATATGTAGGCATTAGGTACAAAGACAATGCTTTATCTTTTAATGAAATATTTATTAACAGAGTACTTATTTACAAAATGGGGAGCAGTTTCCTCTCGGTGAGTCGTACAGAAGAAGGTCAAAACGCTAAAAGCAGAGAGACGCAAGGAACCTACCGAAGGGTGAAAATACGGAGTTCCTAGAACATTTATGTGGTCTCATTACCTATAATGATATTCTGAGCCACGTGGCTGAAGATTACGTTGTGCGGGTAAACAGGCATTCAACAAAACTAAACTAAACAGCAATACATTCCTGCATGGATTGTCTTAATGATACGATATCGCCGCTCCACCCCGTATTAACGTGAATTCCATCATATTAATATCACATGCCTGAATAAGCCCGTACGTAATTATCTTGGTTCTCTCATAACAATCCGCAACAAACAACTCCTTAGGGGTATGACGCACGGCAGATCCTGTCTTTATTGATTAACTTTGACTCTGGTATTATTTTCGTGTGCATACTCGCAATTTTTACTCTTTCGACCATGTTCATTCCCAATGAATAATGATTTCTCAATGTCCTTTTGCAAATGTTGGCGACCCTATGTCATTCCGACTGAAAACTTAAGGAGGTCGTTATTCATCCTTAGCGAGCGAACCAGTTCTTCCACCATTAAAACCTCAATTCCTCGTGTCGGTCGTTATCGTAGGCGTGAGCTAGTTTTCACTCAGTTAATGATCATGAGGCCGAATTTCCGGAAAATGCTTTTTGTGTGTGTGTGTGGGGGGGGGGGGGGGGGGCGTGGAATGAACGCCCTTGGTACAGAGTACGAGTTTGCTAAGGAGAAAAGAACCTGGGCGATGTAACATGCGCTGCTTTCATTCTGAGCGGAAACGAAAAACATTACCTTTCGAAATGAATAAGGTGGTGTTTCTTTCTATATTTCCATTCGGCCTCGTTGCTATTGTATTTTTGAAACATTGATTCATGCTGCTTTTGTTGTTGTTGTTTTCTCTTTCCGCCGTGGTGGGTATGTAAGTATTAGGCACATAGGCAATGCTTTAACTTTTAATTAAATATTAATAACAAAGTATTCATTTACAAGATGGGGAACGGTTTCCTCTCGGCGAGTCGTCCAGATGCAGATCAAAACGGTAAAAGGAGGGAGACGCAAGGAAGTTAAACGAAGGGTGAAAATTCGGAGTTCCTAGAAAATTAATGTGGTCTCATTACCTATAATGATATTCCGAGCCACGTGGCTGAAGATTACGTCGTGCGGGTATACAGGCATTCAACAAAACTAAACTAAATGGCAATACATTCCTGAATGGATTGTATTAGTGATACGATATCGCCGCTCCACCCCGTATTATCGTGAATTCCGTCCTTTTAATATCGCATGCCTGGATAAACCCTGCGTAATTATCTTGGTCCTCCCATTTAAATGAAGATGCATTATTTAGTGAGTCACGTGCCACTTAGAACGGCTGCAGTCTATCTCAGCAGCAGCTGGGGGACAACTGCGATCGTATACTCCCCTGGCCCGACACACGCGCGCAAGCAGTACTGTGTACAAAACGAATCAAGCAGGCCACACCATCCCCTATACAACATGGCGGCGCACACAATATCAGCATATCTGTCCGACAATCAACACTAACGTTTTCTCACTCACTACATCATAGGAGTTCTTGGATGTCGTAGAATATTGTTTTACGCACCGGTATTACGCCTGGGGAAAGGGGCGCGCCGTTTGGGGGAATGCAGATTAGGCAAGCTGGTGTATATAACAGCGCAGAAATGTGTTAAACAGAACTCTTTAAGTCAGTTTACAATTTGCCTGTCGCGTTATCTAACACGAGTCTCACTCTTTGAGAAGGAAGGAAGGAAGGAATACGTTATTTCGTCCATCGGGATCAGGTATTGGGTGCGGAGGAGGTTATGCAAGGCCGAGAGGTGCACAGGTTAAGCAGTCAGGGTGCTGATCAGCGCATGATTTACATTCTTGGGGACAATGGTGTGGGATGGCTATGTCCGACAAAATTACCGAGCATAAAATAATACATTCACTCGCGTGTCTTAAAGGATGCGTGATCATCCTTAAAGTTCTCACAGCTTCATAACAAAAAGTAACAATCAGAAAATGCCCATTGATTGTAATAAATAAAAGGGAAAAAATGGTTCCAATCCACGCTGTGAAAGTGGTTGGAAAGCAAAGCTGTAAACGACACCCACAACAATTGGCCATGAGACGTCACTTGAATTCACACACGTGGCTCTGGCAGCAAGTGTCGGATCCTGTTTACGTCGCTCTCAAAAGAGACGGTACTGCTCTTTTCGTCGAGCTTTGTATTCCCGCTCTTCTTCTGCAGTTTTCGCTTTGCGTGGTCTCCCCATGGCAGCCTGCGATGAACTGAAGCCGTTGCTAGAAGGGTTCCGCGTTAGCGGTTACCTGGAAATCGCGGGGGCGGCGGCCCGAACGCAGTTGCGTCGGCCATGGCCGGGCTAGAGCGGCGGACGCCGCCGCTGTAGCCCGGCCGTGCCTCGACAGAAAGAAAACGGAGAGGAGCGTCCTTTGAAGGGCGAGGAGGAGGGCGGCACCTGCGTCATCTCTCGCACTACCTCCCCGACACTCTTACTTCATGTGTCGCCTCCAAAGCACCCTCCTCCTCCCCAGCCGCTATATCAAAACCAGCGTCTGTGTCCCCGTCTCCACTTGTGGGCGTAGCTTAGTCGATAAGACGACGGACTCTCTGGCCATTCGATCCCTGGCGGGGTCAGTAGTTTTATTTAGCCTGGTTGGGAGTTTCTCGTGGCGCACGCGACGAAACCGTTGGCTGGTAGACGTAGAAAGCTTTGCTTTAAAAAGCAAAACACGTGAGAAACAATAAAGAAATTGTAACAGTTGCAATGAGAAAAAACACAACCTAAAACGCAGAAGACAAGCGTGGGATTTTCTTTGGGGGGGAGGGGGGGGTGGGGGGGGGTGTTTGGATTATGCAATCCGAATCAGAATTATCTCAAAGAACGGCCGTAACTTTGAAGCGTGGTGGTATTGGCGTGCAAATGAGTGCATTCTTCGGCTCGGGAGTGACGCGGGGGACGGGAGAAGTATGCGTCGTTTAGCGCGTCGTTGTGGGTCCTGAACCAGGTGGTCTATATGTGATTTCTACAGTCCCCCCTGACTCCCGAACGTAGAAATGCATGCATTTGCACGCTAATACCACACCGTTTCGAAGTGACGGCCATTGTTTTAGAAAATTCGGCCACAAGTTAGATTTTTCATAAAGGTTTTTACACGAAGCTACGGTATCTGGCCGTGCCTGCCAAAGTGTAAAGCGGAACAATGAGCTGCTCATCACCGCCCTCCGCCACTTTATCGCCGTAAAGGGGGCGTATGGACAGGCGAGACGATGTTGTTAACAGCCTTTTTCAAGGGGGCGTGTTCTGACTTGCTGAAGTAAAAAAAAAATGTGCTGAAGGCGGAGACGATAAGTTACGGGACACGAAGCAAGCGATGGAAGCACCAAAGTTTGTTGCAGGGCGGACACGCTGATATGACTTGGATATTGTGAAGTAATAAAATTCGCTGTGCGGGTTTTAAATGCAGAGCATTTCTTTAACTCACGATGTCACCCGTTCTTGGCGTCCGTAGTTGTCCGCATCGCTCGCAGGTGCGCCCTGTCGGCGCGATCGTGGCGTGATAAAGGCGGTTGTCGGCGAGGCTGGAACGCGCTCATCGCCGCGCTATCTCGTCAGCCCCGCTCCTCCTTGCCTGCTCTCCGCTCGCATCGCGCGCTCTCTCCGCGGTCGGTTCGCGCCCAACAGGTGGGGACGCGCGCGTCGCGGGATCAACAACATCTGTGGCGTGATCGTGACGTCAGCATCGCGCGCGCGTGGCGCGATCGTGGCGTGATAAAGGCGGCTGTCGGCGAGGCTGGAACGCACTCATCACCGCGCTCTCTCGTCAGCAATTGCCACAAGTGCAACAACATTAACGTAACGCAAACTACTTAACGCCGTGCGCCCCCGGAAATGCTGTGCATTTGATCGTGCCCCTCGCGAGGGGGATGTTTCTTCCATCAGGAAAATGGCTACCGCTGGCGGGAATCGAACCCGCGTCCTCGGGCACAGCATTTCTTCCACCCGTCGTCTTGTAATGATTCACTCAGTTAGGACGGTGACGCTGCTGAGCCCAGAAACGGCCGCCAAAGGGCTGCGCCCTAAAATAACAGCTTCAAAATTTTTTTACGACTTCTAAACCATCGGTGAGATAAGCTCGGGAGGGATGCAAGATGGATGATGCGCACTGGCGTTTTGGTGGCCCGTATTGGTCGGTTCTCAGTCGGCTTGAATGTACAGGTAGGAACCCCATGCCTACTGACAAAATAAAGAATGCCTATGTTGGCTGAGTGAACGGGAAAACTCTCGCAGCATTTTATGTGGCTTTGATGCGAACTGAGCGGCTTTCCACGTGCGCGATATTGAAATAGTTTCTCCAATGCGGAAACACGGTGCTCTAAGGTCGCGACGCTCGTTTGAAAGGGTCGCCCCTTCATTCAATACTTGCAGAGCTCGGTAGAACACGGAGAACGTCTTTGTCGCCATGGCTACACGTATGCGTGTGATAGGAATTGTCGAGCCAACTGCATCGTAAAAATGAAATGCGTTGTGTGCACCACTTTGGCAACCTAGAGGAATTGGTTGCATCCCGGGGCTGTGTGCTTGTGCGCTTTATTTTTAACATCTTCGTGCGAAATTCCCAAGCATGAACGCACTGTTTCGCACAAAAATTTGAAGAGGGGTCGGATTCTGGTAAAGGCGCTTCGGACACCAATGAAGTGCCTTGAGCGGTACCCAACCAAACTTCTATTTTTTCTGCGAGCGTGCGGGGGCACGTATTTTTAATACAAACTTCACGCGTTAAACCCAGTAGTCAGAACTGAATATGAAACCAGGCCAGACGGGTTCTGAGACGGGGAGCAACGATAACGACTCATCCACAATTTCCTTATCTGATAAAAATGAAATTTCATGGTTATAAACACCAGGAGGGAGGCGTAACAACAATGAATCAAGGTTTGTATTATTCAGCTGAACTGGTTCATCAGGTGAGGAGGAATTAAAGAGACCCACGCACATACCAACTTACGGGCATTGCGGGACATTTGCCAAGGTCAGTTCGTTGTTAGACAGATTCATAGAGTCATCCTGTGTACAAAAAATGGTGCAGGTCATCTCGCGAGAAAAAAGGAAACGGCTGCATACCGACGCTACCGCGCGTCCGCGGCTGGAATTGGCCAAGATTGTATGCAGGCTGTGAATGCCGGCTTTCTATAGCTCAATGACTTACACGCTCACATGCTATGTCAGACGCTAGGTTCACTTTCCGACCTTTTGAGCACTTCCCTCCGGTTATCTAGGGAAAAGGACCACTGAAATTGTCGTTCCCAAAATACCAGAGACCTGGGATATGGACCCCCACCTCACCCAGAGCGGCCGCCAACGGCCGGACCATCTTGGTAGAGGTGGGTAACATATTTGGTTCGAAGGGAGATATCAGATTCCAGATAGAAAAAAAAGACTTGAAAATCGCTATATAGCGCGAAGCATTCATGGTTTTTATTTATCTCTTTTTTTTTTGTTCTGCCTATCTCGCTTAGACCACTGCCCGGGCCCGGGCTGACCCGAAAGCCCGGGCCCGGCCCGTTTATTGGTGGGCCCGGGCCGCTTATGGCTCGAAGCCGTAGGCCTGGGCTGTGATTGATCTTGATGCATTGGGACTACGCCGTTAATACTCCCGGCGTGAAGTATTAACGGGTTCATAGTTGAAGAAACTGGTGATCGCCGACCAAAGGTTTGCTTAAAAAAAGGTAAAAAGACGTTAACGGAACCTTTCGTCGGCGATCACGGGTTTCTTCAACTATGAATCTTTTTCCCGACCTTACAATATTTCGTCAAACCTTAGATTTCGTGTACAAAGGGGCATTTAAAAAAATCAGAGTTTACTTCCCCACGCTTCTTGATGTTGCTAGTTGTACGCATCGTTAAAAAAAATTTTTTTTTGCAGCTGTGGTCACTGGTAGTCATTGCCAGGTAGTCCCTGCTCTTTTGGCGAGGGAGTCACTGTTCTCTTATTTTAATGAAATTTCATGTACTGCATCAAATTTCATATTTTGGGGCATAACATACCAAAGATACGATTACAAGGAACGCCGCATCGGGGAACAGAAAATTTCAGACAACCTGGAGATCGGCACCTATGTCTATGTACACCTGTGTTTTACATGTCGCACCCATCGAAATGCGGCTGCCGTGGCCGGGAATCGAACTCGCGTGCAAGAGAAACAGAACCACTAAACAGCCACTGCACGTAGAACATTTCAGTGCATGTAGTGTACTCGTGAATTGAAACGCTTTATCAAAAATGACAGCATACCAACTTTTGCCCGAGACGACCACGTGATGTCGCCGAGAATCTGGTCCACAAAAGTGATGGTGGCTCAGACGTAAAAATACCAGCTGTTATTACGGCGATGTGACGTGAACTGATGACGGTGGATGCTAAAGTACGTGCACTGTTTAACCGTAAATTTTCCGATTTTAATCCATGAGTGCTGTACACACTGGATACTCCGTCTGACGGACCGCTACGAAGAGCCCAAATATAACAATCAAATTTCTTGAGTGTCTAAGCACGGGACCGTTCACGCAAACGCGAGCCCTCCCTAGGCTTAGAAATAGATGACCGGATCCTGGCCGGATCCGGGCTGGGATAACTTATAGACGCACGGTCCCGGGCCGGGCCTGGCCGATATGTTACGGATCCGGGTCGGGCTCGGGCTTCATAAAACAGGCTCGATCCGGGACCGGGCCTTATAATCCTCCCACTGCAGTGCTCTAATCTCGCTTCTCTGCGATGCAGTTTTTAACCCATATGGTATCTTTTTCTTTATGTGTCTTTAAGTTATCGCTTGAAGACACTATATTACGTTTTGTTAGTTCATTATCAGGTTTTCTGTTGTTTTTCGCTGGTCTCTTGAGGACGCTGTATTAGATGAACATTTGCAATATTATTCGTTCATTTTTATGTTTTCCATTTTTTATTTAAATTATTTACATTTTACTGTTTTCAATTTCTGTATATTTGTTTTGATTGCGGTTATTTTGCCTATTTCTCAGTTTCTTCGTATTTTTACTTTCGTGTGTGTCGGTGCGCTTGCGTGCGTGCGTGCACGAACGCGTGTGGGGGTGCTTGTGTGAGTCCCTCTCTAACTGACTGACGCATTAAAATGTCCAAGGTTTATTCTAGAGCCCTTGCGAAACAATTCGTGTGAACAATGAATATGATGACAGGAGTGCGCGCGTCGACACATGCGTCCCGTGTAGGATAGCATCGCGGGCCGTATACGTCTTCCGATCCGCGTCGCTGTGATTTGAAGAGCAGGTACACAAAGAGAGCCGGTTAATGTTGCAGGTCAAAAAGAGACACTGGTGACCACCGCATCACCCGCCCTTGAGCACTCTAAAACAATACCCATCCCCTTGAGTGTTCCATTTCTTGCTACGCCGAGTAGCTAAAGCCGTACTTTTGGCATCAGGAGCAAGGTCGCTATCCTAAGCCTAAATTTGCTTATCACTTAACCGGCCATAACGATGCCGGTGCGTTTTGCCCAACGCAGTAAGGGCGCATACGTTTGACAGACGTTTGCATTGGGCCAGGCATATATCATATGCATGATTAAAGGAAATAAATCACGAGAAAAAAATCTACCATACCATCCTAAAAAAAGTTGAAACAAGCCCAAAAGTGATGATTTTTCGAAAACTAAGTACACGCATCTAAGAACGATCTAAATGTATACGAACAAGTTATTTATAAAATAAAGGTACATTATTGTCCTCGTTTTTTTATTATGGATGCACGTATTATCTTATCCAGAACCTTTCAGTTTTCGCGACCTAACGAAGTCACCGGGAACCGCCAATTATTTCGTTAAATCGATACGTCATAAAATCTGGACTGTCATTTTACAAGCAGTTGATCCATAAATTCGATGACTAAAGGGAGGCGCATCCCAGCTGCTACCATGACATCATAATTGCGGCGGCCGCGGCGCTCGCCTGCAAATACTTTAGCAATGCGCTAAACGACCGCAGTGAAAATAACGAGAAAAAAAACGTTAGGGTTTCTCGGGAAAGCGGCGTCGTTTCCTTCCAAAAAAACCTGTTATTTTCGCCTGCGTAAGCTTCATTAGCATTCCGCGATCACACTTTTCGTAGCAGGCAAGCGCGGTCAATGCTTCTTCGGTTTCTTCGTGAGCAAACGCTAAAGAAAGTCAGTAGCTTTCGTCACCTGGCCTGAAGCGGGCACAGGAGCTTAAGCATTTCTGGGTCCTCAGCATCCTCTGACAACACTTGTGCGTCGTAAACTAACTGCAGGATTTCTTCATCGTTCAAAACCTCCGTCGTCTCTGCCTGTGCGTCGTCATTGAGATAGTTGCGGAAGCTCAGATCTGCTGCCACCTCGTTCGTTAAGTCGCCGCAGCTCGAAACACTTCGTTAAATCGGGAATGGTGCCGTATAGGCACCATTCCCATGCCGTATAGGCACCGTATAGGCAGCATTGAGTCGTATAGGCATCTGCGGGGGAATCCAAACTTGTTCGTCAGATCGAGACATTCGTGAGGTCTCGTTTCGTTAGATAGAGTTTTGACTGTATTCAAATGTCCGTTTTAGCCGAATAGCAGCCCGGTTTCACGCATATAGAGTCGTCTAAACGGGCAATTGCCATGTAATTTCTTCCGAGATACAGTTGATTACACAAGAGTTAGAGCCGTTTTCTGTAATCGCACTCCCTCCGTAGATGGCCATGCTTCACTGCAGAACAGGCAATGTGGAAACGCCAGCTTACAAAGACCAAGGTTACACCGATACCCTGAAGGTCGGCTTCGTCTTTGAACACAAATGCCTTGTTGGGAAGACATGTTTGTAGTAGCATCTAGGCCGTCTTTTGTAAAAATATGAAGGTCCTAGGACCCGCTTAAATATTTTTATGCGAGCTTTTCGGTCGGCGCACCAGTCTACGGGGATATGCATTAGTTTTTTGACAGGACGTCGGTTCCACTAACAAAGCTTGCGCTTTAAAAACCCCCGGTACTCTTGATTATAATTTGGCCCGCTGGCACCTCTGCTACACAATTTAGTTCTTTTTTTTTGTGTGTGGCTCGTATCACACACTTGCTTCACAGGTGACCGATTGCGTTCCATTCAGGTAACTCTAGTTCAAATGACTCCTTCACTCGTATAGTTCCCTGCTAATTCGCACTCATTTTGGTGACAAGTTGAGGCCTGGTGACGGCCTTCCTAGCGAACGAGAAGCGATTTGCAAGAAATAAAAAATATCCATGGGCAAAAATTAACTACTCTGATTAGTTTTGATGGTAGCCTATCAAGACAGAAACCAAATGGCTAACTCTCTGCAGTGCTAAAGCGGCAATGATAGCTAGTTTTTCACTACATTATTGCCCTGGCGCGGGAGAAGAGGGGCCCTAAGCAGCGGCGTTATCGTTAAACGTGAACGGCCGGAAGTATTCGCTAGTATACACCAAGACAAAAGAGAAAATAAGGCTTGATTGATTTGTACGCTACAATGGCAACACCAAAAGAATGGAATCGGAGAAACATACTCTTACACAAGCCCCAAGTGGTCCATAAATATATTCCAAAGGTTTATCCTGCACAGAATCGGCCTGCGCTCAATCCAACCTATAAAAAAGAACGTTTGCATTAAGCACTATGTCGTGTACGGTACATTAAACAATCTTTCCACGTACAGGAACGGTACATCTAGTGGAAAGCGATAAGATTATGCATTCCAGCCAGTGGGTTTGCGTAAACGGTTCATTAATCGCCCATCTCGTTCGCCTATATCCATAAACTGCGTGCGAACAGTGTCCACACTGGCGTATGAAGATACATTGATGTGATTCGCGCTTACAAAGTCTTCAGGCCCTAGTTAACTACTGGGGACCCAAATAACACGTTCAGCTCAACCGGCGCTCCTCAAAGATTGATTATCGCGTGTTCCACTCTAGTAGCTCTCACGGGGCTCCTCGGTTCTCTCCCCCCCCCCCCCCCCCTCCTCCTTTCCTCCACCTTCTATCTCGGACGGACTCCTGGCAACCTCTTAGTCTCCTATGTATGATGAGTCAATATTAATGTAAATGGCACTGAGTGGAGCTCATTCTAAAACTTTCGTGCGTGTGTGCGTGTGTGCGTCGATGTAGGTTAAAGGAGCACTGACACGAAAATTTTATGTTACACTTTTATTGCTTTTATTGATGCTTAATGGTCTGGTGAACCTGAAACAGCACTTCAAATACTTCAGCGCGCGATAGTTAATTACATTGAACGGCCTGAAAATCGTTTGTTTCAAATTCCCGCGCTTTCATCCCAAACGGCGCATATGACAGCCTCCCGGTTTGACCTCACCGCTTTGTGCGGACGTCACCGGCGCCCGCTTGAGAGGGTGTTGCGCCCTCTCGCCGCTCGTAGGGCCGCGCGCGTGAAGTGACGTCACGAGTTTTTGGCGAGCGCTGTCGCGTCACTTATTTTTCCTCTCCTGGAGTGATGTCACGCTGATGTCCATTTGCTGAGTGCCGCTCCGCGCGCTGCTCCGTCGGCACGATAAATGCGATCCAATTGAGCTATGTTCTTCGCGTCGCAGGCCCCTCATATTTCAGCCAGGGTATTCTGTTGAGTAAAGGAAGCGAACTGTGCAATAATATTAACGCCGAAAATTGGTGTTAGTGCTCCTTTAAGAAGGTAGTAGAATACAATGCTCGTAACTCTTGTGATTTTGATGCGCCATTGGTCCTGAAGCGAGAAGTTTAGCGTTGCGCCCAGCGATGCCTTGACGAGACCGTTATGTCACGTGATACATATCGTGGGCTGTGAAAATAAGCGGAGGGCACGATGCGATGGTGTAGCTCGTAACGTAATACGCTCTCGCTCTTCCGTCCGCTACCCTGCTACCGCGTGTACTTTGCCTTTTAGGAACCGTTGTCGTCGAGTTATCGTCGAGAACAATGGTTCCTAACCGATTTCTGGCCTCTATGAATGTTTTCATAATTTTTAACGCCAAAGAAGCAGTGAGCTGTGTTGGAAAAAAATACAGCGTCGTTGCCAAGAGAAATAGCCTACGGCGCGAATAATAAAGCCAGCTGAAAGAATTCTCGTAGGAACGCAAAATTCATCATAAAAGCTTCTATAAACAAGGTATAGTTGTTAAATTTAGAGGGAAATTCGGTAAATGTGGTTCTGAAAGCCATATATTTTGCCGTGGTTGAACGCCGAGACACACATTTTGCGAGCGGTAGGTCACTTTTCGCGCCGAGAGGGCGCAGTGAACGCGCACACAGTTGCACCGCAAGACCAAAAACACCGGCGCTGTGCGGTTGAGTGCAGCCAGCGCCTCCTTGTATCATTTTCTGATGGCACGCGCTCCTACTCATTCCCCGTATCCCCCTCTCCGCATTCCCTCCTTGGAGCAAACGAGCGATTAAACGATTCCATTCCGCAACCTCACGAAGAGCTGGCTTGACCTTGTACGAGCTGGAAGGTGTAGGTTAGTGCCTGGAGCAATAGAGTTCTTGGTCTAAAAAATGAGGCAATTTTAACTTCATGGGATGGATGAAATGCGGTACACGCTCGGAGCGTGATGTCACCTATAATGGTGGCAATCATTATGCACTGCGTTTCGTACACGCCAACAGTAAACTAATCACGGAAGTTCACGTTTTTCACGAGTACTAAACGCGGGCGAAACAAATACTTATTGACTATGGTAACGGCTTTAGCTTTTGTTAGTTCAGCCGTGACGACTTCAATGCTGAAGTTTCATTTTATAAAACGTGTTCGGCACCATATTTGTGTTGCCTCGATTCTCTGATTCCAAGCGTTCTCCCTCGAATATGGGCTCTCACATATTCTCGCTACAAACTACCGGACAAAAAAAAATAAGTTCGCTCTCCCTCCCTCCCTCCCTCCCTCCCTCCCTCCCTCCCTCCCTCCCTCTTTCTCTCTCTCTGACACACACACACGCATGCACATACACACACACACACATGTGTCGAAGTCTGAATGCTTCTTCTATATTACGAAACCTGGATTGTCGGTCTGTAACAACATGGCGTTTCTTTTGCGCGACCACTGACTCGGGCTTTCGCAATACCTGTTAAGCAACCAGAAAGTTTGGCGCGATGGCTTTTAAGACGAGCACTGCTCGGGATAATAGAACACCGCTGTCAATCGCATTGACCAACTGTATTGCCTGCCGCCCACCAACAGTACGACCGTCTTGTTTCCTGTCAACGCATCTCAGCATTTATCGCAGTTACGCTTTCCAGGATATGTGTGGACAATGTACCCATTCGAGCAAGCAAGAAGAGGAATAGTACATTCGATTTTTTATATCTGACGCATTTTCTGATGAATTCCGCGCGGTTTTTTGCGTTGATTTTAGCCCTCACATTTTTGGCTCTGGCTACTTTGCGTCTGTTATATGGCGCCGCTTACTTCAAGTCAACTGCAGCGACAACAGGATGAGAGGGGGAAATTTAAGCTTTTACACCGACAGCCTGGCATGTCCCGTTCTGCAATAATCCGTCGTCGGCGTTGTCGGTGTGACTACGGTGATACTATAAATCCCATTGAGACGTCAACATATATCCCGCCACAATTATTACGTACCAACTCAGGTGGATTGGCTTGGCCAGTGACGATTACCGCTATCGTAATAAACTCTCAGCCAATTCACCAGTTTAAATTTGGCTGCGACGTCAACAAACCCAGCGCAATTCTTACACATAGAGGTGATTGGCCAACGCCGATGACGGCTGCCGTCAGAAGCTCGTGGCCGATGCATCCAATCGTCATTTCGCTGTGAATGCTCACTTACCTACTCGGGAGGACTGCCCAGGGACGATGAAAACTCCCGTCAGAAGCCCACTGCCAATTTCATTTCCAATCGGCTGCGGCGTCACATACGTACCCACAAATCTCGTATACTCACTTGAGAGAATAGACATTTTCCACCCCAAGAAAAACGCTAGTAGCGGCGATTGCGAAAACCACATTTGGTTCTTTTTTCGACCGCGGTTGCAGTTGACGCCGTTATCCAAAATTGGTAATCACGGGAGCCGCCCATGCTCATAGCTAACAGGCATGCCTTGCATGCTCAGCGCGCTCCATTTTTTTTTTAACTTCATGCGCAAAGGTCACACTTCTGATCCGCTGTTGACGAAGTTTATACGTTTCCCAGTGCCAATTTGCTGTCCAATGACTTAGCGCTTTGCCAGAGGTCACAGAATGCCACCCGTAATTTGTTCGCCGGTGGGCCCGGCGAGCCCATGCAACGCCGCCTATATGTGCTGTTGCCTGTCGCGGGAGCCGAAAATAGATAAATACCCACTTTCTTG
Source organism: Haemaphysalis longicornis (assembly GCF_048455015.1). Classification (NCBI taxonomy): domain Eukaryota; kingdom Metazoa; phylum Arthropoda; class Arachnida; order Ixodida; family Ixodidae; genus Haemaphysalis; species Haemaphysalis longicornis. The sequence continues at coordinate 270,458,902 of NW_027526203.1, forward strand.
TTGCTCTCTCCTTCCATTTCCTGAGCGCGAGCCTTCGCGTGTGTCCCCGTCTTGGGCAGACGCCCGCTTGGCATTGTCGCTTGCAGGAACTATGGGAACAATTTACAGGGTTTACCCAGACTTCGCGAGGTGGCGTATACGCGTCCATGTTTTCTCGGTGCGTGTCTGTCAAGTTGTGTGTTAAGCTCGAGAAATGACGTAGACGGCACGCTTACAATCTAAGAAGTCTCCGTAGGCCGTCTTCACCACAGCACTCCAGAATGACCAATTGAAGTGACCAATAGTGCCAGTTCGGAGAATGACGAAGCCACACATATGATTTGATTAAAGAAGTGCACGTGCGCGCGGACAACGCGCAAGGCGTGAATGGCGTTTTGTGTTGCGCCTATGTCCTTTTTCCAATGTGCCTGCGCCTATGTCCTTTTTCACTGAAATCGGATGCTCGGCCATGTAATTCGTCAAATTTGCACTTCGATTGGTCAGTCTGGAGCATTGGTGTGAAGACGCCCTCCGGGGACTTCTTGAGTGTAGGGTCGCCCGCTTCCGCGTCCCTACACTGGGGCGCTTGTCCCACTTTTGTTTACAAAAGCCAAGCCTACATTTTGAGACAGATGGGAACTAGATGGCATTCCTCCGTGCCGTCGTAACAAGAATTTAGCTTTCCGGCTGGCCGAAGTTGTGTACATTCCCAGGGTTGGGTGTAGAGCAATCAGAAAGAGAGAAAAAAATCATGGAACATGAATGTGGACAACGAAGAAAAGGGCGAACGGTTGCTGCGGAGGTTAGGACATCATGCGATAGATGTGCGGCGCGGGTTATCGACCGAGAGAAAAACAAGACTTGAAAGATCGCGACGGTGCCAGCGGGAGCAGCTGCTGGCTGCCATGTTACTGTCGTGCTAGGCTTAACAAGCGCATGTGACAAGCCAGATGGTGATGTCAAAGGGAGGCGTCCCAAAACGTGCGTAGTTTGTCCCAGTTCGAACCCGTGCAGAAGGGCACGTATTCGACGGTGACAGGGGGATATTCAGCGGGGGGATGACGCGCAAGGGGACAGGTAAACGGAAAAGCACGGCGGCAAAGGAAGAGGCCTCGGGAAGGCTGGCCGGAGTTCGGGACTTGACACCGCATCGATTAGGCGCACGTGACGTGTTTACACTGCGCGAAAGGGCTTCTTTCTAGGCTTCACTCGGCAGTGACGGGTAATAGCCTTTCTGACGGCAACTCCTGTGCGATGTGATAGAGACGTACACCGGCGATAATTTCTCCCGAGAACGCTCCAACATTGTAGGCAATAAAATGTGTACAAAATAATGCTCTGTAACTAGAGTAATAAAGCGCTTATCCATCCCATCTATCTTAATTAGAGAAAGGAAAACAACCTTAGAGCAGGACGTTGAGAACGTGGAAAAAATGTGGGGTAATCTGATGCAAATCTGTTTTAAAAGCCCCGGAAAACCTCGTTTGGATCATTTGCTTCATTAGACGCGTCCAAAATGCATTTGTTGCATTTTTTAGCGTGTGGGCATCAGACTCGAGAGCAAACTCGTGCTTATAAAGCGTAGCATGATACACTTCTGGGGATATACGTGCAACTGTGTGGTTTTGTAACGCTGTTGTAGCCAGTGCAATGCACTCAGGGTACCCGCGCAGTGGTTTACCCTCCTAGAGCTAGATTTATTTATTTATTTATTTATTTATTTATTTATTTATTTATTTATTTATTTATTTATTTATTTATGAAGTTGTTGTCTGACTGAAGTGATTAGATTTGATTGGTCTCTTTGAGAAGCGTTGCCCAGTACACCTGTAATACTGTGCGGGTATATAACACTATGCAGGGATTCCGACACAGGCTTTGGAGCACGTGCACACATTTCGTGTTGTGGACGAACCTAGAGCTTTCCGCACACATAGAAAAGAAAAGCTCATAATTGTCGGGTTTTATTCACTCCTAGTACAAAAGAAAGGGACAGAAGCCAAGGCTGAATTGACTTACCCATAGGAAAAATGTTGGCCGGTCCAGCGGACGACCTTTCGAGAGGCACGCTCCTATGAAAAGCAAGAGATTAAACCACCACTTGAATGAAAGACAGTGAGAGAGGGGGACTGTAAAAGAGGCTGAGGAAACGATCATACGAGCTTACGGATGCTCAGAAAAGGCGCGTACGCACCGACCCGCATGACTCTTTCAAGCCTACAACACTTCGGAGATTGGTTGCAGAGGTTCCAAAACAAGTCTTTCTTGCGCTACTTCAATGCAAAAATTTAGGCCTGTCTGTCTGTCTGTCTGTCTGTCTGTCTGTCTGTCTGTCTGTCTGTCTGTCTGTCTGTCTGTCTGTCTGTCCGTCCGTCCGTCCGTCCATCGGTCGGTCGGTCGGTCCGTCGGTCCGGCCGGCCTTCTGTCCATTCTTCCGGCCAAAAATTGAAACAATTCGTCGAAAAGACGTATATGTAGCCAGAACTATTTCAAACTGAAACGCCACTACCGCACGTTCTCTCCTATGCAGGCTCAGAATATATTGTGACAAATACGAGAAATAAAAATTGGGCTTTAAATGCAGAAGCTGGACAAATGTGTACAGTAAAAAAAGACAGAAACCGGCACAACAAAACGGCGGAACGTCCAAACGGGTCCTCTGCCTTCTCTTAGTCTAGCGCCGTCTTCATTGTTGTGTCCGCGGCACATATCCTGAAGCAAAGTGACCCTTTGCATAGTTCTAGGATCACACACGCGGCATTACCCCCTCCCTGGAGCGGCATCGTCCGGAGCCTTCGGAAAATGCAACTGAGAGAAAAAACGGCGCAGCTTGCACTAGTGGTGCAAGGCTGGAGAAACAGCAAAGCTGGCTGCCCCTCTCCCTTCGTCGGAGTCCCGGCTGTTGCATTATCATCTGCAGCAGCAGCCCACTAGTCCCACTGCAGGAAGAAGGCCTTTCCCATCGACCTCCAACCGCTCCTGTTCCGCGTCTCTCGAGTCCATTCTTTGCCTCCGAATTTCCTTATTTCTTCCCTCCGTCGAGCAATTGGCCCTCCTTTTTTCTAGACCCGTCTCGCGGTGTCCACTATGTCAGCCTGGAAGACCACCGATTGTCAACTGGCCTAATTACGTGACCAGCCGAAGTGCATTTCTTTTTCTTTATTTTAACTATGTATTGTACTCTAGTTTGTTCTCTTATACAGGAAGATCGTTTCCTGTCTATAAGTGTTATCCCGATCATTATTCGTTCCATGGCCCATTGAGCCTACCTAAGTTTGCTTCCAAGTTGCTTAGGAAGGCGCCAAGTTTCCGCTCCGTGTCATCACCTCATATTTATATCCGAACATACTGCTGCAAGTTCTTCACGGCTGGCAGTCCCGGATCGTTTCGACGGCAGGCTTTCACATCTCTTTCAAAGTGGACCGCGTCAGCACGCGCTAGAACCCGCGGCCTTGTCCAAAGCCATAGCCTCCTGTATTTTGCCAACGCCCGCGCTACGAACCGAAAGAAAATGATGTGCTCCCGGAATGCGGTGATAGCTCAGTCAGATAGACAATTCATAACGCGAGGGACACAGGTTCGATTGCGACCACAGGAAGCGTTTCTTTCTTTCCTTTTGAATGCACGTTGGACTGTTCCTAATGCCTTGTTTTTCGCTTTCCCCGAGGAATTCTCTGTTTTGCTGGTTTCTAACACTCCTTTATATTTCGTCACCAAGTAAATAAGGTACTGTCATTCATCTGTGGTGTCGACGAAGGGTGAAGCTGTCGTGCTGTTATCACTCATGATTTGGAGTACTCGAAGACACGTTCTCCTGAAATGATGCTCCGTTATACAATGGATCCCATTCGTGGGGTGTCCCAACATAGTTCCTCAGGACATCAATAAAAGTTTGTCTGTCTGTGAACGGGCGCCGTACACACACAAGCGAGCGGACGCGGCAGGTTGTTGCCAGGCGGGAGGACGCTTTCTGCCATTCAGCTGCACAGTTTCTGCTATGTTAAAATAAAATCTCATAAACAAAGAGCCCCTCTTTTAATTAGGCACTCTTTTATTGTAAAACAATTAAGCAACTACGTTTCAATTTTAAGCCTAGCATTTGTTTTGGATTAAACTTAAACGCGTAGTCTCCGCCACAAGTGACTGTCATGTCGATGATGTGGCGAGGAGGATTTCTCGCGGATCGACTCCGCTGAGAAATTTGGAAGGGCCATTAGGGAAACGCGTTGGCCACTCGAGCGTTGCAGCCCCGCAGACGGCTACTTGCTGGAGTTGACTAGGTGCGATTAGGAATACGAGGGTAAGTCCTACTTCACCCCATTACTTCGCGCAAACAAAACATTCGGTACATGTGAGGGAAGATGTACCCTGAGTTCACGCGTTATTTCAGAAGGGAACACGTCGCGTTTGTTTTTACGCTATCAAGTGAAAAAATAACACGTTAAAAATGACGTAGATAGGCTCTAGCTGATGCGATATAAACGCAAGGAAAAGAATGTTCGTGCCCTCGTGCTATTTCAGGCACAACAAAAAACAAAAGGAAAGAATTCGCGCTGTCCCAACACATGGTGCGCGAGCAGTGCGGAGGCGGGAAATTTGAATTGCATTTTCATTCAATTTATCATGAGAGGAGCGAGAGGGGATGGGAGAGCGTGATGGATGGATGCGGAGAGCGGAGAAGGAGTTACGTGGTAGCGTCGGCAGACGGCTATCGTGTTTCAACGACATTTGCAGTGAAGCAAGCAGATACGCGACCGATTGTTTAAAATGGCTGAGAACAGCTGACTTGTTAGTTCCTGAGATAGCATTGGCATTAGGCACCCAAATTCAGTACTGCTGGTTCACTTTTCGTATTTTTTATCACGGTGAAATGAAAACTCCTTGATTGGCGCAGGGGAAGTAATACAAAAACAGTCAGCATCGGAGGGCCCGATATCCGTTCAATGCTGCACCATCTAACTGCCGGAATCGGAAAGTACTCACTTACGCTTAGGCTTTGGGGGTTAGAGTGCAAGCCCCATAAGTAAGGCGGATTCCTTCTTAGCGCTTGCGCCATTTCACGATGTAGCCAGATAGCGCCGCTGTGGAGTTGTGGCTTTCACTGCTGTGGCTTTTCTGTGTGCGGTGCTTGTCCCCTCAAGAGCCGCGCGTTGTGGCTACCGAACGTATACTACATTCAAACTGGAATTTTGATACAAAGTAAGCGGAATAATTGCATCGTGGTGTTCCCTAAAGGTAAACTAGCGAGAACCAAATAATGCATCTTGCGTGTTTCCAAGGCTGAAACCCACCATTCGCAACCTGCCCGCCTGCATAGCTGTCTTAAAGGGACACAGCAATACTTCCATGAACTTCTTGTAAAATCTGAAATGCTTTCTCAAGCTAGTGAACAAGCGCATCGAGTACATAGATAGGGGAGTCACAAAGTACCCCAGCTAAATATTCAGGCTGTATGCCCATCAGATAACGTAGGAAATTTCCCAAAAGGCTGCATATCTTTCTCGGTCTGGGAATTGTTTCCGCATTTGAGTGACGTCATTACGTCCATATAGGGGCTATTGGCCGGCTTCCTTTCAGACGCACCGATTCCTAATTCCCACAAGGAAATAGGGATACTATGCATGATTAAGATTCATGGTCCCTTTTGTCCCTGTTTTCCTCGCGCTGTTTTTCACCAACTAGCCCAACTTGCCATCTTACTTCAATACTATGCATGAACGGTCCTTATCGGTCCGAGGCGTAACAAGGGACACAAAGCGGGGCGAAACATAGCTGCTTGGTTGCAAGATCACTTGTTCCTGCTGTGTAAAGGTGGGCGTATTGAATAGCTTGCGACCTTTGCCATAGAAACGTGTGTGAGAGGCCTACAGGAGCAATTCCAGTGTTTCATTACATAAGCAGCAATTAGGTGACTTGCACATCGCGTTTCCGCAAATAGCGCCTACGAGGGCGCGTGGCAAAGCCTATCATCAGTAGTAACGAAGAGAGGAAGAAGAAGACGCAGAGGGTAAAACAATGGCAGTTTTCAACTTTTCCCCGCTGAGGCGGCCGCTTTTCAGATGGAGGTGCAAAGCAAGGCCGACTGTGTGCCGAGGTGTCTGACCGCGCTAAAGGTCCATACGGGGTCAAAATGAACCCAGAGCACTCCACTAGTGCGCGCCACCATAGCCCAGGTGTGTCTTCGGCGCGACTCCGCCCCCTCCCTCCCCCATTCCTTAAGTGAGTTTTTTGAATAATGAAAGCACGCAGTTGCACCACTTGGGCCCGTGCCATCCAAGCCGATATGAATAAAGTGACGCCACTGTAGGCGCCACCGTATGACTGTACATGAAATGAGCGCGCTACCCGGTTCGCGAGACTTGTTCAAATTTCATCGGCGTGTTGTATACGGCGATTGACTGCAGCTGTGGAACGTGGTCGCCCGCTGCAATGCAGATCTCAACAGGAGCTGGAGGGGCGGTGTGCGGCGAGGACAGCCAAGCCAGCTGAAAAGCCAGCGCCGTGGATCGCGAAATGACCCACCATGAAAATAACCGAGAGAGGAGCAGCGCAGGCGGCGGGGAGAACAAGGCAGAGCGACAGTGAAGCTGAAGCTGCTGTGATCGACTATACGAGGCGTATACTTCGACAGCAGCTCTGAAACAACTACGAACTAACGGTGCTGCTCCAACACATGGCGCACAATCAGTAGCTTGTACAAGGCTACGGCGTCATCACGCTACGGCGTCATCCTTGATGCAACATGGGGGCACACACGAGCTCGGGCACGCACAAACGCACACGCACACACTTCTCCCAAGTGAAAGAATGATCCGCATTCAGATACAAACATCGGTCATTAATTCTGCATGTACGTTCCTTCTGAATTTTACAACTACTTCTGTTAGGAAAGAAAATAATCCGCGTGGATTTATAAGTTTTCTCCCATAAATTTTCTCCCATAATAAGTTTTCTCCCACCTTAGAAATGGTCCGTTGCATATGGACACGGGCCGCGGCGTCCGTGGACTCGTTTCCATCTTTTATTTGTTCCCAGGGGACCAGAGAATGTCTAGTTCTTAAACTTTATGCAGCGTAGCCAATTCTGGGCAAGTAGCCAACCGCCCAATGAGGAAGTTGGAAGTCGGTGCGGCTTGGAAGTCGGTGAGTACAGTCGGATATTATTCTTTGGAAGCGGTAGCACAATAACACGAAACTGCCGTAAAATTCGCTGGTGCCGGTACTTGCACGTGTAAGTTTCTATTCCTCGGCGCTTGATCAGCATCGACAGCTTCGTATGCTGTGTAAACCAACCCCGACCGCAGTAATCGGGAAATTCAATCGGGAATTTCGCCCGCTCGCTTCCGCGCGGGAACGGGGACGAGCGTAATTGCACACATACCAGATGATTTTTCTTGCTTCTTCAATGTCAGCTTTTGAGATACGTATCGCGGCGAAACCATCAGTGGTAAAGAAGAACCACCTCTTTGCAAAATAAACGTGTCAGCTGTCTGGGTGTGCCGCGCCCTCTAAGCGTCTCCCCTTTAGATTTCCTTCCCTAATGAGTTGGCTTCAAGAAGGTATGAGTACGTGTAGCCCGTATGCACTTACCGGCTGAAAGGGGTCTTTGCGACGCAATAAAGGGCCCGCGGTGGATCCGCCCGGGGTAAATTTAATCAACTTCAACGCGCGTCGAAGCGCGGAACGGCCATTATTTGACAGCGTTTCTCGAAAGCTCCGAAGCGGCGCTGCACTTCTGCTGTTCGCAATTACTCAGCCTCGCGGAGTGGCTAAACTGGGACACACATCTCGAGACAAGCTGTTCGGGAAGAAGGGACGAGCTCAAGGGAGAGCTTTTCCCGATTAAAGCTCGACGCTGCGAAGCGATTCGCACGGGTCGGGGATCGGCGTCGATACGCACTTTATTCCATTATTTCTCTTGTCCGAGAAAAAGTCGAGCGCGGCGAAAGAAGCGGACAAAACAAGGCCACCGCGGGCATTCAATTCTGAGAACAAGCTGCTCCTCGGGATTTCTTGTCAAGAAGCTCACCGCCTTTTTCTTCGGCGGCTGCATTTGTTTTCTGTATGGTTGCTGGCTTGTTTTTTACCGTTGTTTACGGGTCAGCTCTCCGGCGCTCCCGGGAAGCGGTGGGAGCGGCCTGAAAGGGATTTGCGCTGCTCCGACTTGCTGCGCTGTTCCGGTCCTCCACGGTGGCTTCCCCGCCCCGACGGACTCGGCGGCATCCAGGCGCAGCGCAGTCCTGATCTCCTTAGCCCCACTGCCGCAGCAGACAATAACGCGGCAGTGTTTAGCACACGTGTCCGCCGCCGAGCACAGACGGAGTGGACCAAGTACAATTTGCGCACGCTCCTGTAGGGTGTCAATTTGCGTCTCGCGTCTTTCAAAAGCCCTCGAGAACCTTACACTCGAGGAAGGAGGAAGTAAAAGCCTCCTGCACATGGTTCAGTAAAGAGAAGACACGCGGAGAGCGAAGTGTTAAGGCCGGAAGGCATTGATACAGAAATGTGCTACGTCAAAAAGAAAGAAGCAAAGCATTAACAAGGCTTCCAGGCTTACTTTTTTATTCTTTTGCTGCGGCAAAACATGTTCGTGCAGTTTCAAATGCTGGCACAAAAGTTGACGCGTCTCTATACGTGAGGGCACATCCGGTAATCCTCTGATCTATTCAACGGTTTCCTGCAGTCTGGAGAATTTCATCAGGATTAGGAAAGTTAGAAGAGAGCTGCTTTTTTTTTTTTTTTTTTTGCCGTCTGCTCACTTTATTTGCAAATCAGCCACAAATCAGTCCCGATATCCGCCTCCAAAGCCCGTAAAGCTCCAAGGGGAATCGGCTCTCAAAAATTGTTCGTTTTTATAAAGAGATAAATTCCCAGTAAACAAGTTGAGATAACGCCCGACCGACAACAGCTCTGATGATTTTCAGACAGTGGTGAAAACTCTTAATGAGGTGTTTGGTTCAAGATGTGGAGAAAATTCAGGTCCAAATAGCTCGGCCACATTTGATAACCGGCCTAGTAAAGTTCTTCGCTCCTTCGTTTTGTTAGAACGTAGAAAAACCTTAGTAGCCACTAGTTATGCTTACTGAAAAAGATGGTCGGCCGCAAAGAGAAAAGTCAAGCGTAGCCAGAAATATTTTTCTCGGGTCGTTAAACGTCAACAGAAAACAATAAGAGATCCTGCGCCCCAACGTAAGTTTATTCATTTTTTCGCTGTAATGAACCGACACTCGTCTTGTTTTTGTTTTTAAATCACAGTATACTGATTCCATGACGAAATAGCATAGGCGGAAAAAGGGCGACGGAAGGGAGAAGGAGGGATGCGGCGCTCAGAAAATTTCGGAAGACGTTCTGACACAGACCCCCCCAGGCCGCGACCACGCCTGTCAGTTTGAAGACTGCCACCACTTCCAACACTTTATTCCGGACCTCAGCAAAGACAGATTCAAGGGTTCCCCACGGCCACTTTGTGCGGTATTTGGAGCCGTATTACTGACAGTTGAGCAGCGATGCTAGCCGTGATTCTGATAGAGGCCCTACTTGTGGCGCGAAATTTCGGAAGTTGAAGGGACCAGGGACCATGGCATGCCGGAAGCGAGACTGGACACTGCCGGCGCCACTACCTTGACGCTTCCGACCCACAGCGTCGTCGCACGGAGACTCCCTTTCCGGTATTGCGTTCCTTATCTGGGGATTCCGATGTTGGGGTTATGGATAAACTACGTTTATCCGGGAGCCCCAAAGGACATTTTGTTTCCGGCACTGCGCGTATGTACACTGATGTAGAAGTGCGGCTAGGTGAGCACCGAGTCTCAGCTCACAATTTTCACTGAGCGCGTACCAGAACCTCAAGCAAAGATACCACACACGCGGAAAAATTTCTTCTCGGTTGGAGTAAGCATACTTTATTTCTTTTCAATTTTGACGTGCTTAAAGTTATAGGGAGGCCATGAAGGCCACCCCCACAGTAGGCTTTTCACGTTTTTTTTTTTCCAAACATATTTTAACAAACCCGAGGGGTTCTTCGAGTTGCCTTCTCGTTGCCGCTCTATTTAAGCCGATTCAAGCTCCCGCAGACGCGTATCCTTAATTAAAACCATTCGTACACGCACACGACGAGTAAACATGCAAAAAAGTTTCCCAAACAAGCTTTGGTGGAGCGATTCGTACTGGCCAGCCGACTTTAGCGTAAGGGACACCTTACGCCCGTTTGTGTAAAACCCAAGCTCGTAACAGAGGGTTGTTGTTTTACTTACAATTACATAATGCAGATGCTGATACGCAAACGCAGCAAATCGTCGCATGCAGGTAAAAATAATGGGATATGCTTAGAACTTCCTAAAAATGTGAAGGCCAAAGCCTAGTTGGACCTTGTGTTGATGGGCTGTTGAACATTCCGTTCGATTATCATGTTGCTCTCGTCGGCCGCTGCCGCAGCTTCATCCATAGCCGCTTCCTGCCAACGGCGGTTATGACAAGCGGCATTTCAAGCTCCTCTAGCCTCTTCCGCCGTGCCGTACTTCCTTAGCCTTTCTCGCCCCCGACTAGGGCCTGGTGCGTCGTCCCCCATTGCGATTTAGAATAAAGCTCCGAGACCTCGTGGCAACGCATACTAGGCGCGTCCAGAATCTTCTACTGTCCGTCACCCTTCCTCAGAGCCATCCTCCTGTGGCTGCTCTTTCCCTTTCCCTGGGCGCGTTGCCTTTTCGCACTCCGATTTTGGCCCCATCCATTCATTGAATGAATTCTGTACATCCCAACGTCCCACAAAACATAGCGGTCTGAGGCTTTCGCCTTAAAATAAGGTGTCGGTAACAAAAGGTATAACCGCCGAAAGAAAGTCTGAGGTCACCTAAGTACGTATGAGTTGTGACAGAGAAAACATCAATGGCCAGGTTAACGTCGTTAAGAACTTTTTTGTTTTTTGTGGCGTGAGAAAAGTTTTCTATTTTTTGTGCGTAGTATGTTTCGGTGTTCTGTGATTGCGTTGGTGCGCCGCGGGTTACTTTTCAGGGTTTCTACGGTATCATTCTGGTTGCTATGCGTTACTGGCCCCGGCACGTCGGCGGTTTGGGAGCCGTTTCTACGCTACAGGGACGCCGCTGAGCGTCCATGCTCTGTGGAATGCGTCGCCACTGCTGGACGAGCTCCTTTTCGAACCTGCCACATTGGTGAACATCCCCTAGGTCTCCACACAAAAGACGGTCATCTCGCTCCTCAGTAGCGTCATTCCTCTTTGCCATCTTGAGATGAGGAGCCACGACCCCTTTAGATGTAGAGTAACAGAGTCCTGCCACATGCTCCTCTTAATAGGGAGGATGAGGAGTGACACAGACGCCGGACACCGTCTTTCTTACTCAATAGAATCTCTCCGCACCGGATTTCGCCATGTTTCTTGATGCTTGACTCATCCCCTGGCTACCGCTTCTGCATCTCGCGTGAAGCACGCCCTGCCATCTAATTACTTCTGGCCAAAACTGCCTGATACTACACCGTGGTTGTACGCAGCATGGACTGCGTGCCCCACTGCACCTGGAATAGGGAAAAAGTCTTCTATGCCAGCATCGGCCTTGATATATTTTCTCCTGAAGCATATCAACATCCGTTATCCAGACCACATACAAGTGTACACGGATGGATCTGTGACTTCGGTCTCTTTGGCAATAGGCATATAGATTCCGTCAGCGGCATGGCCCATTGAAGAGAAGCTTAGCCCCAAAACACCTTTCACCCCTACTGAGCTAGTAGCTATCAGAGCAGCACTCCTTTACTTACGTAAACGGAAGTCCTGCTCTGGGGGGTAATTCTTTCCGGTTCCCAGACAGCCTTACAGGTTCTAAATAAGCCGCCTGATTTCCTCAACCAGCCTGTCTGGGATTTGAATGAGATATACACGAGTGGGGTGCATGAAGAACATGAAATTTGCCTTCAGTGGCTACCAGGTAACTCTGGTATAACGGACAACACCGTCTACAATGCGGCCACCAAAGAAGCCCACGACTAAACTACACCGCTGGAATCCCGTTCTCCAACGAAGATGAAAAGCAGCTGTATTTGGCATAGGATGGAAACTCCAGCTGCCCGCTCGGAAGGACTATCTGTAAAGGTATGCGCCCCTCCATGTGATAGACCCCAAGAGCGATTTCTGGCATCCGTGCGGCCCAAGCGCACTGAGGGCGTGATACACCGGCTGCGACTTAAAGGGACAAACAACCGACTTTTGTCGAGTATATGTTCTCTATCCCAAATGAAAGACAGCGTTTTATATAGCCCGGTAGCCACAGGTAATTTATGAACAGATTGGCGGCATTAATTTTAGTTTGGCACCAAACTTTTTTGAAATCGGGACGGTGGTGGTTCGTAGTGTAGAAACCTGACACTACAATGTGTGTCCTGGTCACGTGACCTGCAAACCTAGCAGCTACTGTGACCGCTGAAACGCTTATTCACTCATTGAAAACCTCTGAACACAAGTATTTGTATAAGTTTAAATTGTATATGTATTTTTAAACTTATTTTAAAAATTTTTCAGACACGCTGCCCGCCGCCGCTGGGTTGCTCTCAGTGTGGCTAACTGAGCCTCCATGCCCAGAATCAACGGCAGCGTTGACTAAAGAGACCCAGTGAAGGAGCTTTGACGATTCTGCCTGAGTCAGGGCCGTTTCTTCTGCCGAAATATTCGATTTCAGTTTCCAAATACGCCAACGGCAGCTTAAAAAAAAGAAACAGCACTCGCCCGGGGAGAATAGAACTACCGACCTCCACAACGTGAAGCCCGTGAAGCCGATTCTACCTATCGGCCATCCCAACAGAGGGCGCCTTCGTACAAAACGGACAAGTGAATTAATAACAAAAACACATAAAGTAATAAGAAAGCCTGCGGTTCCCACTTTTTTTAGCTGGGGACAAGTTTTTAAATATCGCTTTTCATCTCGTATACAGACAAAAGTATGTTGCCGCGCTACTGTATGTCATGGTTGCCAGCATGATTTTTGGGAGGACACACACGGCCCGTACATCTAAAAATTTCGATTTAAAAAGTCCTGGGGCGTTGTCAGCAAAACCGTTCCTCATTATTAAGGGATGTCCTTTCATTTGGGATAGAGAACATATACTCGACAAAAAAGTCGGTTGTCTGTCCCTTTAACCTTGCCTACACCCTACGCTTCTCGTTTAGCCTAGGCTGGGTAGAGTCACCATCGTGTACAGTGTGCTCCACTATTGAAAACATTACGCACATTTTATGCCGCTGACTACGATAATCAACGGGCAACAGCGTCGAAGGCACTTGTGTGACTCCGGCATGGACTAGTGCTCTAAAACTTTCACACTTCCTTGGACCCGGGTGAAATCATGGCGAGGAAGTGCTGGGGACAAAAACTCTGTTGACTTTTCCTGCGGAAACAGGTCTAGAAGAGGTCCTGTGAACCCTCTGAACATTTACATTTTATATATGTGTACATCTTCCCCTTCCCCACCCCCTTTTTATGTCTTCTCTTTCTCAATCTTTATTTACCCCCTTTCATCTCACTGCTTTCACCCCCATCTGGAGTATCAAGCCCTACCATTACGGGGGATGACCCCTTCAGCTTTTATTAAAGGTTTTCTCTCTCACACATTATAAGGAAGAAGAGTTGTGCTGCGGAGCCGGGTTCGATTCCCGACCGCGGGGGCGCTTTACCGATGGAGGCGAAAAGCGAAAACCCCCACGTGTTAGAGATTTTGGCGCATGTTAAAGATCTCCAGGTGGTCAAAATTAATCCGGAGCCCTCCACTACGGTGCGCCTCATCACCTGTGTAGTGTCGGCGCGTTCAACCTCATAATCAAACAGTAACAATCAATCATTGTAAGAAAGAAACATGCTGTCAGGCGTTATGCGTACGGGATCGAGGTTGCAAGGACCAAGTTTGGCCAGCAAGGTCTGGTCCATTGCACCCAGTTTACCTGAGCAAAAGGGGAAAAAAAGAAAATAGGCTGTCATGCGCCGCTTAGAGAAATGCGCGGCCGCAGTGGCGTTCTCCCGGTCACGTACCTTGCACCGCCTGCGCCGATAACCGTTAAATTGTTTCTTACTTGCCCATGCGTCATCATGCAGTCGGTCCAGAAATGTTTCGACGAACTATGCTGAGGTACACGAAAGTGAGATAGTACGGTGCCATAGTATCTTTACAATATGCATTCGAAGCGAACGTTTAGCTGTGCCTTGCGACCAGAGCGGGTTTTTGTTTTCTTTTATGTTGCTGCCGCGTATAATATCCTCAACTGTCTCCTCTCTTATATTATGTCCGTACTTTTAAGCCACTTCTGCTGGGGCTCCCTCCGGTATGCAGTGCGACCTCAATAAAGTAAATATACATAGTAAAACTTCTAGTTTAGTAGAGAAACATTGAGGGAAAGCATACTTCGAGTGGTAGTGTCCTTAACGGCGTTGAAGGACCCAGGACGTCTGTTAAACCGCTCATTAATATGCCATGTAAATTACAAAATTACAAATCAGTAGGAAAGCACGCGCGCGCGCCCGAGCTATTGTATTATATTGAAGAGAGAGAGAAAGAGGGAGAGAGAGAGAGAGAGAATGAAGGGGCTGACAACCGCAGCCACTGGGCAGAAATTGCTATGTCTACTGTTTAAAAGCTTTGAGCAATATATATGACTCTGCGAAATCCGAAGTATTGAGTTTCAGCTTTGCCTTCCACCCATTTGCTTATTCCTGTTCACGTTTATTGGTGTAGGTCTCATTCCACTGTAGACAGAAAAAGTAAACGTAATGCTACTGATTACGTCTCGTCACACACGTACGTTGTATGCCAACCCGCCTCAATTTGCGAGTGGTCACTTCTATTTCTGCGCTAAAAGCAATTCCGTGTTTTGTGAGACGCCTCGCGTACAAAGCCATTGCGCTGACGGCGCCCCGATGGAGAAGCTTTTTTCAACAACAGTGGAACACGTTCTTATCAGCGCTTCGTACACGGTCCTATCCTCATTGTAGGTTCCTTTATCAGTATACGAGCGTTCCTGTAATCCCTCGTGCAAGGTACTGTTTCCACAGGCTCGAATAGCATTGCTACTTAGGCAGCAACCAGCGCTTGTGGCGAGCATCTTATTTGTTTATTTGCGTGTGGAATCACAATTCCAACCGATAACTACAGTGAGTCGCTACGCAAGAATCCCACTTTAACCGCCTGCTTCATTTATCGGCTAATTTTTAAAATCATACAAATATTTGCAGGCATACACGCGCCATTCCTGTGAGACTTAAAAATAGTAAAACAACATGGCTTGCAAACTGTGATCGCTGCGTCGTCATTCATTCTCATCTTTGATCGGTAGGCACGTGCCGACGTGAACATTTATTTGACTGTTTTTTAACACTCGCGGCAGATATCCGTTGTTTCAAACAAAAAAAAAATGCTGCAAAAGGCTAAGGAATGGCTCCATTAAGAACACTTTTAGTAATGTGTTAGAAGATTTCTACTCTCGCTTTCACACGCCCGTCCATATGCACCGCGATGACAGTTTGGGGTGTTTGCCAATACCTGTCGTCCTAAATATGACTGCAAGACTGCAGAGCCCACGGCAGCGCGGATGCCTTGAGTAACGACTACCGGACAGTGGTAACAAGCGCCTTTTATCGAAGCAAGGGCCCGCTCGAGTCTTTTCGGGGTCTGATGCTTTCGCGCCTCTACGTAGTCACGTTGGCGCTGGCCGCTAAGGTTTGCCGCTACACGACCAATCTAAAGCCTCGTGTCTGCATGTGGCTGTGACTGACCAAGCCCTCAGCACTCTACCACTGAAATGAACAAAGAAGTTTGGATGTGCATTTCCTCAGCAGTTGACGTTGTAGTTAGTGCAAGGTCACTCAACATAGGCAATAAAAGAGGCCGCGTATACAGAGCGCTGCCACGGTCTCTCCTTTGCATTTTTACTATATCCAGCGGCGCTAACAGCGGTGCCCAGGAAGGAAACCTTTATTCATTGATTATTTTTCCTTGCACAACCTTCGCGCGATCGCTGTAAAGTAATCGGTGTCCGATGGCTCGATATGCGCGAGATTGAAGTAGGCCCACTATAAAAGCTGGGAGTACGTCGTCACCGACTTCTTCTGCCTTCAGCCGCTTTGCCCGTCGAAGGAGTGCCTGGCGGACGTTGTGGGGTGGTTGCCTCCCTGTGAACGGACAGCGGTCGGGCATTCTGTTCGGTCACGGCGGCAACTGGATTTCCTCACTCAGATCCAGAAAATTGGCCTGTCGGGACATTTCGGGGCCCAGCGGAGAAATAGAAGGAGCAGGCCGAGCATTCACGGAGGGCAGGAAAGGGTCTCGACAGCAGCCCGGGAGAGAAAAAGCGCCTCCGTTCCTCTGTTTATACTCGCGGGTGACGTCATCGGCTCTTTTCACCGGCTTCTCCTTTTCCCTGTCGCTCGCATTCCGAGAATCCCCTCGCTGCTGCTCCGGCCTGAGAATCTGCGCTGTATTTACCAATTTCTCATTCTCTCTCCGCTCATTTTTGTCATTTCTTCTGAACGTTTTGCATCGTCTGCCGTCCTTATCTCCACGTCGACACGTGAAAAAAGAAATGCCAGCAGTACCTCACCTAGGGCCTTCCCTTTTCAGCAATTGTCGCTACTGTATGGCTGAACTGATGGATTGTTTTCGCTCGCCGCTGAACATGACCAGCAGTCGCCGTTTCGATTCGCTTGACGGCTTCCAATTGACCATTACAATGGCTTGCAGGCCACTTGGTGCGGAATTTCGCACCGGCTGCGCTACTTGCTTTGTTGCGTTCTTGTTTTTACCCCTTTTTATTTCTTTAGCCATCACACTCGCAGCGCGAATGGAAGAAGCGAGAGGCGTTCAGGGAGCGAGAATAGAGGCACGCGGTGGAAAGAAAAGCCACTGTCATTTCCATCTGCTTCAAACGGGAAGAACAAGGCGGGATTTCCTCCCATAATCGACGACTTTGCACTGTAAAATAGCCCACGAAAACGAACAGCAAGAGCGCAAAATCTCGCGGAAAAGACGGTGAGAGTGTGGTGCCAAATATTGCGTTCACGCTGCTCCTCGTGCTACGTCTTGTTAATCTGAAGTGGTCGTACATCAAATAGAACACGCAATTAGCCTTGCGCTAACAGCAGGATGGGCGCCTTTTCAAACCGCCATAACTCACGTCGACGTAGATGGAAAGTGGGTAAGAAAATTTACAGATAAGGGTTTTAGTAATAACCCCACTCCCACCATCATCATCCTCCTCATCATCATCAGCATAATCAGTATCGCCATCGTCGTCGTCATCATCGCATCAATGCCCACTGCAGGACGAAGGCCTCTCGCATATATTTGCAACCGCCACTAAGGTTAACGACTTCGAAGTGGGCGAACATTTTGCAGGAAGCGCTGTAGACTTATTTTATGCTTGTAAGTGAAGTCATGGAAGTGTATTGGCTGCTGAGGAGCAGTTTTGGAGCCGCAGGATTTAAGCTATCGTCTGCTATCGCATCGCGAGAGGAGTCGTTCTTCTCGTTAACTCATGTTCGTTTGGCTTTTTTTTTTTTGGGGGGGGGGGGGGTGCAAGCGCTTTTTCATAGCTGAACAGTCGAAGATGACCTTCATATTTCCCCCTCGTAGATAGTAGTCTGAATGCCTAAGTAAAAACCACTTTGAAAAGTGGGCCATGTAAGGGTTGGGCAAACTTTAATATTTCGCTAAATCACCCTCTTCTTCTTCTGACCTGCATACTGGCGCCATTGAGGAAGCAGGAAGCGAGAAGATTCCAAACCCCCAACGGAACTGTGTTAAGCAAAGTCCTTTCAAGTACTCGCCACGCGTGTCGTATGCCTGCGTCTGCTTCTTGACGTTTCCTTTTCTTTACGCGCATCTCTCATCCCTCTTTTCACATCTGTATGGGGTGCGTTCAGCCAACAGCTCCTGAATAAATAAATAAATAACTGTCGTGCACGCGTTATGGTAACACTAAGAAGTCAGAGCCTTTCCGCTCCTGTTAACGGTTGAAATTAAATGAAAAAAATCGCAGACAAGTGCACTTGGCGTACCTAGTCCCCTGAGCAGGAAAACTGGAGCACGGAGGCAATTCCAGGGTTTTTTTCTGTCTACATGTTGTTGATTCAACCTTTGGAGCTGAAATGAGCGACGAAACAAATACGCCGGGAGGCGGTCGCGGAGCGTGTTTTCGCAGTAAACCGAGACGCCGTGTGGTCGCTCAATAAACCCATAAATATTTCCACAACTTTTAACGAACTGCCCCCAGGGGAACTCCGCATTGTTCCAGGGGTTCGCTTTGTTTTCTCGATAGCCGTCATGAATGGAGTGGGCTTGGAAGCAGAAGCCAAGACGCGAGGTATCGATTCGAATGTCGATAGCACAGAAATCTCGCCCGTGTGTACTCATAAAAACTGAGAATTTATAGAAACGTAAACAAGGAGAGGCGTGTGCTCTCATCATTGTGGTTGTCTTTTTGTCTGTTTGTCTGCTTGCCCATTATTTTGGTTTATTAGGCTTCGCATCATCGAACGAATCAACAGACACTCAAGTATACGCCCTACGTCGCGTTTTGTTCGGCACCCACGACACCGACGCTCTGTATGGCTACAAAAGGGCAGCGAGTAAGAAAAAACAGTGTCTCCCCAGTCGGTTTGTTTATTCAAAGCTGTGTATTTTTGTCGTCCTGTCTTTCTGGTTTTTTTTTGTATATCAGTGTACGCCCATGTCAGGTGTTGACAGAACACCTTTCTGAGACCCGTATTCTAAGTTTGTAACAACCGGCATCCTCATGTCAGCCCTGTTTTTTTTTTCTTTAAGAAATTTTATCCAAGAGCATTCACCACTCTCGTGAACTTTCAAATGCATAGTTAATCCAGATTTAAAAATTTTTAATACCATTTTGCGACGATGTTACCCGCTTGATCAAAAGCGGAAATTTTGTCCAAGCAGTCTTCGTTCAAGGCTTTACTTTTTAACGAGGATTTCCACGGGGTGTGTCAGCTAAGATGTGCCATTATTTTGATTTGATTTGATTGTAGGGTTTAACGCGCCGACGCAACGCAGGCGATCAGGCGCGCCGTAGTGGATGGCTCCGGATTAATTTTGACCACCTGGGGATCTTTAACGTGCGCCGAAATCTCGTACACACGGGCGTTTTTGCTTTTCGCCTCCATCAGAAAAGCAGCCGCCGCGGCCGGGAATCGAACCCGCGACCTCGTGCTCAGCATGTGCCATTATTTTATAAAACACCGAGTTATTCAGAGAAACAAGGCAAGTCAGGTGCATATATTCGATATTCCTATGTAGTTGAAATCAGATGTTTTCGTTAAGCTGAAGTATGCATGATGGCATATCATAAGCAATCGGCGTGATTTATCCACTGAGATTCATGATTTTTACTTTAGTTTATTATTTAGAATTTATTTATAAATTTTCCTCAAGAAACAAAATATCAGTCACGTAAACGTACATGCGAGTACCTGCCTAGTCCCTAAAATCGTATAGTACGAAGGTTTGCTGCAGTAGATTTTAGAGGCCGTACACAAACCATCGTATGTAGTGAAGGAAGATGTCAAGGCAGGATGAAAAAGATAGAAGCGATAGACACAACGCACAGCGCTACCAACAATAGTAACATCAAGCAATAGCAACCTCTATGCAATGTAGCGCATAATTGTCTTGAGAAACATGTAGCAAGAGCAAGAGACATGTAGCAAGAAACATGTAGCAAGTTTAATTAAATACCCGGAAATGATATTAAGACTTGTATATGAGCATAAAACAAGATTTATGCAAAACACTCGTAAAAGACACAATACTGGACAACAATGTATTATTAGCTTGCGATTGAGTGCAGATAACAAAAGTGCCACACATAAATATATATCAATACTTTTACAAAAAAACAGTTTGCATAAAGCCGCTTTGGGACTTAATAGATGATGATTGTAATTTTTCACAGCCTTACATTCATTAGAAAGAAATGGGAAATTTAAGATTGTTGTTTATAATTGGTGCTAATGCGTAGGAGCACATAGGTATTTTTATAAACTAAAAAAATGCGTTTCTCAATATACATGCGCGATCAAATTGCTAAATATTTTGCTGACTTATAATGAAGATATTCTCAAAACGTTTGATCACACGCCATTTATATAGGCTGGGAACTCCATGTTTAAAAAAAGTTACAGTGCTGCCATCATATTATAGGCTTTCCATCCCTCTAATTGCGTTCCTTTGCGTAGCGAACAATTATTTACGTTATGTGTTGTCGTTTTCTTCTAATCAATAGAAAATTTAGGGTGTGATTGCACCGCGGTATGCATGTATTGGCAATCTAAACAAGTTCAAAAGTTGCTTTCGCAGTGCTCATACTGCAACCATTATTTTTCACACCGCTAAATTGAAATTACATGCTAATTCCAACAGAAATTGTCCTCGAAACACGCCAAGAAATTTTACCGGGGCGTTTGTGTGCATGATTTCATTCCAGGGAAATAACTTTATGTCTTAAAAGGTGTTTCTGGCTCTAGAAATGAGGAATTTGGTTTTATTTACATATAGTTGCAACTCAATGGCGGATGACCAATGTGACATTTTCACCAGCCAATTATTTTAAACTATTTCTACTTCATCTAGATTTGATCTCGCAAAAGCAAGCGTGTATCATCCGCGCATATTATAATATCTTGAATGAGAGTATTACAGATGTCACTTATAAAGGGTAAGAATAGCAGTGGGCCGAGAATAAAGCCTTGCGCTACACCCTTATCGATAATTCCCGTCTCTCATGCAAATTCGCCACATGAGAAATCGTTTTGGGTCACAACGTCCCAATAGGGTATTATTTTATCCTTTCATGTCGTATGCTTTTCGTGTGCTTAAAGCTTTCTTTAATTGGTGTGGCGGCTAACGCAACAAAAAAGCTTTTTTTTTTGTAAAATATTGGATATTTTGTGCTTGATGTGAACTGAGCCTAACTGGATAGATTTATACTTTCGGAAGCCAATTTTTGAGGGGAAATTATTAATTGGATGTCTACATATTCTATTAGGCACTTAAAAACCCAGGGCTGCGATATATATTGGATAATACTCTCAGAATGTTATAGGTATATAACTATCATGATCTTCTTTTAAATCATTTTAGTGAATTTTAAGCTAAGCAGGGAAACCGCATCATGCAGGATACAATTACACACGCGTGCAAGAGCAGCATTCAAAGAGGCCGCAAATTTAATTCCCCGTGGTTTAATGTCATCGGGGCTCCGAGCAGAACTACTCTTTAATGAGTAAGTAATATATTTTACCGGAGCTATACGCGCGATTGAGAAACCGTATTCTTGCTGTACAAGGTCTTATGCTGACCAGGTGAATGGGAACTTATGGATTCCTATATCGCCAGCACTACTCAAGAACCATTTGAAGCGTAACAGTTGGGACAACCGCCATGCGTTTGAAAGGTGAAGAAAACCAGCGAACCGCTCGTTTCGAGATGGTCTGATGCACCTTTTTTGAAAAATATGAACGACACAAATTTGCACGTGTAACATTTTTTTTTCATTCCCATCACGGAGCCCTGTACTAATCATTAAAAACAAAATTATGCTCAAAGCCGCATAAAAATCGATGCCGCCATAGAGGAGGTGTAGCTTTTGAAAATTTGCACGCAAAAGAACGTGGGTTCGATCCCGGCCGCAGCCGTTGCTTTTCAAATGCAGTCAACAAAGAAAACAGTCGTGTTTCGAGACTGCGGCGCACGTCGGCGAACCATTGTGGTGGTCGAAATTAATCCGGAACCTTCCACTACGGCGTGCCTCATAGCCCAAGTCTAGCTTCGGCCTGTTCATGAATCAAAACCTGCACACCAAATTTGGCGGAGAACCCTACTAAATCCCTGCCACCCCCCCCCCCCCCCCTCACGCGCACCAAGAAAAAAAACAAAGAAATCTGCAGAGAATTGTCTACGAATGCGAAGCATTCTCATGCCGCTTGTCTATAGAGTGTAGTTCGTCACATCCAAATATGATTATGAGTATAGCAAAAGAGTGAGTGAGTGAAGGTCTTTTATTAACACAAGGAGGGCCCAGGGGCCGGAAGGGGGAGAAGGGGGAAAGGGGAGGGGAGAGGTGGTCACGAGGCGATGTTCATTTGAAGATCCTGGAGAGGAATAGTCAGTTCCTGAATGCACACATAGGGGTGGTAGACCCCGGCTAAACTACTTTTGCGAGGCCACTCTCGAGAGCGAAGCGCCCAAGGGCAGCAAGGAAATCGGGGTCGCTGAGTGTCGTGGGAGGTATCTCGCTTGGATTGGGTAGGGCATTCAACAGGATGGGGCGGAAGGATTGGTACGCAGAGCAGTGCCAAATAAGGTGGGTCAGGATTGCTATTGTAGCTGTGTTGCAATATGGGCAGTAAGGCGGAGGATCGCCGTTCGGGTGGTGCCATTTGCGTGTTATGTGGGGAGTCAATGCAGCGTTCGCGCGAAATTTGTTAATAGAAACTTCGGCAGGACGAGTTAGGGATGGGGCGTTATGCAGGAAACCTAGAGGAGTGGCAGCGGCAAGGCGGTTGTGCCTAGCCTGGCGAGCGTGATCCAGCTGTTGCCTGAGGGAGAGCGGGGGAGCAGGGCTGTGAACCAGTGGAGGAGTTACTCGAAGACTCTCCTGCGCTGCCTCATGGGCAGCCTGGCTGCCGGAACCCTGAGCCATGTGTCCCGGTATCCACGCAACACGTCGTTGGATTATTGTATTATTTTTAAGTTTTCCATTGTTTCTTTTCGCCAATGATATAAATATGTACAATTATAGCAATGAGGTGCCTTTACTTCGATAATAACGTGTTTTTTCCCCCGTAGATGCAAGGTGTACTGCACAGTTGGTCCATTTGCGCTATTTTTATACGTAGTTGCAACGCTCTTTTGCAGAATGTTTAGTTTCTGGATGTAAGAGATGTAGTTTCTGGATGTAATGATTGTCAAATCATTTCTGCGTTTTTTTTTCTTTGTCTTATTTTTTGGTTTTTGAAAATTCTGTACGACCAACTTTCTTCACTTAAGCAATTATAACGATTACAAGCGTTAATTCCGCCAAACCAGCATTTTTTGTTGAAATGCAGGGTGTGATGCGGTTCGCCATTTTCGCATTGTGTTAATTCGTATTTTGAACATTTCTTTGCGGACTTGTCTTATCTATTACTCGGCTTTTGGGGGAGGCGTATAAGATGCATGTTGTTCATTTTGTCAGATTATTTTTGGGAAAAGTTAATTTTTGCTATTTTCTTATTTTTTGGTTTTTCAAAATTTTGTCCGACCAATTTTCTCCATTTACGGCATTCTAACGATTAAGAGTGTTACCTTCGCCAAATCTGCATTTTTGTGGAAAAGAAGGCTGTTACGCAGTTTTGGCTGGAGGGGGGGGGGGGGGTACTCGCCATAGAATGCTACGCATTAAAAATACAACACCACAGCAGTGATTTGAGCCCAATTACACACCACTTTATATGTACAGTTAAAAGCCAGGGAGCGTTTCAAACTAAGTTTTCAACAGTGCCCTACTGCCATATCAAATTTGCCCTACATTACCTGCTCAATTTTATACTATACATCTTACTCCAGTATGCTTTTTTCCCCAAAATACTATTGCTACAACTGCAACTGTACAGCGTAATAATAGGGAAGCGTTTGTTGCCTTTGCGTACGGTAAACACTACATTTTTGCGTCCCGCTACGTAAACACCACGAGAGGAGCTTTAGTAGTGCGTCTCATCAGTTTTGTGTAGCGTCACGCTAGTGCTTACGGCGCCATTTGTCGACTGTTCTGCGAAATGAATCGCCGGCTGATCTGCCAGAGGAGCGCCGGAGTGCTTGGACATTTTGCGACTATCCAAACGATTGTAAACAAACGCTTTCCCGTTAGTATTGAATGCAACGCGGCCATTACACGACATGAATATTCTCTTACCTGGGTACGTTCCATAAAGAAAGCGTTGAAGCCCCGTGACACTTCTTTTGTGCAACCGCATTCAACGCCCTGAGCCGAATGCCCGGGTTTGACGCACACATTTTATTCAACTTCAAAACAATCCAGAGATGCGTTTCGAACGAACACAACGTCACGACATGCGTTGCAAGTCTGAACCGCGATTGACAGACGATAGGTTGCCTCCTCCTGCCCGTCGTAAATTCGGCACTCACCTAGCACGCGGTTTGCGGGGACGAACAGCAAGTCACTTAACTCTGGCGCGCAAGCCGAGAAGGCTTTCAGCCACGCACACTGCACATACCAGATGCAAGGTTGAGTCGTACGTCACTCGAGAAAGATAATCCAGAGCATGGGAAGCACTATCCACCCGCAGAAGCGCAACGTCGCATTTCATCGCGAAGCGAACGCGTTTACAACAGACACGCACACACACACAGCTTCGGTCGCTGGCTTGGCTTCAACCTTCATTCG
Source organism: Haemaphysalis longicornis (assembly GCF_048455015.1). Taxonomy (NCBI): domain Eukaryota; kingdom Metazoa; phylum Arthropoda; class Arachnida; order Ixodida; family Ixodidae; genus Haemaphysalis; species Haemaphysalis longicornis. The sequence continues at coordinate 270,483,328 of NW_027526203.1, forward strand.
GACAGTCAGCGATGTTACGACGACAGGGGCGGTATTCTCGTAACTGTCCCTTTTGAAAACGTCCCTTTTGCGTCCCTTTCATCGTGACGTACTTCCGGTTAAGCAGTGGGCGTTGGCAGTACGTTTTCCGCGCTTGCGTTACGTCACTTCCGGTTGTTTGCTTTTAGCCAATCAGGGCTTGCCAAAAGGGACACTTTTGAAAGGGACGCAAAAGGGACAAAACTCGAGAATACCGCCCCTGGGAGCTGCGCGAGGGCGACGTGCTAACTACTCGACGTATGTAAAAACACAGGAGGAAAGAACTAGGCCAATTGGAAGCAAATTACTGTCCACAGAAGAGCTGAACCGTGGATGGTTGTCGCGCTACTTGCCGCCATGTTGGAAACGCAAGTGGCCTAACGTACGCACGCTAGTTCGCTGAAATAGCGTCCGCTCGTCTTCCGTCCGCTAAACGCATAAGGAGCTTAATGTACGGCGCATGCGCAGTGAGAACGATGCAAAAACTAGAGTTCGCTAACTGTTTGCGTACGTCTGCGTACGTTATTCTAAAACTCTCTAATAATGCGCTAAGCGATTGTTTGTACTGGCAGCAGCTGACACGGTAGTCAAAATTTTTAAAAAATCCGTTCATCGCGTCGTTTAACTCGTAATTTACATTATTTCGCTGTGGCAGGCTGTTATAAAAATGGACATGGTGGCGGGAAAAAAATAGGCTTGGGAATTGAATTTGCACCTTACTTTTTAATTACAAGTTGCATCGCGTAAAAAATGAACTATAAAAGGCAGCCGTTTCGACGAGGGAGCGAGAGAGACTCCTTATTAGAGGAGAACGCAGAGAGGCTGGTCGACATAAGTTCGCCTACGTGCTACTCTGCAGGGAAAGGAGGAGAGGGAAAAAAGGTAGTAGGTGTAGTTAAGAAGTGTAGGAGAAGATGTAAAAAAATACAGTGCTGCTTAAGGGCATTGAGTTAAATGTTTTTTTAAATGACGGGAAACACTACAACGTCGCAGACACACCAATGTCGAGGACAAAGTAGAACAGTGCAGACAGGGCTTTGCGTTGAGCAGAGGGAGAGGGTCATGGTCCAAGGACCAGTCTCAGTGTCTTTGGTCCAGGCTAGAGACAATCAATTTTATGCTGTAAACGGCACCGTGATTCGGCATAAGCCGAGCACCCCACTAATATATGTTCGACTGTTTCAGTTGAGCCACAATTATCACAATATCGGCTTGATCTCTAGCCTAGCCGACGTAGGTACGGGTTTGTTGATGTTGCGTAAAGACGGAGCCTATGGAGTAACATTCAATAGCGCGGAGGAAAATTTAACACTTTCAACAGATTCAACCGCCGAAGGACATATTGCCCTTACGATAAGCGTACGCGCGGCTGCCGCTGTTCTTGGGGCTGCAGTTTCGCTGTGCTGCGGCGCTTTTTAGTGGTAAGCATAGCAGGCTGAATGAGTTCGAGTGTTGTTAGTGACCTCACGAGTGCCTGAACGCGGGCGTTTTATATATGGAGGGGGAAAACCGAGGGCGCCAGTGTGTCGAGATTTCGCGCACGTTAAAGATCCCCAGCTGGTTGAAATTAATCTGGAGCCCTCCACTACGCCCCGCCTCGTAGTCCAGGTATAGGTTCGGCGCGTTAAACCCAAAAAACTTAATTCTGTAATTCGAGAGTAGTAGCAGTAAGGTGTGCTTCTCGGAATTGCATGGGCTCTGATTTTGGGTCATTATGTACCTTGCACGTCGTTCGGCTTGTTTCCAAGAACACCAGCAAAATTTTTCGCCTTCATTTCTTTTCCTGTGTGATTTCCCTGAACGATGGAAAGCAAAAAGTCAAAATGACTTGGCACCCAAGGAAAACAAAATGTTACCAGCCTACTGCCTACGCTCTAAAGCCAGCCCGTAGTTCAGTGCACTGAAGTGACCAATTCATACAGCGAAAAAAGCAACTTCGGCGAATAACGGCAACGTTCACACCATCTGACTCCAAAATGCGATGTGCGCTGTACCACCGTTTAAAACAGAACGTCATGCTTGCATTGCGTGATGCCACAGTGGAAGCCGAACTTTTCAGTGAAATCGTATGCTCCACGATTGTCATTGCTGGCTACATGGATTGGTCAATCAAGGACATTGCGGTGAAGCTGAACCCTAGGGTTATATTGGCGTGTAAATTACCAAACCAACTCCGAAATTACCCTACACGTGGGATAATTGCAGTAGGACCCACGGTTGCCTACCCCGGACAAGGCTTAACTACCATGTGACAACCCTGCCATACCACTCATACCACTTTAAGTTCGCCGAAATGTGTGTTGCGCTTAAAAATATTTTCGTGACCAGGGTTCTTCAATACACACCAGTTGCGAAACTTCGGTTCAGAATACGGGTGGCGCTGGCCGCCCTGCTCCGTTGAAGCTAAGGGGCAAGCCTACGCGCGCGGCGCCTAGGAGACAAAAACTGGACCTTGCTGAACACTTTCCGAAGAACAAAACTTCATAAAATAAAGCTTGCTTTTAAAACTAGGAAACATAACTCAGGTAATGGCTATTTATGTTTCCTTGGTTTTTCTTTTTATGACTTACTGCAGCAGCCGCAAGCACTTGAGTACTACTTCAACTTTCTGCCGACAGATGACATGCTTGTCAAGTTGCCCCATGTTTGCCCCTGTTTGCCCCAGCGCAGGGGAACCAACTGAAGACCGGCTTTTGATACATGGGGCCTATGGGGAGTTTCGAAACTGGTATATATCGAGTAACTCTGTTTGTGCCCGCATGCAGGACACCATTATCACAGAAGCATTAAATTCGGCCTTTGGTTGCCCATGGGGTGCTCATGCCCTGCAACACATTATCATCATTATTATGGTGGACGTCGTCATCCTCATTGTCATCATCACGAGCAGTAGACCTTTAATATCCCCTTCAGTGCAAAGGCCGCCCCCGTAGACGGACAGTCGCGCCCATACCTCATGTCCCCGTCACCAGGTGGGAGGAGTAGCTGGCCGTCTTAAGCGCTCAAGGCCAGCGACAGTGCACTTAACGCGCAGAGTTGGCCCTCAGCTCCATAACCGGAGCCCCGACTAGGGGCACCTTCTGTTATAAGAGTTACTTCTCTCTCTCTCTCCTATCCAGCGATGTCCGAAATCAATGTTTGTTCTGAATTTTAGTCTAGGTACCCCCTCTGTTACCCAGATGGTCCAACTTCTGCCAGTTCTTCGCGTTACACGCCCAGGTCACATCCACTTCTTTCTCTTAATTTGGCATATGATTTGACCTAACCGCCACCTTGGCAGGAGCTGTACGACTGTTTAGGGCTGACGGGAGTAAGTGCTTGGTCGTCTGTTTATACTGACCCTGAAGCCGAATAGTACACCACGGTGGTTAGATCCCGTTCTGGTGAGAGCTCCAGTATGCTTTCCAGCGTTCCTATTCTAGTTTTACCTATCTCGTGTAGCCTTACTGATATCGGCGTGTTGCTTTCCGCCATATCAGGCAGCACTGCAAGCATGGCGATGTGGCTCAGTGCGCTTGTATGGTGGCAACACAAGAGCTTGAACAACTAGTGCCACCTCGTCGTTGAACGGATGTTGACATCGCTAGAGTGCTGTCCCCGCACTGTGCGCGCTGCGCTATGATGGGTCATTGCTAAAACTGGCGCGTTCGTTCTTGCGGTTTTAGAGAGATGTAAAATACTGGCTTACTCTTTTTAATAAAATAACCGCGAAACGTTGTCGCAAACGATGTTTGCTGCGTCCGGGAGGAGCTTGCGAGCGCACCAGGGCCGCCCAATGTTTTCGGCAAGGGCGTTGGGCACATAACATGTGTGGGCTGCGACTTTAAGTCAGAGGTGGGTAAGTGAAAGCTTATGAGTTCTGTACTAAACACGCGGCTCACGCACCACGGCATTTTATTAACATTTCAGCAAGCCGATGCGAAATTGTGACTCTTGGCAAGCTGCACGAGCAAGGACTTGTGCCATTGCTCGTGCAAGCATGCTGCTGCAGTTGCTATATTCGTCAACTCATAACTGTGAACACACGGCAGCTACTGCCCACTTCCAGCACCGGCATTAGCGCCCCATGTCCCTTTTCTCTGAATCAACGAAGTGACGGCCGCGATTTCTGCGTCGAGTCAGCAGCCGCCGCCGCCCGGCAGGAACTCCGCGCTTACAATTAGGAAGGGGTAAGCAGCTATGAACACAGTAATGCAGGAGAGGAAACAAACGTGCGCATCGCTAAAACATAAGCTAAATGGAATAATGATGTTCCGGGGTAGGCATATGTTAAGCGAGAAAAATAAAAGAGAAAAGCCAGGGGCGCTGTCTCCTCTCCTAGAGGATTAGAGCGCACATTTACGGCTCATTCGTTTAGCCTGCGGTGGTTGTCTGTAGAATCTTAGCAGGTACGTGGCAACTGTTACTGCGTCCTTTTTTTATTGCCGTTACTTCGTCTCATCTACGGTAGCACGCAGGGAAGATTTTGGAGCGTATGCTGGCGCACTCTTCTCTTTTTATTCCCAACGAAGTGCACGTGCAGGCGTGTTGCATATGCGCGTTTCGCGAGGCACCGGCTGTGACGGGGCAACCGCTGGGGCTGTTAGCGGACGCGCACAGAAACAAGATCCCGGAACATAACCCAAATTCACACAAAACAGCAAAATAAACGTTTATGGACGCCAGCCGGCATTGTTTACATCGCACGTTGCACTGCCCGCATCCATCACTGTTGGCTTTCCGCTTCACTTTAAGGGAACCGAGAGAAATTATTTCTCGGCTGCTTGCTCATGGCGTTTACGAAACTGTTGTGACAGCCGTAGACACAGACGTACACAGAAATGCGCATTGCTAACTGCACTTCTTCGCAACGACAGCAGAATTTCCGCTCCGCGTACTGCGGAGTCCTTACCCGATTGTTGACGGCGCCGCTGTTAGGCGGCGCGGCGCTCCCGATCGAAGCATCAGTGCACGGAGTCTATGGACGCTAAGTAGACCTCAAAGTCTCCCTCTTAAGCAATATAAAAACGTACAAACAAGAATAAATGCTACATATAAGGCGAAGCTAGCAGCAACTGGATCAAATCATAAGAAAAGAAAACTACTGGACAAAAGATCATCTCAAGGCTGCTTACGCTGTCTTTCCTCCTCTCAGTTTCTTTCCTTCCCCTTGCGTCCCAAGATGCTCCTTTTTTTTCAAGTACTGGTTCCAAATGCCCCGCAAGCTCATTTATTTAATGGGGTGCTTCCGCTATCGAGAAAAGCAGACCCCGTCAAATCAAATTCCCTTCCTGGGCCTCCCGCCAACTTGAAAGCTCCCACAATTGTCGAAGGGAAAGTGCTTGGTCGTCTATGGGCGTTGTGTTGTTTTCAATTTAGCTACGATTAGGCAAATAGATCGCAGGGCGCAAAGCAACGAATTGCGGTGTATTGGCGTAATTTCTAAAAAGTAGGGAACACACAGCCACAAAGCGCATGAAACCTCACCGAAGGCTCGCGACAGCGTCTCATGGCTGATGTTTAATTCTACGTCGGCCAAGCAAGGTTTCCGTTTGCCCGCGTTCCGACGACCATTTAGAGAGCCGCTGTGGTGCTGATCGATAAACGGGTTTACCGTGGAATTCTGGGCAAGCGTTTGCAGCCTGGGTACCCTGCTGTTGTCGCATTAACGATGAATACGCTCCTCATTTGATGATGACCTCGTTTGCCAAAAACATCAATCTTTTGTAGAACTAATCTCTGCGTGCTATGAGACTACCTATTATGCATATCCGAGCGTAATGCTCAACAGCAAAGCCACCGCAATTACTGTGACCATGCACTAGCCTCGGTTCCCTGCCCTATTAACTATACGATGGACGCAGAAATGGGGTCCTGTACGTGATTAATGTATTTATCTTTTATACATACACTTGCTAACAGAGGAAATTTAAGAGCACTTCAATTCGTGGCAGTCGATTCAAAATGCAACGTGCAATAAATATGCCAAATCTTAGCGCCTCAACAACTTCTTCGAATGTAGTTGTTCAAACGGTTCGTGAAATTTCGTAACAACAAAATTCCAGTAAGTTATGGGTTTGTACGGCTGCCATCAAAAGAAATTGAGACAGTGGTTACCTATTGTGGGAACCTAGACTATCGCTACATACAGAAAAGGGGAGAACGGAGCCAATTTACTTGCGCCCCGAAACAAACTAGAACCAAGAAAAAAGAGAAGTTTTTCGTATCAACCTCAATTTGCGAATATCTAGGCTAGCCTCCAAAAACTTGGTGAACTTTGGAAAGAAAGATGTATTCAAGAGAATGGCGCACCATCCGGGTGCACAACTCAAATGTGTCGCCGGAAAAAAAAAAAACTTTTGCGACGTGGATGGGCATGCCAGCGCTTCTGAGAACTGGAGGTCTGAAAACAAATACACAAAACAAAGAAAAAATATTCAGCTAAGTCAAAACACAAAATTTTCGGCTCTAATACTGTCTGTCGTTGTTTTACTAGGTTTGACGGACTTAAGCCCGCTAAGTTTACCATAAATGCGGGTGCACTATCTTGCCATTCAGAGAAATTAAATATGCAGGTACCGCCGATGTTGAAGTGTAGTAAAGTCGGGCTATAAAACGGAAAGATCAAACAGGAAACTAAAAGAGATACAGTCTCACGGCAGGTTCCACGTTGCCTTCTGAGCTATCGAGCCTGAAATGGCACGAGTACCAAAAAATAAAAAAAATATTATCCTGTTATGTCAAAATTTATTGTTTCTGCCCATCTTCCTTCAACTATATATATACAGTCAGGCGTGTTCCCTGTTTTGTCTGCGGAATTTTGTAACGTGGTGCTTTGGCACTCAGCCGGTGGCAGCACATATGTGTGTGACGCTTTCACACAAAGTGGCCGAAGTTATTTAAGTTACGTCAGAAAGTAACGGCTGTTTTCCATCCATAAGAAAGTCGCCCAGCACATTTAAAAGGCGTCAGTCAATTCGTGGTAGTTCAATTATATTTGAGTCAAAATGCTGAAAAGATTTTAGCAGATACTGCTTCATTTCACTCCTTAATTTCTAACCGTGGAGGTATAGCATTAATGCGTTGGTGGCACTGACGGTGAATATGATGATTGAAAAGTTTATTTGGTCCAAAAAAAGGGGTGCAGAGAGTGCGAGTTCCCAGAAATGCGTCCGCCCCTCAGACAGAGGCCCGTAGCTCTTGAACTCAGGAGGCGTCCGAGGCGAGTTGGAAGAGTGCTTTTTGAAGGTCAGCATTGAAGATGAGCAGGCATGTCTCTTACTGCTCTGGAGGGGTGATCTGGACAGGTGACGTAAAAACTCGAGGGTTCAGAAAAAATTTGCCCTGTATCTGCTCCCTTCGCTGCAAGTGTGGTCGAAATACGAATTGCTACCTGCCACATAAATGCCTCTTTTCTATCCCCCTCCCTCCCGTCTCGCTCCTCCCAAGGTAACCACGGTGGCGGTTTGCTCAAGTCAATTCAATTTTACCGCGTTCCAGTGCTCGCGCGCCATCTCTCGGAACTCCTCGTTACTGTTTTGCTTAGAATACCACCAGGAGGTCTAGACTGGGGCGACGAGGATGTTTAGTGCAAGTATATTGGCAGCGAGATCTTCCCTGCCCTGACTACTTAGTTCGTTGTGACCTCCGGAAGGAGGACAGGCACTCAAAAAAGGTCCATTCCATTCTTCTCTGGAGTGGTGTTCAGTTAGCGCAATGGTTAGAGCACTTAGCTATTGCTCTCGGGGCACGCCTTCGGATCCTAAACAGAGTGATGTGTGTTTTTTAATTTCTTTTTGTAGCGGCTGCCGTGCACATAAAAAGCCTTCCCTCCCTCTCTTTGTCCAACAAGCGCTCCTGCATTAATCACCAGCCTGGGTCATATGAAGGTGATTTTATTTGTTTCTTTAGATATACCTCACATTGAAAGTGAATTTTACCTATCAAGAGAAATGCTCACATAATCGACTGATAGATGTATGTTATTGGTCGATATCTGTTGTCAATTTCGTTAGCATCAAGTATGAATAGAAGATGGCCTAGCATTATTTTCAGCAGTACACCAGGTTTTCAAATTTTTTTGAGCATATATAATTGTTTCTTAATGGACACACACTAACACCTTACGGTAAGGCAGCCCCTAATTCAATCACCTGTGATGCCTCAAATTCCATAAAAAGGCAATTTTATACATTGTTTTCGCAATCCATCCTTCCAAACGCATTTTTAGAACTTACAAATATCCCCAGCTTTAATAACAGCGAAGCTGTTAAGAAAATCGTTTTCCTATAGTGTCCGCAGTTTTAAAATTACACAGAAATGGTCGAGCGCTCGTGCACGCGTGCCTCGAGCGCACATTCGTCAAGCCAAGAATACCCACTTGGGGAGACTGGCTATATTGACATCAACAACAAGAACAAAAAAAAAAAAACACCAGCGGTCGCCGCGTGCCTCCAGCACACGTTCGTAAAGCCAACCATGTCCACTTAAGGAGATTGACCAACATTGCCCACAAAAAACTCCACCGTTCACCGTATCATGGCAGCACTTGCTGGAAACGAGAAAAACCTGTCATAGCGTACGCCCCTCGTTCTTTCGTCCTCGTGTCGTCGTGCGCATGCGCTGTGTACCGTAGAAGAGCCATGACTTGAATGTTGAAGCTGCTGTAGGTGACCACTGACGCCACATGGCCCGGCCGCGGATAGTTCGCATGGCCGAGGAAGAGGCCGCGGTTCGAGAGGCTCGGCGTGCAAAGCATCCGTTAGACCCGATAAGTCGCGGTTGCAGAGTGGCGTACGAAACGTGGTACGAAACGTCAACCAAAACGACGAGACCACTATGGCGTTACTCAGCAGAAGGTCATTGAAATGCCGTTCCGCCGGCGTCCACCACGACTCAACAACGATACTAAAACTAAGCTGTGTGTCCGTCAAGGATTATCTACAACCGCTTCAGCCATTCAAGTATTGCGCGTGAGAACAAGCTTCCCTGAATTTTTTTTTTTTGCTTTTTGCTGCAGCGTCGCTGAGTATGACCCTAACTTTTTGTAGCAATGGTGTCACTCTCAAAACCCCTAACCTGGTCCCGTATTTTGTCGGTGTGATCGCAGATTGCGCGCAAAAATTTGGATAGCCCAATGAAACTTATTTTTTCTAGAGTATTTTAAACTATTGCCAATACCGATAGTTGCCGCTAAATACTCGTGACCGTTTCTTAGCAATTTGAAATTGTAAGGAACCCCGACCTTGGTGTTTTTTTGTTCCCTCAGGGGTTCAAACAGAGCACTCATATATCAACGACAAGTTAACCTGTCCCATTTTTATGCCGTCCGTATCTTCGCTTTGGCTTTCTTGAGCTCCATAAAAACGTTATTTACCCCAGATTGTTCTGTAACGATAATATAGAGTGTGTCATTGACATGGGTGTTAGCGTAGCTCATTTACGTAGTCAGTACTGTCTCGTACATAATTAAAGCGTGTTTTCTTCTGTGTATGCGTTTCTTAAAGGCGGTTTAGTTGATACTAGGCGGGGATTTACGTGAACATGTCATGGCGTACAGATTTCCCCCATACTTGTGGAAATCGCAGCGTTCCAAGAACATCTGAAACAGCCTGTTTTTTACGTAACTTTTAAGTAGAAGTCGCCATAGTCCTCGCCCTCACAACAAATGAACAGTACATCACAATCATCACGGGCTCTCAAGCAGCCGGCCGAAATTGCATCACTGGCCGAATCTCAACCCAAGCACTTCAAATTCTCCGACGACTACCCTGACTCCCCCTCGCCGACATTCGTTGCTCCTGGCCCCACGGGCCTGCGGGGCAACGAAGCGGCGTATGCCGCCGTTTTTTATCTCGTGCACCGGGCAGTTGACCCACCGACCCACGACAGCTAATATTTTCCGTCATCCCAACCCACTGCATCTCTATTCACCTATACAGACATTCTCGCCACCTACCGACAATCGAGCCGAAATTCCAATTACCACATCCCCACTTCTCCCGAGACCGAGCTACCACCCTCCAAAGGCAGCAGACCAACACGTAGGTAGCCTCACAATACCTTTCTCCACGCAATATTTCCCACACAATACATCGCTACATGTCAACACCACCCACGACAGGACGTACTCTTTGACATAACCGTTGCATGTACCCACACACGCAAGCACGCATACACGCACGCACGCACGCACACACACGCACACACGCACACACACACGCACGCACGCACGCACACACACACACACACACGCACACGCGCGCACACGCACGCACTTTCTCCCCACTTGCTAACGCTACACCATTGCAGTGGGCGCGGAAGCGAAAGGATGAACCCGTTCATCCAGTACATTCGTGAAATTTCACAGCCTGCTGCTCACAGACGGTGGGCTGTGAAATTTCAAGCAAAGGATAACTTTCCTGAAACTCTGCGTGCACAGTTTTTGCTTTCGCTCGCGATAACTAGGTTTAGAAATGTTAAACCTGAGCCATTTTTTTACTGAGCACACAGCAGAATGCTCTTGGAGGGGCTTAGTTCCAGCTCACGCGTAAACGTTTCTAACAAGTGTACAGGGGTCACGCTGACATCTTATTGCGCTTTCCTGCGCCTTTCTAGGCCTTGCAGCCGTTTCAAGCCGACTGGTTTCATGAAAGCGGTAGAAAGCAGATGATCAATACCCGCCCCCCTACACCATGCTTTTATTTTACTATTTGAGAATGGTGCGGTTATAATTTATGGTTTTTCTAGAGCCCCTATGAAGTTAGGCAACAAAGACACAACACAAAAAAATATTGTTAGGTAACACATAAAAGAACCTATAGAAGTCGTTCCTTTCCTCCTCGGAGACGTCGCTATCGGGTCGTCATGCTCATAAATCATAAAAGCGTGAAGGGCGTCTGGGAAGGGCGACACGAAAGTTCTACCAACGGGCAGACCAGCCCCGACCGGTGATATATTTCTTGAACGCGGACGGTTATTCACGTTTCGGAGGTTGGGCTATACGAGATAACGAGCATTGCTCCACCGCAGAGCGCACGCCCCTTCCTCCAACCCCTGCAGCCCTAATAATCACGTGCCTTCGTCGACATTTCTGGTAATTAATTTTTGGCCGGAAGTGTGCTCAAACCTACATGCGCAACCATAGAAATTATAGCGACATCTACACAAAGCGTTGTAGTTCACCCGCTGCTGCAACGGCTGAAGCTTTTGGCTTGCAGGCGCGAAGATACGAGGTCTACTCCTTACATCGGACGCGAAACTCCAAAATACTCGCGTGCAAACAGTGAGGTGAAAGATTAATAACGTCGAGATGTCGATTTCTTTTAAGACCATGTTCCAAGTGTAGCACGCCACTTGGTAGAGTTCCTTTTTTTTTAAAGACGATAGTCTTTCTTGGGTTACTTAAACCCAGAAATTTTGGTCTGTCTGTATGTCTGTTTGTCTGTCTATCTGTGACCCGATCCAGCCACCCGGCCAAAGTCAAACAAGGCCTGCGCAATAGTCATATAGTCACAGCTAAATCTGCCCGTTAATACTTGTCAACATTGTTGAACAAGAACAAGACATTACGCAAATATAAGACAACAAAATAATACATAAGTGATATTTGCAGTGTTCTATTATAAAAAATCATAGATGCTTGCTTTTGCGAAATGAAATACTACATCCACTGCAGAAAAAAATTCACTCTGCCATCGCCTGCTGTCGCCCGACCCACTATAGCTTCTAGCGGCATTTTAAGAAATGAAGCGGCAACAGTTACGAAAGGTTCCACTAGATAGGCTCCACGTTCTGCTTGGAACGCACGTGAACTAGAGAAACGCGGTAATATAAGCATTGAAGTAGGGCGCCTCAATTCACGCGCCTCTCCGCCGTACGGCAGCGCTGGAACCGATGCACCCGGCATGGAAGAGTGGAACGCGGTAAATTTAAATCGACTTCACTAAAACTTTAGCGAGTTTACATTGAGAGGAGCACCACGGAAGAACAGCATGAGATGTGAGCGGGAAAGCGACGGGAGGCATTTACTTGGCAAATGTCGGCAAAGACTATCGTCTTTTGTCGACATTTGCAACGAAAGGAGCAGATACGCGGCCAATTTTTTGGAAAGTGAAAATTGTTTTTAGGAAAGAAATACAAACATATTAGTGTACAGACGAGGGTCCTTGTGTCGAGGGAGTGAAAGGGAACCCCTGATTATGAATACAGAAAATATTTGCATGGAAGCAGCAAGAGGGCTTGAGGACCCGTCACAAGAGTACGCAGTACAAAAAGACCAGAAAATTAGTGTTTGTATACGCACACTCAAAAAGGTAGCCTAACGTAACACAAAAAGTGGTGCAACAAATTCGTAAAAAACACAAAAGGAAACAAAGGCATATGAAAACATCAGGATAACATGCGAGAAGTGAAAGCACAAAAGAAGGTTACCTGTTTCAGCAATAGAAATTCTATAAGTTTTTTTTTAAAGCGTGTTAGGGACGGGGATGATTTGACAGCCACTGGTAAATTATTCCAAAATGTGGCAGCTGTAAAACAAAAGGTTTTATTCTCGAAATTAGTGTTAACCGCCGGAAGTAAGAAATTGTTAGTGCTTGAATACCTGGTCACGCTTTCACTGCGTAAAATAGTAACATCCATGAGGTCATATTATAGGTTGCAGTGCAGCAATTAGTAAAAACCAAGGACTTCTGGCAGACGACTGAGAATGGGGAGACAACGACAAGTAGAAGACACCGCCTTGTCCTTCGTAATTTTCTTTTCTAATCCCATCATGGACACAATAAAAGTTACCACTACTAGTATGTTAAAGTGAAATACCGCTTTAATGGATATTATCTTATATCACCTAGTAGTCCTGGGGCAGAGGAATGACATGAACTAAATGTTACAATGCGGATAACTGGTTTTGAATATCTTGCACATATGTAAGTAAGAATAATACGTGTGGCCCCATGAAGTAATGCTGTAATGAAAATGGCTGTAAACAAAAGCAAAATATAAAAATAATAGAGCTGGATGAGGTAAAAAGCGCCGCGCCCTAATTAAAGCTCGTATGCCAAACGCTGTTTATTGCTTGATATTGGAAACGTGAGAACTAAATGTAAGGTGAGCGTCGAGGTAAGGAATGTAACATTGATTTCATTGATTATGAGGTTTAACGTGCGGACGCTACACAGGCGACGAGATGCTCTGAAGTGAAAGGCTCCGGATTAATTTTGGCCTCCTGGGGATCTTTAACGTGCGTCGAAATTTCGAACACGCGGGCGTTGCCGCTTTTCGCCTCCATCGAAATAGGGGCCCCCGCGTCCAGGAATTGAACTCACGTCTTTGGGCTCAGCAGCACAACTCCCCTTTCTTATAATGTGTGAGAGAGAAACCTCTAATAAAAGCGGTAAAGGTCAACCCCACTAACGGTATTGCTTGCTACTCCATGCGGGGGTGAATACAGTGAAATGAAAGGGGGAAATAAAGAGATTCGTAGGGTTCGCAGGACCTCTTCCAGCCCTGTTTCCGCCAGAAAAGCAAAAAGAGCTTTTGTCCCCAGCACTGCCTCGCCATGATTTCACCAGGGTCCAATTTGGTGTGAAAGTTCTAGAGCACTAGTCCACGTCGGAGTCGCACAAGGGCCTTCGACGCTGTTGTCCGTTGACTAGCATATCGAGGGCAGCGGCATAAAATATGCCTAATGTTTTCAGTATTGGAGCACACTGAACACAATGGCGATTCTACCTAGCCTAGCTTAAACGAGAAGCTTTGGGTGTAGGCAAGGTTAAGTCGCCGCCGGTGTAGCACGTTCTCAGTGCGCTTGGGCAGAGTCCGCGGATGCCGGAAATCGCACTTGGGGTCTATCACGTGGAGGGGCGCATACCTTCTGAGAAGATCCTTCCAAGGCGGCAGCTGGAGTTTCCATGCTAGGTAAAATGCGGGATTCCAGCGGTGTAGTTTAGGTCGTGGGCTTCTTTGACACCCGCATAGGAGAAGGTGTGCGTTTTACCAGAGTGACCTGGTAGCCACTAAAGGCAAATTTATGTTCTTCGTGCACCGCACTCGTGTTAATTTCATTCATATCATAGACAGGCTGGTTGCAGAAATCACGCGGCGTATTTAGAACTTGCGTGACTGGCCGGGAATCGGAAAGAATTACCCACCGCCGAGCAGGACTCCCCCTTACGTACGTTAAGGAATGCTGCTTTGTAAGCTGCTAGCTCAGTGGTGTTGAAAGCAGTGTTGTACGGAACGGCGTTACAAGGAACGGCGTTCCTGGAACTAGTTCCTTTTTGGAGGAACGAAGGAACGCCACCGTTCCATTAAGGGTCGGCGGAACTGTAACGGTAACTCGTTACGTTTTTGAAGGAACGGCAGGAACGGCGTTCCTGCCGTTACATGGCTAGGATTTGGCTGTTTTTGATGCCAAGGCTCGAGTACAAAAATCCACAAAGCGCTACTGCGTTTCTCTTCCTATAAGATGGTCAGTTTGCCCGGCCTTCAGCCGTACGTGCTTCCTCGAAAGTCAAAGGCAGAAGAATAACCACGCAGCAGGCCGCAGCTTGTGCTTGCTTTCATGCCGGTTGCTTACGCGGCGTTCGACGGGTGAATAGCGTAGCCGCGAGAATGCTTTTCACCCTTCATCGTTTGTCTGGGGAGGCCAGAATGCGCGTCTGGCCGCTAGAATTGTTCCCTGGCGGGGAAAGAATAGAGAGTTTTAGCAGTCTGTCCGTTCTGTCGTATGCATTGTTACTGGGTTGACGGGGATCCGGCTGGGCACTTGGGCATTCGTCGCGGTAGGGGGATTAGTTCCGCGGGCCTGCAACTGCCTGCGGGCCTGCGAGCCTGCCTGCAGAGGAGTGTGACTTGAGCTTTACCATTGCGTCGACTGGACTTCGAAAACTTGAAGACGATTGTTGGCGCTCTCGTCACACTAGCCTATTCATTTTTTTTTGCTCCTTATAATGGGAGGAAGCGATGTATAACTGGGGGGTCCATGATATGCGCGACTTGTTGAGTTAATTCCCAAGGAGGCGACTGAAGGGGCAGAAAGAGCGATTCCTGGAGTGGGGGCGCCGTCGATATATGACCGCGACGCGCGGAAGGGCGTAGCCAGCAAACGATAGTGGCCATTGTGGTCTCAGCGGCTTTTGGGTGGCTTTTGTGTCACATTATAGAGGTTTCGTGCGCCCATGGTGAATGTAAAGCTTTTTCTCTGTTTTAAACGCGAAGTGTGCAATGTCATTGTTCTGAATGTATCACCCAATTCCCTGCAAAAGCCTCCACTAAGAGGCTAGCAGTATGTTCTAAATAAAAAAGAAAAAAATCACTGCGGTGACGCTTCGGAGACCGTGAACTCCACCACGCCAGTAGGATTTTCAGGGGAAACCGAAAATAATATTGCTGAAAAAAAAAATCTGTACGAGATTCAAGCGTACAGGCGGGAGGTGGGAGGGGGGGGGGGGGGCGCTAGAACAAAGAATTCAAATGTGGTAAATGTAGGCTTGTTAACATTAAACGAAGGTTGGTTGTCCCGAACACAATGGGTGGAATTTGTATGCACAACCGGTACGCGCTTAATCAGCATTTAGGACATTAGAACCTGCGGCTGTTTTCCAAAAGGCCCGTTTTCCTCACCGACAATATCCTAGACCAGTATTCGCGAATTAATTTTAGCAAGGTAGCCCAGCCTACGTAATACTCTTCATAAGGTTCTCTTCATTCTGGGGGGCTAGCTAATGTTTGTTACTTTTTGGATATTGAGAGTGTGCATGTAATTTATGTAATTTGGGGGTGTGTAATTTAAAAAAATACAAAAGAGGCGGTAGACCATAGTAAACACGGGTAATTGTCTTAGCTAAAAAAGAGTGAATATAAATTAACAACCTGTCATAAATAAAAAAAACGCGTGCTAAAGATTTCAATCGGCTGCATAACAGGTGTCCCCACGAAGAGGTATTAAACAAAAATATATAAATGTAAAACTTCTAAAAATACCTGGCAAAGATCTGACATGGCATCAATCAAAAAAATTAATTCACTGCTCCAGATTGTTGTCCATAACCCAGGTAAAGCGGAAATAAAAATATAACGGCTGTCGCAAACCGGCAAGCACCGGATAATTTGGTCGCCGAAATGTCCGTACACCGAAATGTGCGTGCACCGAAACGCCCGTACACCGATATGTCCGTACACCAAAATTTCCGCACCGAAATATCCTGCATCGAAATGCCCTCGAGCCGTCTGGAGTTTGTCCGGTGCTCCCTGAAAAAATTCGCCTAGGAGCGTTTCTTTTGATTACCTTTATCTCCAGATAATCTGCTGCCGGTGGTGTTAATATTCGTATAATATACGTAGCTCGATGTGAGTTTTAAATGTCTCACTTAATTTTGACCCAGGATTATCCGACACTATATTTTAATTTAAAAATCTAATTGTAACGTTAATGTAACGACACGTTTCAATTTTCGAAGTGGAACTGGAACGCGTTCCTTTCGCAATAAAGGAACTTGTAACGGGAACTCGTTTCAAAATTGGCAAGGAACGAGGAACGAGCTTTCGTTCCTATTTTGGAGGAACGTGTACAACACTGGTTGAAAGGCGTTTTGTGGCTTCTCTTCTCTTCAATAGACAATCCCGCCGACGGAATATATACGCCTACTTTCGAAGAGGCCGAAGTCACAGATCCATCCGTGTACACTTGGATGTGGCCTGGATAATAGGTGTGGATATGCTCCAGGGCAAAATATGTCAAGGCCGATGCGGGCCTTGCCTCGCGATGCATCGCGTCCTTGGGTTCAGCAGGACAACGCCATAGCCACTGAGCCCCTGCGGCGGATAGAAATGTAACGTCTTAAGAAGGTGTGATTAAATGAGGTCCGCGGAGTAATCACAAAACAAAAACTATTGGGTTTCTGATAATACCTAAGGATTACCCGCCGCGGTGGCTCAGTGGCTAAGGCGTTGCGCTGCTGAGCACGAGGTCGCGGGTTCGATTCCCGGCCGCGGCGGCCGCTTTTCTGATGGAGGCGAAAAGCAAAAACGCCCGTGTGTACGAGATTTCGGCGCACGATAAAGATCCCCAGGTGGTCAAAATTAATCCGGAGCCCTCCACTACGGCGCGCCTCATCGCCTGCGTTGCGTCGGCGCGTTAAACCCCAGAATCAATCAATAATACCTAAGGACCACCAATTTAATTGTTTTTGAGGTAATTACTAAATAATTGTCGCGGCTACGTTTTAATACGTGAAGTATTGCAGTCGAGTTTGACGGGAGGCAAATTAATGATTTTTCAGATAAAGAAACGGTTGTATCGTCCCCGTACAAGGCGCAATGAGAAGGATTAACGCAAGGCGGAAGGTCATTAACATATGAAATAAAAAGGAGGGAAAGGAGGAGGAATAAACATTTATTGAGCAAAAGAGCGCGAGTGAGGTGTGGTGGTCAGCTTCCTACGTCCAGGAGGCCGCGATTCTTTGCTGTATCCAGGGCTCGTTGCAACAGAGCTGTTTGGCGCTCTGGTGCCGAGCTCGTCAGCGCAGACTCCCACTGCTCAGGGGAAGGGGGAGTGGACGGGGTCAGCGTTTCGTGGGCAGGAGTAGACGAGGTGATAGGTTATGAGAGGCGAGTCGCAGTGCGGGCAGTTGTAGGGCTATATGAATGGAGATATGTGTGCTAAGATAGTGTGGTTGTAAAGGGTTTCAATTTGTAGTATGCGGTAGATATATGCACCGTAGGTAAATAACGTGTGATGGGGGGTGGATATGCTCTTCTCGTGTTGGTGTAATGTGACAAGAGTGAGCTGAAGCTGATGTCGAGGAGTGTCAGGTGGGTAGGTTCACGGTTCGTTCCTCTCAGCGTAGCTTGTGTTGAGGATGGGAATGCCAGGGAGTGGAGTTCTCAGGCGACAGCGTGCGCCACTTCGTTTTCGACAAGAGCAGAGTGGCCACAAGTCCAGACAATGACTACTTCTATGTCTTCGGGTAATCGTTGTAGGATTGGGAGGGCCTGGGGTGGTGCCATCTCAGCTTGGTACAACCGGAAGGCTTGGTGACAGACCAAAATAATGGTAACATATGGTTGATTGTGGTGAGTGGTGGTTGCATGGGATACAGCTAGAGCTTCTGCCGATCTTGTGAATAAACTGAAGTACTGCTTTCTCCTTGAATTTGTCCTTTGGAATCGAGCGTGACCAGGGTGATGCCGGGTGTCTCGGGATTCGGAGCGATATCCGTATATCGGGTATGAGACTCGTCTGCGTATTTCTTCGTAAGCTGGCAGACCCTTGCCTGTAAAGGCAGGCCCAGGCGGCACAGAAAGTGTGCCCCAAGACCGGCCCGTCTATGGCCGCTTTCTGGCATGTCCGGCCAGCATCCAGGTTCTGGCAGCCACTGATCATGCGTTGAACGGCCAACATTCGGCAACCAGCGCTTCGGCATTTTTCCGTCCGCCTGTGTCCGGACGCACAACGGCAGCTAACCGGCTGCCAGATATTCAGTTCTCTTACGGCTGCCGATGTTGAGAAAGAGAACGGCCGAAGTACGGCCTTCGGGCATCCGTTTTTTCTTCGGGAAGCGGTAATCGGCCGAAGCACGGCAAGCGACCGGCCACAGAATATGCGTATTCTTGCGGCAGTTGGTGTTCGAAAGGAGACCGGCCGGAGCGCGGCTGCCGTGCATTCGTTGTTTCAACGGTGAACCGCGCGTCCGGCGGACGTACGGCCCCAGAATATACGTTTTTCATTCGGTTAGCTGTCCTCGGCCGAATTACGGCAAGCGAATGGCCACAGAATATTTGGCAACCGGTGTTCAAGAGGAGACCGGCCTACGTAAGGTATCTGGTTATACGTCATTTTTTCGGCAAACGGCATACAGCCGAACAACGGCTCGCGCCTGGGCGCCGAGAATTCATGCACAGACGTGTTTGGAAGAAGACCGACCGGCTTTTTCCTGGGGGGAGAAAAAGCCGTTAGGGAGCCGGACGACGGGGACGCGTTTTTCATCCGCTCCGTGTTTCTACGTTTTAAATGAACGAACATCGTTTGTCAAACAGTAATGAGTGTTCTCGGTGAACGGGCAAGGTGCAAGGACTCATTGGACATTAGCAGGGAACCTTTTAGGCCATCGAAATGTAATTTATTGCCACAAGAAGACTGTGCCACACCGACGGGTGAGCTAAGCCTCGCCAGTCATCGCCGCTACCACGCCTCTGCCGCCGGCTTCGTCGACGCATCAGCTCGAGGCTATTCGCCCGCTCAAGAAATGGAGAGCATTGGAGACATCGACCCGCCAGAGATGTCCGATCCGAGATGGAGATGGTTCACCAAAATAACTGGCCTTCAAGGGCGTCGAGCAAGCGGCCACCACGCTGGAGCTAAACCGCCACCATGTCAAGGACTCCCCACCAAAGAAAGGCAAGTGCGAGCAAAAGCGCAAGTCATTCTGCTTACAATTAAACTGCGACAAGCAATGTTGCACTATGTTGTTGGTGATAAACGTAGAAGAGACTCGCTCGTGCATTGGTAGGATCAACTTCATGCCCTGCACTATGTTACTTCAGGAGATTTTACGACTGCCTATTTAGAAAAAAAAATTATTTTAAATTTGCGACAACAACAGAGCCTTGTCACTGACGAAGCCTAGCTGTTAATCTAGTTCCGATGTTTGAAGGTGAGCTTAGCTACTCTTGGGATATGACTCATTTGGGTAAACATAATCGCCAGCATCCTAGCAAACACTGATTTTGTCAGGATTTTCTTGCTCAGCGCAGATTGTTGAGTTCACGCACGATTTGGCTCTTGCAATAGATAAGCTTAAAGTTCCTATATTCTTGGACTGCAAAAAAGCAAATGATGGTGTTGCATATCACCTTCTGCGTAGTACATTTCATCCTATGACCTGAATGAATCGGTTTTTGCATTGTTATTACTATTGGCCCTATAGCTTTGTTCAAAAGTACTCTGTAGTTAACCGGACTATAGCGAATGAACTTGATTCCGTATACCTGCAGCTTTATTCGAATTTAATAACATCCTGGTGTGCTGATTCAGAAAAGTTTTTGGATGTTAAACAGTTTGTTAACGGCACCTTTACAAGAAAACCTTCATTCCAATTGGATACGTATACCGTAAATTATGCTGCTGTGACAACGGCCGAGGAATATAAATACCTAGGAGTTTATTTAGGGAGTGGTTAGAGGTTAAATAGGCAGGTTCACACCATAAAAGTTATGGCTGCATATGTTTTTGGCTTTCTGAGACGAAATTTCAGTGAACCTCCATCTAACAGAAAAGAACAACCGTATTTCACTCATGTGCGCTCAATCTTGGAGTACGCATGTGTTTTCGTGGATCCATACACCAAAGAGCTCGTTGATACGCTCGAAAACATACAGAATATGTCAGTGCGATTCTTATTAGGTAATTGGCACGCTCAACTTAGCATGAGAGAAAGTAAAAGTAAACTGAAATGGCAGGACGTGAAAGATCACAGACGAAACCACAGGTTGAACTTTTTTCGTAATAGCTATCATTCGAAAACTGTTGTAGAAGGGGAGAAGTATGTCCAAGCGCCATTCTACATATCGCAAAGTGGGACCGCTAGCTTAAAGCAAATTATTAACTTTCCTTTAAAGGTGACACCTTGCGCGATTAATTTTATTTTACATCAATACTTCAGTGTAATTATCTTCCACGTATGATTGCATTAACTGTTTATATTGACGACTTTCAGCGCGCTTTGTAGAAATATTTTGTTATTTTGTCTCATATTTATTGCTTAGTGTTATGTATCTTCCTTCTGTAATACATGCAAAGGCAAGCAGGCATCAAATAAATAAATAAATAAATAAATAAATAAATAAATAAATAAATAAATAAATAAATAAATAAATAAATAAATAAATAAATAAATAAATAAATAAATAAATAAATAAATAAACTTCCAGAGGCGCAAGTTTGCCTCCGACGGGTTGAGAACCCTACGCATTCAACCTTGACCAATAAAATATTTATTGCCCTATTCGTTGCAGTATGCAAGGTTTCCTGTATGCATGCTACCATTGCTATGTTATTGGTTTGAAACAAATTATGTAACTCTAATTTTACGCCTTTCCTTGCGTGAACACAAAGGGAGACAACTGCAGCCACCTGAAGCAGGGCGTCATTCGCGACGCGTCTAGAATTTTTTGAACGTAGTATGACATTAGAAGAAAATTAAGCTCTTTTGGACTATTAAGTGGTGTGGACGTATACTCATGACGTGCTCATGAAAACAACATTAAAATAGATTGAAAATGAAAGTACCTGTTCGCTCCTTCTTAGGATCAGCCCTGCGCAAGGTCATCAGAAAAGTTGATCGAGTAGAAAATGTCTTTGCAAGAAAAATGGGCAAAAACTGGACACACTTTTTTGTGAAGGAGTTATATTAAATGCTCCTGAGTGGTTTGTTGAGAACCAAAATGCTTCGTAAAGGCATTCACGCCGGTTTTATATACATCAAAATTGGTCAAGCAACTGTTATAAAAATAGTTTATGTAGTCATAGCATTAAAGTGTTCAGGAATATTGCCCTAAAAGAAATTGGCTAAAAGCGGCGCAATTTATCTCTCTGAAATTCAACCCACTAAAGTATGCGCCCTCCGCCCCCCCCCCCCCCCCCTCCTCTTTCCCCGTTTATTACAGGTAAGCCGCCCCACAGAGGATATCAGGACCTGGACAATACATCTATTCAAGCTCTACAAAGAACTGAATATTTTCTGTGTTCGGCAGTAAATGAGGCACAGCAATTAAAGGAAAGACAATTTGTGAGCACTGTTTAATAAATGAATTTGGCTGTCAACTGAGGCTGGTAATTAAGCAAGGCTGCCCTGAAAGCTTGACGGCTGGTGGTTGCGCCCGAGCTCACTTTGATATGGCTGCATTGGACCCAAAATGCTGGGTTTGTGCTGCTTCTGCACTGCGCGAATGAGTCATCTGCTTGCGTGACATGCAGTGACCGGCCTCAGTACAGCTAACGTACTGTGGCTCAACTCCAATGCCCGTAGCACGGCCGTATTTCCGGTAGCTGTAGTCCGGCTGGAGTCCGACGACCGCATCTCGGCTGTCCTCCGGCGGACGTACTTCGGCCGTACACGGGTGGCTTTAGAATGGCCGGAGCCCTACGGCTGGAATCTGGCCGTATGACCGTAAGCCGGTCGACTGGCCGACGGACACTGGCCGTTGGACAGCCATGGGAGTATACGGCCAAAAGGCCCACATTTGTACATGGGCCGAACATGGCTGCCGGAAAACGGCCGGACAGAAAATCACCGGCCAAAGTACACCGGCCTGTTTTAGGCCGAACAGTCCTGTGCTGCCTGGGGGGTGCATATGTTTGTGGACGGGAGCAACCTTGTGTTTCTTGCGTATGTGTAGCGGGATTAGTTGAGGTAGGTAGTTGGTGTTTGGGCTTGGTATTCCGATGTCAGGAAGCACTTTCCTCCCTGTAGGAGTAAGTATTAGGCGATAAAGTTGTCAGTTTCACTGGGCGTCAATTAGTTCTTGAAGAGTGTTTTGTAGCCCCAACCGGACTAGTTTTTCACTGGAGGTAGAAGTGGGGAGGCCAAAGGCCGTTTTGTATGTTTTTTGTATGAGCGCGTCCAGCTTGCTGATCTCTTCTGGTTTTAGTTCAATAAAGGGAGTCGCAAATATTATCCGGCTAAGTAAAAGGGCTTGCACCAATCGGCATGTGTCACTTTCGATGAAACCGTGTTTTTGGCCTCATATTCGGCGTATGAGGTGGGTGAGTTCCTTTCCGGTTTTGCGAAGTTGCGGTAACAGGGCCGAACCCGAACCATCGTGGTGGAAAGGCACGCCAAGAATTCTAAAAGTTCGCACTTTGCGAATGGCCTGCCGAAAATTGTGACGTCTGGGTCCGGAGTGCGAGGAGGTGGACATTCTCGCGTTCTTGCTCTGAGGATGAGGAGTGATGCTTTAGAAGGTTCACATGTTAGTTCCTTTGCTTGAAGGTATAAGATCGTTTCATCCACCCCCTGTTGTAGGACGTCTTGCTGCTGATCCTCGCTGGAACGTTTCACTGTCCAGATTGTTAAGTGGTCGGCATGGAATGCATGCTTGGGATTTGGTATTGCATTAAGTTTTGCGGGAAGTGTCACTAGCGCCATTTTTAAAAGTAGTGGGGAAATTACAGAGCCCGAGCGTGCGCCTTTGGCGGACGAATTATATGTCGGTGACACAAGCTGCACAAGTTTGATGGCAGTTATGCCGTCGCTGAGGAAGGTTTTGACATAGTTGAAAGCTTTGGGTCCGCAATGAGTCTGGGTAAAATTTTCGAGGATAGCTTGATGGGTGACGTTGGCAAAGGCACCCTTGACGTCGAGGGCCAGTATCGCTGTAGGGGTGGTGCGGCTAACATGATCAATGACTTGTTCCTTCAGCTGCAGGAGTACATCTTGAGCGGAGAGTTTCTGCCGAAATACAACTTAGAGGATGTAAGTTTTGCTCTTCAAGAAAGTTAACCAATCGTTGATGCACAAGGTGCTCGAAAATCTTACCTACGCATGAGGTCAGAGAGATTGGCCGTAGTGATGTAGGCGAGATGGTTTTGTTTGGTTTCGGTGTATGCGTTATATCATAGTGCCTCCACTGTGCCGTTAGCGTTCCCTCGTCCCAATGGCAGTTAAAGAGCTGAAGTATCGATTCCAATGTTTCATTATCCAGGTTGCGAAGGATGCAGTTAGGGATTCGATCTTTGCTGGGTGTGGTGTTACGAGTGAGATTAGCAAGGATTGATTGCAATTCTTCGAAGGTTAAGTGGGCATCACGTTCTTCATTGGGTCGGCCCGTGTACCACAGGGTTGGGGGAGCTGGGTGGGTTGTGGGAGTTCAAAAGAGGTTGTTGCGGATAGTGTAGCTATCTGTGGCGGAGGTCACAGTCTCTTATTAGTTGCTGTATCTTGTGGTTGACTTGAGTCTGAGAGCTGAAGCTGTCCTTGAGATGTCGAAGCAGGTACCACGCTTTTTTGGTGCTAAGGGTGCCTTTGAGTTTGTCACAGAACGAGTGCCAGTTTTGTCTTTGTAAGGTGACGGCATAAGCTTGCGCTGGTTGGGTGAGGAGGGCTATACGCTTCTTAAGCGTTCTATTATGTGTTTGGTGTTTCCATCTCTTTGTCGAGCTTCTTCGCGCTTCCCATATGTTTAGGAGATGTGTGTCTGAAGCTTACGTGTCCCCAGCAAGGGCGATTTCTCGCGTGTATTTTTGTACCCGCTGCTCCAATGCCTCTGTCCATTCGGTTGTCTGTATGGGCGGGAGCGGGGTGGCATCTTCGCGGAAAGCGGACCAGTTTGTTAGTTTGGCTACGCCTCTTTTTGTGGATTTTTTCTTCACGTATAGTGGTAAGAGACAATGTGATGGTCTCTCGCCAATGCTAACAGCAGTTATAACCATTGCACAAATCGGATTCGGGCCTCATCTTGGTATTGAGGATGGCTTGGAATATCTGTCATGTATGGTTTTCATGGGAGGCCGTTTGCACCATCTGAGAACTGTGCTAGCTATGGACATATGCAAGGTGCATGACAATGTTAGTCACGCTTCCATCTTATAGGTCCTAAGTTGTTTCCGCCTCCCAGACAGTCTGTCTTTATCCGGCACTTCCTCCAAAACTGCTGTTTTTCCGTACGCATCAACGGTGGAAGTTTCGGCTCCTTTACACTAGTGCGCGCTGTAGCACAAGGGTCTGTTCTGTCTCCACTATTTTTTAACGTCGCCTTGTTGCCGCTAGCTTGGCACCTTTCCATTATTCAAGTCCTGTATTTTCTCATGTACACGGATGGCATTACTGTATGGACAGCCCACCCAGAGTTTTCACGACAAGCCGAGTGCCTCTAGCAAGCGTTAACAGACTACCAGAAATGGTGCAAGTATGCGGGCCTCCCCCTCTCTCAAGAGAAGACTGCTGCGCTCCCAGTGGCCAACGCTT
This sequence comes from Haemaphysalis longicornis, assembly GCF_048455015.1. NCBI lineage: Eukaryota > Metazoa > Arthropoda > Arachnida > Ixodida > Ixodidae > Haemaphysalis > Haemaphysalis longicornis. Next base: position 270,508,293 of record NW_027526203.1, read on the forward strand.
AGGGCCATCGCTCCCTTGCAGTATCTCTAATTGTCCTGCAGCTGAATGGTATCGCCATTCCCATTGTCGGACCCCTTCGGGTTCTGAGCTTAGAGACCGATCCTCGTGGTCGGCAGCTCAGTGGCTACGATCTGCTCGACAGAAAGCCGGAAAACTGCCCCACCTTGTACGCCGCATCTCTCGGAAGTCTAGCGGGGCCTGCTGGATGATTGCCCGTGTCCTAGTGCGTTCAGTACTACAGCCAAGGCTCGTGTACCAGGCGCAGTTCCATCCCATGACGCAAGTGGACTGGGATCAGCTTGAGACGATTAATAGGGCCGCCATGCGCACGATCACTAGCCCCCCCCACGCTTAACGCCAACTCCTCAGCTACAAGCAGAAGCCCAACTAAACACGATCGATGAAATTATTTATCAGCGTCATTCCGCCCACCTGCTGAAGCGTGGTCTAGTTCCAGAGGCTGCAGCTCTCGCCGCATACATGGCTTTTTCTTCCTCTAGGCCTCCCTGGTTCCACCATCAGGTGACGGACAGCAAGCCTCTGGCAAGGTACATGTCCGTACCTCTGGCCTTCATAAGCCCCCGGACACCGTCTTTTAAGTCCCAGACTGGGCGCCTGCGACACAACCGGTTGTCCAGGCTTTCGGGGACGCCGGGGCGCACGACTGCATCGTCACCACGGCCTTGACGTGTCCATCTTACCCTGCCTTGAACCAAAGCTGCGTGTACGAGACCCCTAGCGCTCTTCCCAGCCTGCTAGCAGAACTTACTGCTATTTGGGATGGTCTGCAGGCGCTTGCATCGACAGTGACTGCTCGGGCGAAGCTGGAAATTTTCACAGATTCAACGGCAGCGATTCGGCATTTACGTCGTATTGCGAAGTGTACAAGTCTGGCTACATTCATTCACGCGATGATGTATACCTACCCATGCCCTGTCCGTGTTTCGTGGATTCGCCGGGACATGCTTTCTGCCCACACAGCGGTAGATTGCGCCTGCCGCCGAAGGGACCACCCACGGCCACTACCACTTCTTCCAGTATCCACCGTAGAAGAAATTATGATGTAAAAGGAGAACCTCCGCTGCGCCACGCTTACTTTACTTCCACCGCGTGGAACTGACCTCCACAGTGGGCTCGCTCACTGGGAGGAGGTTCTGCTGCGGAGGCTTCGAGCTGGGGTGGCGTTATCCCGAGCAGTTACGCTTGGCCTGCCCGATATCACGCCCCATTTACGTACACCTGCCCCGTCTGTGCGACTCCTGCGCCAGAAATTGACGATGAACACCTGTTGTGGACTTACTCAGGTCTTAGAAACTCCCGAATGCAACACTTCCGAGGCACAGGGCTCAATCCCGTGAGACCCCCGATCTTAAGCATTGGATATGTAGACCACAGCACCGGCGTTTTCTGAGCTGTTTGTGTGAAACGGGTGCAATGTTCCACCATTAAAACTTCCTCTTATGCCGTAGGGCAATGCCAATTCTGGTCGGAATGGTGAGATCGTTTTGAAGCGTAAGGTGGTTGTTTTGTGTGGCACGCAGTAATTTCATTCCTTCTTTTGAGGTGTGGTCGTGCCCCCATGCATAGTGCGGAGCATTAAAGTCACCAACCTGGAGTGAAGGTTCGTTTTTGTCTTCTGTGTTGCTTCGGGATTTAAGGCGTCAATTGCGTGAAGACTACCATTTGGAGGGCTGTATATGTACTTATACAGGAGGGTTGTGCAGATTGAGTTTCACAAATGTGTTGGGTATCCCTTGGCTCAGCTAGTGCGGTTGGGCGGGGTGCGCGTTGTGGACAAAGATAGCTGTCCGATGTTGCGCGTCCTGGGTGAATGCGGTGTAGTATGGCAGCCGTAAAGTCGGGTTGTTCGCTTCCTGAAGCGCATATGTCTGGAATTGAAGATGCAGCAAGGAGGGCCAGCTGACTTGGTTTGCTATTCATGAAGCGACAGTTCCATTGGCAAACGGTGATTGCATCTTTTCTGTCCATAGTCATAGTAGGGGTGGTGTTTCATCTTTTTTGAAGGGTGGCTAGAGTGACTAGTGTTGTACAGGCTTTGGGTGGATTTTTCTAGCTTATTTTGCCGATCGGTGAGCCCTTGGAGACTTTCGCAGATGGAAGCGATGTTCGCTGCGTGCAATTCTTTGATTTGCTTGACAATCTGTGCGACTTTGTAGTCAATTATAGCATGGATTTGAGCGCGTTCGAGTTTGTTGGTTGGTGGGCACGGAAGGGGAGGCGTGATGATAGCGTTAATTTTCGTCGTAATTTCTGTTGGCGTTGAAACTCATTTTGTTGTTGTTGGAGTTGAGTTATGGCGTGACCATAGGAGGGGGACGTGTGGTCTGGTTGGGAGGGAGGTGCGGAATCATGGGACATGCGAGTAGTGGGAGCATTTGAAACTGCATCTGACCAGCTCACCTGTGGTGGGGTTATCGGGAAGTCCTTATGCCGGGTGGTTGTGGTGATGGGCGGTATCACTCTAATCCTGGTAACCCATAATGTAACTTCTAAACGGAAGTAACCTATAAAATAAAGGTTACACTGGAACCATTTTGATGTTTTCTTTATCCCAGTCAATTCTAAGGGTTACAAGCGTGAAGTTAAAAGCGTTTATAGGTTACATTAATGATTTATAGGTTACATAAACAAAATCTGACATGTAACCTTTACGTTGTAACCTATAAAACGCCCTGTAACCTATAAGAGATGCTCGTCGCGCCTTCTCTCCAGGCGGCCGTCGATTTCTCCGTTGCATGACGGGATATCAAGAAATGGCGGCGCCCGCAGGCCCGGTGGCCGTGTTTTCGCGCCACTCGAGCCTTTTTACCGCTGTGATACCCCTACGATGAAGCGAGGATTGGTGTTACAAGACTTATTTGTCGGCGTGGGTCGCGGAGGCTGCGGCGAGCCCATTTGTGACTGGCAGCGCTACACGGCCCGTTCTTCTACGACCAGCATCAAGTTCGCATGTTGGACCAATGCCCCGGCGCCAGTGAAAGCGAACTCGGTGAGTATATTCCCGTAACGGTTTCCGTGTTTTCATTGGATGTATCTTTTCGCTGGGGGCTTTTCAATTTGAAATTGCAGCATTCGAGAGGGATTTTCGTTACCCGACTGGTTGCTTCGCTGGACGTTTTCTGTTGCCCGCGACGGCAATTGAATGAAATCGCGGGCTTGCGTTCCTTGCGTCAGACTATACCGTTCATTATTGGCGGTGAGATCTTTGAGTGGCGCCCCCTGGCTCTGACGTCGGCTTAGGGATTCGCGCCGCTGTCGTCTGCTACACTCCGCTTGTGAGGGGCAACAGTGCCTGGGCTAGAAATCGCCCGCTTCGTTGCTGTAGAGCTTTAAAAGCGTATTTCTAGCGATTCAGTTATTTTGCCAGCTTCTGACGCATCTGAATAATTTGAAGCTGTATCCCCCACAAGTTTGCAACACACGAAGAGATAGAGAACAACTTTCTTCAGAGTATCGGTCAGAAGATCGTGTGTAACTCGTCCTTTCTTGCTTATTCGCGAGGATCAGCGATCAGAGCTTCTCGATAAGTATTCAGAATGCGTAGGCTTCCCTGCAGTATTTTTGAGATGCTCCTATGAAGACTCAACAGTCTAATACTACGTACCAAGCAGCGGCCTCTACACGCTCATCGCACAGCAGGAAATAAAGCGGCTTTCTTCTGTTTCTTTCGTTGTTGTCTTGTATCGGATTAATGTTTCTTGCTTTTTTTTTCTGACCAACGCATTAATTTTTCTGCGCCGTCACCAACTTCTTATTAGGAGGGTTCGGGATGTTTGGGAGCCTCACAAAGGTCTTGTGGATATTTCCTTCATTTTGTATGGCATACATTCCCTTCTTCACAAATTCGCTTTCATAACGGCTGCGTGCAAGAAGGTGCATATCCGCAGCGTGCTTTGTTTATTCACATGCAAATACAATGAGAAGGTTTGTGCTACGCCACCGCGATCGCACCCTAAACAACGTGGTCCACAGTACTCGAAGGCGGCTTTTGTGCTCCGAATTTCTATCGTAATTATATCGTTATCATAATGAACTGAGTCTCAACTCGAACAATGATGACATGATTACAGTGTTGAAGGCATGATATATTCGCTAACTAACGTAATAAATAGTATACCTGCATATATTACAAGACTCGAAACCGAAGAAGAATTCCAAGTAGCTCCTTATTGCTTTTCAACCCTTCCAGGCGCGAAGAACAAATCCTATTCTACTCGGGATGGCGTTCTATGATTTGAAGAAAATTACTTTTACTCTCTTGTCCTGGACTGAGGACCCGGCCAACTAACCAGATCGATTTAATTGTTAAACAAAGTTTTCCCCTCCTCCCCTTCCTCCTCTTCCTCCTCTTGAGTGCAGTTTTCCTATAACGCATATCCGAATACCGGGAAGATATGGCTGTGAAAAATGTTCCGAAATATCCCTCCAGGTCTTAACAAACATATATGTGTTACTATAAATTTAACGAAGACGTGACTCGTTTTGCTCAATAAACCTCCCTACTGGTTAGATGCCTGGTATAGAATCAGCACGCGCGTATATACACACTGGGTTCTTTGGAACTCAACCTACAGTTTTTGCAGTCTATAGTGCATGTCGGCAAACTTTCAATCGTGATGCCTTCTGCCAAAGCCGACAGCCCTGAAGGCCTAGAATTTGTTTTGGTTTCCATTTTTGCTGTTGTCGGTTATTAGCAGCTGACTGTTCCTTTTGTTCGAATGCTTACATGAGAAGCTGACGCCTAGCTCCGACTCTTCGCGCTCCGCACAGGACCGGCTTCGCAAGGAATGGGGTGGCGCCGGCAATGTTTCTCCCGTAGCGGTATCCAAAACTATCCTTTAATTGACAACATGAGCTAGTGTATGCGATTTTTCAGTTTTCAGTTCAGTTCAGTTCAGTTTATTCCCAGAAGCATCTGGACGACTTCCTGGCTAAAAGCTGCTCGAGCAGCTTGACAAAGGCGCAGGAAGCCGTTACAAGGCATGGAGGACGGACCACGTAACACAGATGTAATCATAACTAACAGAAAAACAAAAAACAAAAATAAAACACGATTTCAATTTAACAAATCAGTTCTACAAATTTCATCAAAGATAATCAAAATTAGATGAAGGAAACACAGATTAGAGAAACAGGCCACGAACAGAATGAATAGTTTACATTATCAATAGGAGATTCAAGCACACTGTAAATAAAAATTAAAAATAATACGCTAGAAATATGTAGGAAAAAACATGATTCAGAACACAGTGCATAATCGATTCCAAACACACAGTAAACATACAATAGGACAGAAAATACAGAAGTAAAAACCAGTTTGGTTCAGTTACAATAGGCCAGGAATACAGAAGTAAAAACAAGCTAGGTTCAGTTACGATTGCAGGATGTATGTTCGAAGTTGTTTTCTACTGTACCCAGAAGTATGTTGGTGTCTATTTAGTGTCAAGGGAACATTATGAGATAATGACTGAAACTTGTAATTAACTTGTAATTAAGCCTATTATTATGATAAAAAGTTACCCACACGCCAATTCTGGTGCGGACAAGCATCATATTGTCACGAAGCCAAGGACGACGCAGGTGTCTTGCAGGAGAAACAAGTTTATTGGAGCGAACTCGTGCTCCCCTAACAACTTAAAAGAATACAGAGGCGGCGAAGCAGCGGTCAACAAAGTGACTTGCGTCAGCGAGCGTCGCAGAATCGAATGCTCCGGCGTCCGCACTGCAGGCTTTTTATCTTTCGGCGCGCGTGGTTCTCGAAACGTCGATTCGCATCGAGAACATAGTAGATCCAAGAAGATTATTCTGGGCTGTTCACGTTAGATCGGAATGCTCTCCCTATCACGACAGATAACACATGCGGCACAGAAAGAAAGAATGGAACACGCGCTTCCCTTGGCGCAGAGATAACACAGACCGGCGCAGCCGGGCGGTAAAAGCAAAACACAAATAAACAAACCCAATGTATGGTTCGCGGCATTACCCCCCCTCTAAGAGTGCATCGACCCGATGCTAACATAAGCGACAGTCCGAAAATAAAATTCGTTATCGTCCGTAGAAAGGTTTTAAGCGAACCACGTGAACGACTTCGGGCCGCGTGCGTCGTCGTGATGTTCCGGAATCACCATCGGGGATCACCTCGTAGGTAAGTTGGCCGACACGTCGTAGAATCTGGTAGGGTCCGAAATACCGTCGCAGGAGCTTCTCACTGAGTCCGCGTCGTCGGATGGGAGTCCAAACCCAAACACGATCCCCTGGTTGGTACTCGGCGTCTCGGCGTCGGAGGTTGTAGCGGCCCGCATCCACCAGCTGCTGGTCCGTTATACGAACTCGAGCGAGCTGGCGGGCCTCCTCTGCACGTTGAAGATATCCGTGGACGTCGGCGTTGAGGTCGTCGTCTTCTACGTGCGGAAGCATGGCGTCGAGCATCGTAGTTGGCCTTCTACCGTAGACAAGCTCGAACGGCGTCAGCTGCGTCGTCTCCTGGATAGCCGTGTTGTACGCAAACGTGACATACGGGAGCACTTCGTCCCAAGTCTTATGTTCAACGTCAACGTACATTGACAGCATATCTGCGATTGTCTTGTTCAGACGTTCTGTTAGTCCGTTCGTTTGGGGGTGGTACGCCGTCGTTCTTCGGTGATCCGTGTTGCTGTAGCGTAATACTCCTTGCATCAGCTCCGCAGTAAATGCCGTTCCGCGGTCGGTGATTAGGACTTCCGGGGCTCCATGTCGCAGCACAACTTGGCTTATAAAGAACTTTGCCACTTCTTGTGCAGTCCCCCTCGGAAGAGCGGCGGTCTCTGCGTAGCGCGTCATGTAGTCTGTCGCTACGACAATCCACTTGTTCTGTGATCGTGACGTAGGGAACGGGCCTAAAAGGTCCATTCCAATCTGTTGAAATGGTCTCGATGGGACGGCGATCGGTTGCAGAAGTCCAGCGGGTCTTGTCGGCGGCGTTTTTCGTCGCTGGCAGTCACGGCAGCTCCGGACGTAGTGGGTGACGTCAGAGGTAAGGCCGGGCCAGTAGTACCTCGCCTTGATTTTTCCAATAGTGCGCGCTGTGCCGAGATGTCCGGAAGACGGGTCGTCGTGGCACGCTTCCAAAATTTCGTCACGAAGGTCCGCGGGGATGACGAGAAGGTAATTCGCTCTTGTTCCGGGGCTGAAATTCTTCTTCACGAGAACGGAGTTTCTCAGGCTGAATGCTGGTAGGCTGCGTTTGAAGGTCCTAGGAACGGCAACGTTGCATCCCTCGAGGTACTCGATTATGACACGTAAGTCGGGGTCGGCACGCTGCTGGGCGGCTAGGTCGCTCTCCGTCACGATCCCGAAGAACGCGCTGTCTTCATCAGAGTCTTGTGGTGGTGGGTCGACGGGGGCGCGGGACAGGCAGTCGGCGTCGGAGTGTTTCCTGCCGGATTTATAAACGACTGTAACGTCGAACTCCTGCAGGCGTAAGCTCCACCGCCCAAGACGGCCAGAGGGGTCCTTCAAATTGGCGAGCCAACACAGCGCATGGTGGTCTGTTACAACCTTGAATGGCCGTCCATACACGTATGGGCGAAATTTTGAAATCGCCCATATAATAGCCAGGCACTCTTTCTCAGAGGCAGAATAGTTTTTCTCCTCCTTCGACAGACCACGGCTGGCATAGGCGATCACCCTTTCGCAGCCGCTTTGCTTTTGGACAAGGACGGCACCCAAGCCTATATCACTGGCGTCCGTGTGCATTTCCGTTTCGGCATTTTCGTCGAAATGAGCGAGCACGGGCGGTCTTTGCAGGCGTTTTTGCAGCTCGCAGAATGCTTTTTCTTGGTCGTTTTCCCAGCTGAAAGGGGTGCTATCTTTCGTCAAGCGCGTGAGTGGCTCTGCAATGCGTGCGAAGTTTGCGACGAAGCGCCGGTAGTATGCGCACAGCCCGAGAAATCTTCGCACGCCCTTCTTGTCTTTCGGCCTTGGGAAGTTCGCAATGGCTGAAGTTTTTGCCGGGTCAGGTAGGACTCCCGCGGCGTTGACGACGTGGCCCAAGAACTTGAGTTCCCCGTATGCGAAACGGCACTTTTCAGGCTTCAGCGTCAACCCCGACGTACGAATGGCCTCGAGTACAGACTCCAACCTTGCAAGGTGTTCGTCGAAAGTCCGGGCGAATACCACTACGTCGTCGAGGTATACGAGGCAGGTGTGCCACTTAAGGCCAGCTAGCACAGTGTCCATGACTCTTTGAAACGTCGCTGGTGCTGTGCACAGCCCAAACGGCATCACCTTGAACTCGTATAGGCCGTCTGGGGTTATAAATGCAGTCTTCTCTCGGTCTCTCTCGTCCACTTCAATTTGCCAGTAGCCGGTCTTCAGGTCCATCGATGAGAAGTACTTCGCGTGGCAGAGGTGGTCGAGGGCGTCGTCGATTCGGGGGAGGGGGTACACGTCCTTTTTCGTGATTTTGTTCAGTCGCCGGTAGTCAACACAAAACCTTAACGTGCCGTCTTTTTTCTTTACGAGTACGACGGGCGCAGCCCAGGGGCTTTTCGAGGGCTGTATAATGTCGTCGCTGAGCATGTCGTCGACTTGAGTCCGGATGGCTTCCCGTTCGTGTGAAGAGACGCGGTACGGTGACTGTCGGGTGGGTCGGGCTCCATCTTCGGTTATTATCCGGTGCTTCGCTAGAGGGGTCTGACGTAGTTTTGCGCTCGACGAAAAACATTCGCTATAGCGACGCAGCAAAGCCAATAACTTGTTCCGTTGTTCTTGCGGTAGCGCCGGATTCACGTCGAAAGGCTGCGGGAGCTTGAAGGTTTCTACGGGTGTGCGTTCAAAGTCGATGACCGCGATCACGTCACTTGCTTCTTGCGCTTCTTCGAGGAATGCAATTGCCGCGCCCTTGTTTAAATGCTGGTACTCCTCGGTGAAATTCGTAACCAAAATGTGGGATTGGTGTTCCTTGAAGCGCGCAATGCCTCTTGCGACCGACACACCACGGTTGAGAAGCACCCTTTGATCGGTGTCTACGATAGCGTCGACGTCAGGAGCAGCATCTTCACAGTAGACTGCGACCATCAAGCTTGCGCGGGGTGGCAGGGTGACATGATCATCGGCAATCCTTACAGCAGCACGTCGTTCGGGGTTCGGTTCCGGCGTCATGGAGTGATTGGGGGAAAAAGTTATTGACTTGGTCTGCAGGTCGATTATTGCACCGTTGTCCATCAAAAAGTCCATTCCAAGAATTACGTCGCGGGAGCAGTTAGGCAGAATGACGAACGCCGCAGCGTACGTTGTGCCGTCTATGGTGACGCGCGATGTGCACGTTCCACTTGGCGTCACGAGGTGGCCTCCTGCTGTGCGTATGTGCGGACCGTCCCATCTGGTCATAACTTTCTTCAGTTTAGACGCAAATGGTCCGCTCATTACCGAATAGTCAGCTCCCGTGTCTACGAGGGCGACTACGTCAAAGCCGTCGATGGACACCTTGACGTCAGATGCAGTCTTCCTCGAGTTCCGGGTTCGTCGGGGCGTCGTATCTCTGCTTGTACGTGTTGACGGTCGGGCACTGTGCGTCGTCGTTGTCATCGTCTTCTCAGCGGACGTGTCGGTCCGGTCGGGTGCGCGTCGCGGCGTATAGCTGTCGTCGTGTACGGGAGTCTCGTCAGGTCTGGGTCGGATCGTCGGGATGAGGGCATGTTGTGAGTCACTGTCTTCCGCGAGTCGTTGCGTCGTTGGAGGGTTTTCATTTTTCCGCGATCGTGCAACTTTACCTCCAGAAGTTGCTGCTTTTAGTTTCCCCCGCGTGGGCTGGGGGACCTTCCACGTGAGAACTCAGCACTGCTACGGCGGTTCGGCGACTGGTATGGGTAGGGTGACGGTGAACGGTTGAAGCGGGCTGGTCCTCGGTTGGTGTTGGAGAGGTATTCTTCGATCTCCGATGGGCGCTGGCCAGTTCGGGGGCGGGGTGCGTCGACGGAGAACCCTCGCAAACCGAGCCTCCTGTAGGGGCAGCGACGGTAGACGTGGTCGGCCTCTCCGCAGTGGTAGCACAGCGGACGATTGTCGGACGTTCGCCACACGTCGGTCTTCCTTGGGGCAGGGGGTTGCGCCGCAGGTGGTCGGGCCGGCGAGAGGGGACGACGGTACGGAGCCTCGTGACGATAGGGTGCAGGTGGGCGAGGGCGATGTACAGCAGCCGCGTAGGTCATGGCTTGCGGCTCGCGAGGTGCTACTGGCGTCGTTGAAGTTCCCAGCGCCTGCTGCACTTCTTCTCTAATGACGTCGGTAAGAGAAGCGGCTTGTGGTTGCAGCGGCGTCGGGAGCAGTTTCCGGAGCTCCTCCCTCACTATTTCGCGGATAGTGTCGCGTAGTGAGTCGGAGTTGATAGCGCTGGCACCAAGCGTCTCCGAAACCAGCGCATTGATTGGGCGGTCGTACTGCCTCGTTCGGATTTCGAGCGTCTTCTCCATCGCGGCGGCCTCAGACGCGAATTCGGACACGGTCTTGGGGGGGTTGCGAACAAGGCACGCGAAGAGCTCTTGCTTCACACCTCGCATCAGAAACCGTAGTTTCTTTTCTTCCGTCATTCCTGGGTCCGCACGGCGGAAAAGTCGCTTCATTTCCTCGACGAAGATTACGACTCCTTCGTTCGGGTGTTGCGTTCGAGTTTCCAGTAAAATCGCAGCTCGTTCTTTTCTCACCACGGTCGTGAAGGTCTTAAGGAACTCGCTTTTGAATTGCGTCCAGTCGGTCAAGGCGCTCTCGTGGTTTTCAAACCAAGTTCGGGCTGCATCCTCCAAGTAAAAGAAAACATGCCGGAAGGTTTCTTCATCGTCCCACCTGTTGAAGATCCGCACGCGCTCCAGCTTCTCCAACCATTCCTCTGGATCTTCAGCGGGGGCTCCCCGGAACGATGGCGGTTCCCGGGGCTGCTGCAGCATGATTGGCGACGTTGTTTCTTGTACCATAGTGTTGGTTGCAGCGTTCCTTCTCTTGGGCCCTTCTGGCATCAAACCGAACTCGGGTGGTAAACCTTGCAGGCGGAGGCTGGCTCTTGTTGGACTGGCTTGGCGGCTTCCCGAGGTTGCAGTGGGCATGAAGGGTGCTACCCCGCACCTCCACCAGATGTCACGAAGCCAAGGACGACGCAGGTGTCTTGCAGGAGAAACAAGTTTATTGGAGCGAACTTGTGCTCCCCTAACAACTTAAAAGAATACAGAGGCGGCGAAGCAGCGGTCAACAAAGTGACTTGCGTCAGCGAGCGTCGCAGAATCGAATGCTCCGGCGTCCGCACTGCAGGCTTTTTATCTTTCGGCGCGCGTGGTTCTCGAAACGTCGATTCGCATCGAGAACATAGTAGATCCAAGAAGATTATTCTGGGCTGTTCACGTTAGATCGGAATGCTCTCCCTATCACGACAGATAACACATGCGGCACAGAAAGAAAGAATGGAACACGCGCTTCCCTTGGCGCAGAGATAACACAGACCGGCGCAGCCGGGCGGTAAAAGCAAAACACAAATAAACAAACCCAATGTATGGTTCGCGGCAATATGTTGACCGTGCGCAATGAAACAGCAGGGAGAGCGATCCTGAGTGAAGCAGACGACAAATGCGAGAATCCCTAAGCTGACGTCACGGAGGCGCGCTTTGCAGCGCCGCCTGTGTTCGCGCTCACCGCCAATAACAGATAACGGCGCTCGTTACCTGGTTTCTGCTCTGCGCGCCTTCGTCATGTGTTGAGCGTTTTGTTTACGCTGTTGGCTGCATCGGGCGCACTTGACGAGTTATTGGCCCATGTAATTGTCAGGTAGCTCTGCTTGAATATTTGAAATGTTCCCCATTAAAGCCTTGTATTATCGCGCTATTCTCTGGGTATTATCATTTTGTTTCAGCCGTCGGGAAATATTCATTTTCCTCGCTGCATATATTCGGAATGGTGTCTAGTTTATTGGTCTTGTAGTAATATATCCGGATAAACACAAGGTGTGTGCTGCAGAAAAGTAGTCCACTAAATGCTGCCCGAAATTTCTAAACTCACTTTTGTCCAGCACAAGCCTCTTTTTTTTTGTGAAAGTTTGCCCTACCGCACATAAAAAGTTTTCATAAGTACAATACTCTTCATTTTTGTCATTCTTTTCCTTGAGTGGGTAAATTTGATGTTAGTCATTTTGAGGTAGCGGGGCATTTTCACCATGTTAAGTGAGTTTATTATTCTCATTCGCGCAAATCAGTCGTTTATTTATTCGCGTGGTATTGCAGGGCAAATGGTTGTCTCGCGTGATACTAGTGTAATGCAGTAAAGCGACTTTACAGAATGGTGGTATGTATAAGCCAGCATGCAGGCTGCTTGATTGTTGTTTTTTGATGATACAGAAATTGTGACGAATTACACAGAGACAAGTGCAGGTGTAAAAATGGGTGCTGCACCCTCATCGGTTCCTGGCTGTTCGAAAAGTGGTTGCATCTGGCTACCTATGCTATGACTTATGAGCACTACTGTTTTTCTTGCAGGCAGTGTTCCTTGAGCTGACAACCAGGACTCCCCTGCGTATGATACAAGTTGAAATGAAGTCTGATTTCCGTGGAAACAACGGTATGAAAATGCAATAACTAAAACACATTCATTCAAATATTCTTTGTAAAGATGGCACCCAGGCATGCACAGACAAAAGTACGATTCACTTGTAAAAATGCGAGGCCTTCCTTCAAGTGTTATGATGTTATATTTCGTATCTTATTTTGCCTCATGTTTAGTGACTCTATCAGTTCGTTACTACAAGAACGTTATGAATTCACATAACGATTTACTCAGCATGGAGCTTTGTAGTTTTTCAGCAACTCTACCTATTCTATAAGATGCGTGGTTTTGCAGAGCCAACAAGAACTCTTTTTCGAAAAGAGCTCTTTAAGAAAGCTCCAGTTGTTAGTGAGGGATTGTGCTGTGTTCTTTTCTTCGTCTTGTCAAGTTTGAGGTGTTCTTTCATTATGAATGTATACCAGCTGCCGAGCTCTAAAGCCTATTAAATTTTAACCCAAATAACCCTTTGAGTCATTACAGGCACAGAGCTCCCGGGAATGCCACTCGAAGATCGCTGCAAGTTCCAGATGTATCCTCTCCTACAACACATTTGGACGATGAAAAAATGTAAGTTGGCGATTCCTTTTTACAAATAGCCGAGGAAGAAACCACCGGTAGAAGAACAATTTACTGAAATGAAAAACGTATCGGCTTCCACGTGGGATCCTCGTTCAAAATGAGACTGCCAGTACAAGGGGGGGGGGGGGGGAGGGAGATGTTTAAGTACATCCAAAAATGTGACGCAGACGGCGTCAGTATCGTGAAAGCACGTTTCCTGGGTTTAGTGCGACGTTCGCTCTGTTGCGTGTACTAGTGATTCTACATGAAGGCGCGGAAATGTTTTTGCTTTCTCTTTTGCAAATGTATGTCAGTTTATTCCGTAGCCTAAAGTTTCTGCCTGTTCTGGGTGAGCATGCAGAAACATTTCGCGAGATAAACAGGAACACGGCACGATTAAAATTCGGGAAGGTTGGCCGGTATGACTATAGTGGCTTCGCGTTGTTCTGAACAATGGGGCCAAATTACTCTGTGTAACGATTACTGAAATGATGTGAAATTATTTCAAAGGCCGTAAATCACTCCTTCTCTGGTGTGGCCTTTCATTTCATTCTCTGGCCTCCGTCTTCATTTTCGTGTAATATTTTTCGTACTTCACATGCCTGTGGTTTGGTGTGAGGGGCTTATGGTTGCACTGGATTTTGTTCTTTTTCTGAAATTTTCTGTAGATGGCTATTCAAGGTGGGGAAATCCAAGTGACGGCCCCTCACATATATACCTCCATCTGCGGCAGCAGGGAACAAGTTATTCAGATGACCTCGGGAAATCTTCAGCGTGCCCTGATTTTGTGCCTGCTTGTGTACTGCGTAAATTGCGAAGCTTATCTTTGAATTTTTCCAAGCGCCTTTTTTAATGCAGGAAATTATAGATCCCATTTAAAGTTTGTCCAAAAGACAGATTGCAATCGGCCTAGAAACTTGTTAGTGCTGCATAAAAAACGACGACTTGGCGTGGGAATCACAACTCAGTTGGAATTGTAAAGAGGAACCTAAGCGGCAAGTGTAAAGATTAATTCGTAAAGACAAGTGAATTCCAAGTGTAATATTAGACTGAGTGAAACAGAGAATGTAGGGAACATAGCCATAAACACTGCTTTGTATGAAACAGTGAATTTGTAATAAATGTTCTTTCTGCTTTCCCACATTCTGCATTTTTTCTGTGGGGAACCATGACAATAACGCTGTACTCGGAAAGTGCACCTATGAGAACCATCTTATAAATGTAGCTCAAACTCGAATTCGTCTGAAATTGTTGAATTGCAGTGCCAAACAATTCGAAATACTTTGCATACATCCGTGGAAATATTGAGGTAAAGAATGTGTATATTTGGCCATGTTTGTGAAGCTGTTCACGCAACATTTATTAAATAGGTTTAATAAGGATATATGAATAAACCGAGTTTTACCTGGAAGTCTAAAGCAATATAGGAAACGCCAGTTCGCCCAGGAATCCGCACTCGTGTAATACTCAATAAGGAACGATAATAACATTGGGGTGGTTCGCAGCTTTGGATTTTAATAGATAGCCCACAGGTGTTTCATAATAATAAATGTGAATGTTCAAAACTACTGATGCCAAACTTCTGGAAATGTGCTCCTGTTAAATGCGCAAATATGTGTGCATCTACTGCAATTCTCTTTTGATAATCATGGCCTAAGTTGTCAGACAAGAATTTTTGGCTTAAGGCTATGTTGTTTAACTAATGTTTAACTAAAGCTAAAATTCATTCCCGCAATTTACCAAAAGACCTATCATGCATGTTTGATACTGGTTTCTTAAACGGGACAAAGCTGATGCAAACATCAAATTTAGTTATGCCTGTTTATAAGACTTAAGCGTTGCCAATACTCGCAAAGATTTTTGGGTGACAACCTAGGTAACGATTATCGAACAGTTAATGCAATGCATATATATTAAGGGAACATTTTCAAGCATTTTAGCGCCGCAATTTTAGGAATTATAAAAGTAACTTCTCTTTTAGCCCCAGCCGTGTGGCCGGCAGTTTATTCAAGGAACGAAGAAAAGACACCCGACGCAAAAGTTTAGACGGCGCAATGGACAGCATGGTCGCACATATCGTCTTCCACTAACGCGATATTTGTTTACTACGCGGAAAAGGCGCCTTCGGGGCGTCGCCACAGCGGCGCCGCCGAAAGCGCGCCTGGCGCGCAACATGACACCTTCCAGGTGTGTGGCCTTGGACGGCGGTAGATGTAACTTATATAAAGGTATACATGCTGAAATCGGCGAGGTAACCCAGAACTGAGTAACCCTTCCGTGTATACGTATATAAGGGTTACGAAGATATAGGTTACATTTGTACCTTATAAATTATAGGTTACGAAAATTCGAAAATGTATACCTCTATTAAGGGTTACCCAGCTTAGGGTTGAATACTCGTTGTCGTAGAAGTTGGGTTGTTGCTTCTTCTGTTGGAAAGAGGATTGCTCGGGGTTTTTTGATGCAGGGGTCGGGAGATGTCTGTTTGGGCAGTTTTTTTCCCGCTGTGAGAGTGAGGTTCTTGGCAGAGTTTGCATCGGGGTGTGCAGAGGCGGTCTTTCTGGAGGTCCTAGAGGCCGCAGTCCGGGCAATGGGCCTTTTTCGGATGCGGGCAGACGTCTTGGCTGTGGCCGACGTCTCTGCACCACTTGCAAACTTGAATTTTGCGTCGATACCGCCGGCAGCGTAAGAGCTCACAATTCACTTTTGCATAGTATGGGACGCGTGTACCTTTGAATGTGACGAGGGCTGATAGGCTGATACTGCCCGTTAGCCTAGCGTGGATGAGGTACCAGCGATTGTCCTCATTGTATTCCAGGAGCTTCTACGGAGTGTTGTCGTCCGGCAGGCCGGGGATGAAGCCACGGGATGTGCCTGGTGGAGGCTTCATGTAGGCGGTGATGTCATAGTTGACGTTACGGAGGGGGATGCTGGTCAGTTGTGACAGCCTGTCGGCGACGTAGGATTCAGGTGTACCGATCACGAAGATATTGTTTGCCGGTTGCACTAAGCGTACACTCTAAGAAAAAAGGGTGTGGTAGTTTCTCCCTTAAGGGTGGAACAGGAATGTATCATATATTTCTCCCTAAGAGGTAGAAAGGTTCTCCCTTTAAGAGGGAGGAGCGCGTTTCTACCCCTAGGAGTGGAGGAAGATTTCCCCCTTTCGTGAGCTAATGGAGGAGTGTTCCTCCCCTGGCAGCGTCACCCAAGCAAGGCTTGTCATGCGAGAAAGGCCTAACGAGTTGATCGGTTTGAGGATCGAGGAAGTACAAATACGTAGGTTACCGTGGTTGTGTGCGCTTAAAATGCGCCAAAATAACAAAGAAATTACCTACCGAGCACCAGAACTGCGGTTAGCAAGCGATGTCGCCAATCGTATATGCGCGACTTCTTGCATTCGTCTCGCTGCGCGACCCGCCTACGCGTTCAGAGCGAACGCGCCACCATAAACAAAGTAGAAGTCATACCGATTGCTTCCAAAATGCCGCCTTTATTTTCGAAAGGCTCGTAACCCCGCCGTTCACCGCACTCGAGATCACAAGCATCCAGTGCGGCCGTTTGAGAACAACCAGGGGCGGTATTCCCGTGTTTTATCCCTTTTGTGTCCTTTTCAGAAGTGTCCCTTTTGAGCGAGCCCTGATTGGCTAAAAGCAAACATCCGGATGTGACGCCATGCAAGCACGGCAGAGCTATGAGCCGTGGCTACTCGGAGCAGACGATTTGCAGCAGACGATTTTTCGTCGCCTTATTGTTGGTTCGCTCGTAGAACAATAAACACATAAAAGATACTCTGATACGGTTTCAGTTCTTTAAAATGCGTTTGCAAGAACAGTTACGGTATTTGAATCAAAGGCCCACTGCTTAACGGGAAGTACGTCACGATCAAAGGGACGCAAAAGGGACGTTTTCAAAAGGGACAGTTACAAGAATACCGCCCCAGTTGTTGTTAGTCGTCTTACCTTGCTACAACCGACGCATCAAAACGCGGATCGCCTGCAATCTCAGCGCAAAGGCAATGCAGGCAACACGAAAAACGTATCCGTCGCAGTCGCAACCATCGCAACCGTCCGAGCGAGGAGATGACAATGCTCGCCCCCTGGCGTGCTCGAAGTAAAGCAACCGTAAACGTTTTAAAATGACCGATAGATGACGCAAAAAAAAAAGTAGGGGTGGGGAGGGGCAGCTACTAAGCATCACCATCAGTGGGCACTTACATCAAGGCGTTTCCTTGGTTTCCTTTATGGATAACGTATACTATTATAGCCAACCATAGAGTTTCTTACCATATTATTTGTATGAAACTCTATGTAGCCAACATCACAGAGGCCGCATGTGGGCGGGCACATATTGGGAAGAAACATAGCACAACACAGCGACATACACTTCTTTAAAGGCACTGCCAACGCACAATACACGCAATCACGCAACATCCCAAGCATAATACACCACAACATATAGTGACAAACGGCGACAAAGTATTTATAACCCTGATCGCCGAGAATGCAGGTAGGAACAGTGTGATCGTTGCTTGTTTCGATACCCCACGGCAGTGCGTAAGCCTTAGGTGGGTTTTGTTATTTCATCAATTGTAACCCGTGCAATTGCAAACTTTTATTAATTTGAGGTTTTGTAAGAAGCAGTAAAATAGCTCAAAAAAGAATAAACGTTTCACGAAACAGTGCGGCAGGTATGTTTGGGTAATGATACTTGTTGCCTCGCCTTCGCCCCTTCACTATTTTACCGTAGAGCGCACCGCTGGTCCGGCAACCATTCAGCCAAGATGTTGCTGAATGGGGGCCTCTTGTTGTTGGTAACTGATGCTTGAATATGCTGCGGTCCGTGCTCGTTGACGAAAAAAGGGGCAGTTTGATATCATCGCTGACCTCTTTTACCCTTGGGCGTCAGTATAAAACGTCCACAAATGCAGTGGTAACGTTGAACAGGGCGCAGGCGAGTCGCACACGGCCAGCATGCAGCGGTGCCCACAGAATGTGCTTCAAACACACGGCTGGCGAGCCGTGCGTTAGCGTGGCGGGCACATGGTAATAATAAAAAGAAAGACAGCGAGAAAACAAGCAAGCAGCACACCACAGGGGAGGTGTTGCTCATAGTCGTCGTATGCGGCCGATCGGCGAAAGCCACAGTGCAACGATGAACGGTATCGTTTTCGGCGTAGGCGCCGACAGCAGATTGCAGACGACAGGGGAGAATATTTCCTCCCCCGCGTGGCCTCCGCGATCGGCTGCCGGCGGCGCGCCGGCGCGCCGCCGGCAGCCGATCGCGGAGGCCACGTCCCCCGTTTCGGTGTTTCGTAGAGGCCGTACAGAGGGCGCTACGTGTAATTAGCTAAAGGGAGAAGTCTTGCAGCGAGATTCTTCTCGCTGGTCCGGGGGAGAAAACCCTCGATTTCCTCCTTTTTTCTACCCTTTTTTCTTAGAGTGTAGTTCACGGAGCAAGATCTTGCTCCGTGGTGTAGTTATTAAAGCTCGGGCCTTTTTTTCTGAAATCTCGTTGGCCAGAATGAGCGCCTGGGAAAGCTCTTGGTTGGTCGAATCGTGAACGTGGAGTCCGCTGAGCGGCCGGAAGACTGTGACAGTGATCAGCAGGCATGCGTGCCGGCGAGATAGCGTGCGCCGGTGGAGTAGGCTTTGGAGGAGTGGCAATGCTTGCCTGTTCGTCGGTGCGCTTGCGTTTGTTGCGGGAGGCCACGACTTGCAGTCATGGGTTTGGTGGATGGATGGCGCGGCCGCTTAGGGCATCATATTCCATGGGTGCCGTGCTTGTTGAGGGCGGTTGTTCCGATTGCGCGGCGCAGTCGGCTGTTGTAGATAGGGGATGCCCAGTATTGTCTTCTCGAGCGGCATTTTCGTCTCCCTGCATGAGCGGGGTCGGTTGTGAGTGCAGCTGTGAGGCTTAAATGGTCGGGTTGCGCCGTCTTGGGGTGAGAACTGTTGTGCTTGCGAGGCCTGAAGGTGAGGCCTAGCAGCGAGCCCGCGTGTTCGGTCGCTCAGGCGGCTAGTTGCCTCCCCCCCCCCTCGATGGTCCTCGGGGGGGGGGGGGGGGGGGGGGGCAAAACCGCTGTCCTGCGATTCCTGCGCACGTCAGGAATCCGTTGGTTTTTGTGGCATCTTAGTCGTTGGACAGCAGTCGTGTTCTGAAAGACAAAAAGCAGAAGCCGAAATAGTGCACGTCCTACTGTGTCGGCCCCCTGGTGGCGAATCGAAAATAAAAAGCAAAGGGCCTAAAATTGATCCGTGGGGCACACCTCGGTTAAATGTTCTAGCTTCAGAAAAAAGTGTCAGCCACATAGTATGGCTTGTTAAATAAATAGTTTTTCAGAAATACCAGTGGCGGTCCGGTTATGCCAAAAGCTTCTAATTGTTTAAACGAGATATAACCGTTAATCCTGTCAAACGCCTAAGTCTAAGAAAACTGAACCCAGAAAATTTCCAGAGTCAATAGATTTCTTAATGATGTCCATTCGGGAAAGCAATGCTAGCTTGGTGAACATCCAGACCGGAAGCAGAATAGACATAGATTCTGTAGATCAAATTTAGCGAGATAGCTGTTCAGATGTTTGTAAAATATCTGTTAAATTAGTGTACTTAAACAAGGCGGAATGAAAAACTGGGTGGTAAATAAATACCTATCACCTGTTTGGAAAGCAGGTGTTACTTTTGCTTTCATTAGAAAAGATGGAAAAGTGCCAAACCTAAACACAAGATTGAAACTATTGAGCTGGCGCAAACCATCCGGACTCCTTCAGGGTTTTCGAAAGTACCATGTAGATGAAGCGTAAGAAAACTGCTTCAGTCCCACAGAGCTATGTAGCGAACAAGTACCGCTAAGCATTACACTCCTTGTCAGGCAGGCAGCCATGTTTAGTCCGGCAACATTCACTCTCCCTCTCTCATTGTACCCGCGCCTCTCTCTCCCTTTGTACCCGCGCTGTTCGATATAACAAGCGTATCGGGTAGCTTCCTGATAAATTTTTCAACAAAAGAAATCCTTCCAGTCGACTGATTGACGTGTGCGAAGTTCAGAAAACGACACGAAAAGTAAAAGACAAATCATTTGTGTTGCCGTTCTTGTCATTGGTATATTTACTGTCTCGCCGAAAACATCGCTGCTAAGTATTTGAGCCTTTGTAATATACGGAAATTCCTTTCAGCATATGACCTTGTACGTGCGATAGTACAACGACTATGGCATCATAAATGTCCGGTTTGCGCCGTGCGGGACTCAACAGGCGAAATGGGGAACAAAAAAAAAACAGTGATACAAAGCTAGGGGCCTAAAAACACATTAGAAGAAAATGTATCCATGATTATTTTGTGCCAAAGAACTGGTTGGGTACATAAAATCTGAACACATCCCACAGCCAACGTTCTAGAAACAATTCAACCAGCCAATGGCTTGCTTAAAGAATAAAATGTGGCTCCCATCACCGCAGCTGGCTTTCACGTTCCGTGTTACCCACAGCAAACGGAACTGAAATGAAAATATCGTTCCTACCTAATGCAAAAAAAACCTTATGCGCCTGGCTCAAGTTTCACGGAAATCAGGCCTTCTAGCCGTAAAACAATTCTTTTGAAGCACGTCCTGCAAAACAACGAGTAGCAAAAAACGCCCCTCTTTTCGAAAGTGCAAAAGCAACACCACCAAAAAGGTCCGAGGAAACGTTAAATAAAGGAAACATTTCTGCCTTTCTAGGGCATGGGTGTTATTGTGGGCCCATTGAACCTACGAATTTTTTTTCTGCGATTTCCCGCCTTCAGTTGCTTTATTCCGTTTGTGCTATTGTGTGTTACCACGCTCTTGAGCGCGATCTAACCATTGCGCCGTTTATTTCTAAGGGCTCTTCATCCCCACGGCTTCGATCGAAGCCGGAAGACAAAACTAAAAACAAAACCTTATTATATTTTTTTCTAGGACAAGACACATTCTTTAAACACTAGATTAATTAGGGACCGAATTACTCTCCCACTCCCTCGCGGACAAAGTGATGGGCTTTTAATCCTTGAGCTATAGAGAGGCTTGACAGTAAAAGCTGGTGGGGCTGTTCGTAGCAACGTTTCCAGTTTAACACGCTGGCATCTCGCATGACAAAACATAGATTTACTCGCGAAAAAACACAAAACTAGGTACACGGGGCTTTGCCTAATGATTCCTCATTTGTCTCAGGTTAACCTGTGCGTAAAACAACACCCGTAGAAAATCTTCCACACGTGTTATTAAACGCAGTAATAATTTGCAACTCCTGCAGTTGTGACCAGAGCGGAATATAGGAGTAACAGAAAAACAAAACGTGTAGGCTGACTCGTTGCTAACTTTTGCTCTTCTCTCTTTATACTACGCTGCACTTAAGCCTCAAGGAGGCGGTCGGCAAAAAGGCCTTTGATCACAACCATTAGGATCCGCTTCTAAGTGCGGCCGCGGTTTTCTCTCGAATAAATAAGGCTTAAAGTATTCGAAGGCCGTCTCCCAAAGTTCATTTGCATACGACCCCGTCCCGCCAATGTCTTGGACGGTGACGACGGAGGAATTCTCAGGAGCTGCCCTAAATTGGAATCGGAAAGCTATGCGAGCGGAAGACTCGACGAGGTGACTATAATGAACGCTGGGGTATTAAATTGCACTCGATTGACCGTCGTCAGTAGGGACCATCGTGTTCACTCCCGGAAGTCTTTACGCTCTCCTCTCTTCCGTTTCCACGCAACTGGTTCCCCACTGTTTCCTATAGCGCGATGACATTATATCTGCAAAAAAAAAAAAAAGCGTCAGAGCTGGCAGAAAAGAGTCGATGCTTCAAGAGTGTTTAAAGGCCATCGCAACAAGTACAACTGTCTACTTTTGTTGTTGTTGAAGGGAGGATGCACTTTCATTGATGGTACTTCTGCCGGTGCTATGAAGCGTTTAAGAGTTTGCGAAGTGTTTTTCAATACTTTGATGACTGAATGTTGATTTCGATGATTGATTGTGCGGTTTAACGCGCCGAAGCTTCACCTGGGCTATGAGGCGCGCCGTAGTGGAGGACTCCGGATTAATTTTCAATACCGTGAGATCTTTAACGTGCGACGAAATCACGGCACACGAGAATTTTCGCTTTTCGCCTTCATCAGAAAAGCAGCCACCACGGCCGGGATCGAACCCGCGTCCTTGGCCTCAGCAGCACAACGCCTTGGCCACTGACCCACCGCGGCGGGCCTTGATGTTAATTTCAATGACGGGAAGTGTTTTCATTAACTAAACAAGTGTACAGGACGCTTGCATTAACACGACAAAGCAGAAACGACCATCTTTCTGGCGGTAGCTAATTGCAAATTCAGAACAAGAGAATGCGCGGAGATTCTGAGCTCGAGTCGGTTGATATGATGTTACAGTGAATGACTGTCGACTCGTAGTCATGAAAACAAGAAAAAAATGTTATGGTATTTGTTTTAAGGTTGCAAAACTGTGAATAAATTCGTAGTAAATATCGCGCATATTTTGATGGATGGCAAGAAAAGAAAACACGAAACGCACGGACATTGACTAAAGAAAACTTTCATGGCTACCCTACCCTTTGGTAAGAGATAAAGGAAGGGAAAAGAACGTTAGGGCGCATGATTTATGGCGGTGGCTTTTATCCGCGGCCTCCAATCGCGCAAGCCTAGACCCTGTGACGTCGTATGAACCCGGCAAGAAAGTGACAGATAAGTGGCCACTGCTTTCTCTGTTTTCTTTCACATCTAGCTCACTTCTAGGAAGTTTCCCTTACAATTAGCCTCACTGCCATTGGGTCAATGTAATCGTTTGGAATACCAAAAGTTGTATTTTGAGAGGCCGGAAAATTTCCGCCGCACGCTGAACATATTCCAGCCATGAACAACATACGCATTCCGGTAGCGACTGCAATCATAATTCTTACATTTCAGGGCGGCTTCGCATAAACGTAACGAAATTACGGCGCTGACTTTTAATGAGATTTCATGTTTCTTTTCTTTTTCATAGGTGGCTCACGAACAGTTAGTGATGGCGATGCTTTAATAGAGTAACGAACTTAAATTCTCTGTCCTTAATTGGGACGTTTTTTGTCTCCGACTGCTCTTTAAAAGAGCATATGACTCGGTGATTTCATTATTATAATCTTCAAAGAGCAGGCCTGTGACCCTATTAATTTACAGTGATCTAGCGCCTGTGGTGGCCAATAAGCATTCCATGTTTTTTTTTTAAAGTAAAATCAATTATGTCTCATCTTTATATAAACTTTTTATCTCGGCTGCGTCGTATCCAGCTCCCATCGAATTATTTGATTGTGTGTGCAGCAATTAGCGAAAACCCCGTGCTTTGCACAGGAAGAGCTTGTTTGCTTTTGCAGCGTACTTTGCACCACAACTAAACATACTCTCCGCGGCAACCAGATTCCTTGAATATAAAAGCATTGAAGGAATCTGGTAATATTGAGCTAAAAAGGGAAGAAATCTGAGACTCGGATTAAACGTCACAGTTTTTAGCGACTAACAGCTCTTCGATACATACTTCCCTACAAGAAAATGCCAGAGGACTACGCCAACAAGCTCACTGGGGAAGAAAGATTAACTGTAAACACATCTTCGTTTGTACGCCGTACAAGTCCCTCCACCACATGGGCTGCGTTTGCATGCCGTTAATGAGAATGCTGCGACTGATCTCTTCAATGTCTAAGTGAATTGAATCAGCTGAGTGGATTTAATCAGCTTGAATTTGTGATTGAATCCCAGAATAAAGCGTGCCTTATTTAGTGGGTGTAAGCTGACGTCCAACAGTTTGTCGTCATGTTCTTAGATAAGGACGCGTATGGCGTCACTCTTGCCTGCCCATTGGCCGGATGGTATCCGTGCTATTGAGGTTTTCGCCTGTACTTTCCAGGGAGAAAGCAACAAAACAGCAAAAAAAACACCAGCAACAATGATCACGTTTGAGAACGTTTGAGTGCGAGGGAACGTTTGATTATGAAATTCACGTGGAAGATGAAGTATCCGACCACAAAGCCGTAACAGCGTCTCTTAAAGTCAGTAGTAAAGTCTTAATTAAGAAATCGGCCAGCAAACAATTTGACTTTTTTACGAGCCGATGGGACATCACTTCTCGACTGCATGAAAATTGCTGTCGATGAAATGCCAGATCACGATGGCGTAAACGTGCTCTGGTGCCACTTCATGGGAGTCGTAAGTGATTGCTTGCTGAAATATGACCCCCCTTAAGACGAAAAGGACTGTTAGGCCAAACCCGTGAATAGCGCGATATATTATTCATCCTGCACCAATAAGCGCGCAATTAAAGATGTTCTTTTCTCTCTCATACAAAATGGCGGCTGCGCGGTGCCCGTCAGAGAATTCAAAGAGATGTGATAGCCATCACTGACCTCAGTGCACGAGTGCGTAGCGAGTTTTAAAAAATCGTGAAAGGCTTTTTCTTTTCTAATACATTTACTAA
Organism: Haemaphysalis longicornis; assembly: GCF_048455015.1. Classification (NCBI taxonomy): domain Eukaryota; kingdom Metazoa; phylum Arthropoda; class Arachnida; order Ixodida; family Ixodidae; genus Haemaphysalis; species Haemaphysalis longicornis. The sequence continues at coordinate 270,532,890 of NW_027526203.1, forward strand.
ATATATAGAGGAATCACTGCATAAGTTTTGAAGGTACATATTAAGGAATCGAGACGCGATCGAAGCGGTTTGTTTAGACTAAATAAAGAATCACTGCAGAAGTTTTGACGGTTCATGTCAAGGAATCGAGACGCGATCGAAGCCATTCTTGTAGGTGGTATGCCATGTTCTGAGCCATCCCTCATTGCTGAAGCATTTAACAATTACTTATGCCCTCTATTTACTCCAAATAATGGCAGCCGTATTCAAAAACACTCAGGTAAGAAGTTTTCTGGCAATGATATTGGTATCACGAAAGAAGGCACAATTGCTGCCTTGCTAAAAATTAACGACAAAAGGTCACCTGTACCGCACAAGATTCCAAATGCGTTTCGTAAACGCTATTCTCAGTAAACAGCATGCTTTCTCAGAAAACCTTTCACGTTATCACTAAATAATGGTGTTTTGCCTACTGACTGGCTGATGGCTAGGGTAAAGCCAATTTTGAAATCTGGAAACAAGCTTGAGATTGGGAATTATCACATTTCTATTACGTGCACAATATGCAAGGTCCTAAAACATCTAATGGCTAAGGAACTAGTAAAGTACATAGACAATAGTAATCTTTTCTGCCGTGAGTAGAAGGGCTTTTGAAGAAGTTTCTCAACTGTGACCCAAGTGTTTGAAACTGTCCCCGTCTTCGCTGAAGCCATCAACTCGAAAATGCAAGTTAACGTAATTTCAATGCATATTTCAAAGGTGTTAAATAAGGTCTGTCACAAAAAACTGATCGGCAAGCTTTATGACACTGGTGTCAACCTACAATATGTTCACTAGATTCAAGCGGACTTGAAGAATAGCCCGCAATTTGGTGAAGTTATTGGTCAGTGCTTTCACAATTTACCGTTTTTTTCTGGTGTACCGCAAGGGTCGTTATCAGGCAATAAACAAACCAGTGAAAAAATGCTACACGGGGGCCAGAAACAAAGGCACAAAACCGTCACTGGTCTTACTTCCACATTTCTCGGTATTGGGGGAAATATGACTTTTTATTTATATTAATTATATAGCCGAGAATGTAAGTACCCGTATTGAAGTGGGCTTATTTGCTGACGATTGTATATCATACTGCCTAGTGAAAACAACAAATGATAAAAATTGCTTAATAAATCCTTGGAAGTAATTCACAATTGGTCTTTAAATGTAATATGTTAGAAAAGACTACGTGCATGACCCTTTCTAACGAACAAAAAGCCACTGGCTGTTAATTACTTTGTAGGCGACAAGCAAATAGATCGCACGACAAAACTGAAGTGTCCTGGTGTCACCATTTCAAATAACCTCAATTTCAAGGATCATGCAAATTACATATGTGGGTCTGCTCAACGAAAACTTGTATTTTGAAAAGTAAATTGGCGCGTGAGGCGCCAGCAGCCAAACTTATGGCGTATACAGCCGTTTTACGTCCTTCTTTGGTATATAGTGTTATATGCGATAAATGCGTCATCAAAGCGTTCTTGTGCCGCAGTAAATGGTGAGAGGAAGAGGAAGCGAGTCATGTAAGGAGTTAAGAAGTTGACCTAGGGTTAAAGCCTGCAAAGGCCCAGAGTCGGCTCAGATTTGTAAAACGGCTCAGATTTCTATGGCTAAGACAACAACCAGATGCACCCGTGATTATCGTCGGAGAGTTCAGTCTTTACATTAAGAAGCACAAGAAAGACTGATTCCTCGCTCTTGTGTTGGGCAGCTTCGGGCTCGCTTGCAACAACCAAACATGCAAAGCTTATAATTAATCCAATACCCCGCCACATGCATCCCTCACACCACGTGAGCCACAGGCAACAGAGAGCACGTGCTCTAGAAAAACGACTACCCGCTCGATCCGACGTGGTCTATGTGGATGCCGCAGAATACAGGCACTGCGCCACATTCGTCATTACAGTTATTAACGATCTTGATAATCCCCCTCTCGACTCCCTAACATTTAGTACTTCCCATCCCGCCACGGCGGAAGTGGCGGCAATGGCTTAAGCCCTCTCCTAAAAGCCGAACACCTCGATAATCATCTCCGATCCGGCTAGGCAGCATTTTGAAAGACATTGTTGCATCGGAAAGGCTGCAATTACCTGCACTTCCTTGTATAGTAGGTCCTATTGGTTTCCCCGATATCAAGCGCTGAGCAAGATTTCAGTAAAAAATTTGGTAGCAAAATTTAGTCACCTAATGCTTGAATACTTATTTAGGTAAAGTAAACTTAAGGTATCATGAGTGTGCCTGGGGTTTCCTGGGCCTACAGTTTCATGTCGAGAACGGTCACCTACTTTCCACATCTAAGGCATTTTGTCTTTTCTGTACCATTTAAGAAGCGGGTGCCTCTCAAGGCGCATGCGTTATTGCAAGTCAGAAAAGTGCTACTTTCCTAGACCCACGCCTTTTCGCGACCGACGGGACTTCTAAAGTGTGTTCGCGCATCCTGCGGAATGCTCACGAAACTTCTTCAGTGCACCCATTACTTAAATTAAGTGGTCACAGAGCACCCCATGTACATATCGCTGCTCTACGCCCGAAATTTGCAAAAATATTTTTGTGTGTTTCTTGGCCTCGGTGGTCGTTTCCCCGCATCAATGACTTTATTCTAGCGATATCGTCGATATGACCCAGCAGCCTTTTATCTGCAGCAACAAACGGATTTGATGACCATATTGCAATATTAAAAATGGCAACCAGAGCAAAGCAGAAACCTGAAGACGTATGTGTTGCAAAGAGCAAATCACGCAGTGCGACTCTATGCCGGTGACAACTGTAGCTTTTGCACTGCTTCCAGGCCCGATGGAAAGAGCGATAACGTTTATTTATAGTCTTGCAGGGCCCTTTAAAAGGATTCTGAAGCACCCTACGCCGACGCTAAGGTGCTGCATGGTCCCTCACTGCAGAGTTGGACTCCCGCAAGCTTTTGTAAATACGATCAGCGGAGTTATCGAGCATCAAAAAAGCACGTATTTGTGCACCCTCCCATTTTTCTCGCCGAGCAGTTCATGGCGCAACGCCGGCTCGAGGGGGTGAGGTGTCTGGTCGTGCGTTAGTCAGCGAGAAACTTCAAAGCCTTCAAAGTTCAAAGCCTTGACTAATTGGCCCGCCACGGCGCGCTACTTCGCCGCCACTTTATTGTCTGAATACAGTCAAAAATCGATCTAATGAAACCCGGTGTTGTAATTTTCCCGATCCATCGAATAAAGTCGGATTCCCCCGCAGGTGCTTATACGGCGCAATTCTTTTATGAACTAGATCTAACGAAATGGATTCAGCGCCATTACCGATTCAACGAAGTATTTCGAAAAACAGACACACTTCAAAAGGAGCAGTTTCTGATGTGCTTCGTCAAAACACCACGGAAATTATTGCACCACGTCAAAAAAAAAAAAAAAAAAAAACTAGGCATGTCGTTTCGCTTTTACGGAGCTCTACGAGATACTCAGCAGTCGAGTGGCCGCATACCACGGCATCCTGGCCAGCACGTTTTCCACAATCTTGAAGGAATATGATGCCATCATATATGCCCCTTTGTCTGGAATTGCGTCGGAGAAAACGAACGTCAGAAGGTCCAGCCCGCACGAGAACTTGGAGGAAGCCCTGCTTACGTGAATCAAGGATATCAGAGCCAAGAACATTCCGCTCAGCGGGGAAGTGGTACTACAAAAAGCGCTGTGTTTCGCGCGCCTGCTGGGGTGCTGCGACTTCAGGGCAAGCACCTTCTGGCTTAATATATTCAACGCGGACATTTAGCGCAATGCTAAATTATCGGCATGCGCCCAGACATGGTAGCTGCTCGGATGCTCCTCCCTTTAGACATCGTACTTAAGGAATCAACTGCTTGTAAAATGATAGTCCCGATTTTAGGAAGTTCTCGATTTAACGAAATATTTCGTGGTTACCGGTGATTTCGGTAGATCGGGTTTTAACTGTACACTGAAACTATGCTTCTCAACTCACAGTATGGCAGCGACATCTGTTGTGCGCGAAAGTAAGTTCTTTAAGTACGCGGTAGTTGCTCACGGCTGCAGTGGAAGAAGCTTAACGGACGCTTATGCATTGCCACAAAGTGTGTGGAAGTACAGTTTTAGAATACTATAAACCTAGACGAATACGGCCGAGTGGAGGCGTAGACAAACCCACCGAGCTTCGGCAAACGGCGCTTTTCTTCACCGTTAGTGCGTCAAAAAGCTGTTCAATAGCAGTAATCACAGCGCCATGATGCGGAAACACTCAGAATAATGGCGATGATTCAAGCGCACAAGAAAGGGTCACAGTTTTTGCTATGAACCAGTGAGCTTCGCTATACGCCACATGTGATACTTGCACAGGTGGAGCTGGCGACGTGGCCTAGCAACTGCTCTAATTCTTGAACTCGCTAAACGCTGTTTCAGAACACCGAGAAGCATACATGCGGTTTAAACATGCCCGCTGCAGGATGGCTCAGTGGCTAAGGCGTTTCGCTGCTAAGCCCATGGACGCGCATTTGATCTCGGCCGCGTGGACGTTTTTTTCTGATGGAGAGGAAAAGCGAAAACGATCAATCATAATTTTTTCGAATCATGAACTCTAGCAGGTCAATCTTTAAACTTCTTTTGGCATTTTACGAACAGTTTTATAAACAGTTTTATGAATCGTTTTACGAGTTTTGGAAATAGTCTATGGCCCGAATCTTTGCAAAGTTTACAGCTGAAGCGTTTCGAGCAATCATCGGAGCTACAAGTATACGCGAAGTGCTTTCCGAAGTGGTTTTGCCTTCACTCGCTATAGTTATGGAAGGCGTGTACATGATCCCCCCTACAAAAGTTCGTACTCTTTCCAATTTTGTCTGTGACTGCATATTTGTGAAATAAAAAAATATTGCCAGTATATAGATATGCCTTCATGCGTAATTCGGTTGCCATTTCTAAACGGCCGGTTTAGTGATTGCACGGACCGGCGAGCTTCGCCGGAGCACGTTACTGACGTTCAAGAGACTTGCATCAGAGAACGATGTGTTCTGCGTTACTCGCAAATTGTTAATTGTAAGTGTTAAATGGGCCGTAAATAGGCTTTTTCCGGATGATAATAGTTGCGGCCCCTAAACCCCTTACTGCTACGCTTTGAAGCGGGTCGATTGGTACAGGACTTCTGAATGGCAGCAGCGCAATGACGCCACAACGGTCACCGCTTTGTTTGTCCCCTCCTGTTGTCCCGGCCTTGCGGTTTTATTATTAAATGAAAGAGTTTGTTCTGCCCATTAATCACATGATAATCTCTGGGGTCATGGGGCCAAAAAACACCTAAGTAGAACAAAACTGAATAAAGCTGACTCTGAGCCTGGATCATCGCGAACTGTGGGGGCTATTGTTGAAGCTAACAACGAATACGAGGAGTTCATAATTTGTTCCATCTATTCAAAGCTCGCTCGATCGTCGGTCACGAGAAGCTCTTGGTCTCCAATAAACCGAGCTCTTCCCTCTACTGCGACATTTTGGTGGAGTGTGCGGGGTATCGAACCCATCTACTTCGGTCTTGAAGACCTGCCTACTTGGATCCCCAGCGCAGTGGACGCAACACCAGTTCACAAGGCGAGCCCAGTTACTGCTAAAACGCTCATTAACCAAGAAATCAATGTAACTTGTGGGTTTCAACCACGAGATTTTAATGTTGGAGACTTCTGAATAAAAGGTGCCGCAATGTAGTTTTCCATATATATGCAGCCTGCATTGTTTTAATCGGATACGAAACACATTCGCTCAAACATGATGTGGTAACTCGCGTCTTGAAACACATGCATTTTTTGGGAATAAACCCCGAACTCAGCCGCTATGTCTTTACCTATGCTTTTCTTCCGCGGAACGGTAAGTAGAATGCTGGATTGAGAATTAATAATACAAATTCATTACGTGCTAACCAATAGTGTCGGTGATGGCATTAAATTTGCTCCATAACACGAAACCCGCGGTCTCTCCGGCGCAATAGAACCACTTGCGAACGCTTTCTTTGGCGGCTTGCAGCCAACGGCCGAATTTCTGAAGATCCTCGTCTTTTATTTTCTCTGAACCTCTTGCTAAGGCTCAGAAAAGATGATCATGTTGGTATGAAATCTCGGCATCATAAGTGTTTCGTAAAGAAGGAGAAAATAGAGGGACTCTGGCCTGGATCTAGCCACCGGGTATTTTTATCTGGTATCGAAAAAGCGGTGTCTTCACCAAGGCCCGTCTTTTATGCTTCCGTACGCGCGTGTGTACTTGAGGGCATTTCGAGGGTGGTAAGTGGGTAAATGGGTGCGTAAGTAAAAAATACTAGTTTTCTTTTTTATATTGAAACTGGTAAAACCTGTCGTACCACCCGGGGTTCCCCGAACCGACTTCGAATTCCACCTATACAGAAATTAGGATGAATGGAACCACAGAAGGACGCTCGGCAAAGAGCCCACCATGGTGGTGCCTTCAAGCCACGATATATATACCTCACACGTTGTTTGCTGCTCCCAGTTTCGTTGCCGACCGCAATTGCCTTCGGCGCCGTCCGGCGGCGGTGACAGCTAAATTCCCACGAAAAGGAAGGGCTTGGGTTCGCGGGGGGCCAGTAGGTGGAATGTCTTTGCTTGAGCTGAAGCATCCGGTATAGGCTATCATAGCATCCTTCTTGCTCCGTTCCGCAGGGCTGAGCTCAGCTCTTACATTCCCCTCAAAACCTTGCCTCTTTTACAGTAGTCCGACCCTTTTCCTTTTGGATTTTTCTCTTGTTTCATGGCTTACATTTCTTGGAAGCCCAGAACCACTGAATGCTTCTATATATGCATGATTTCAGGAAGATTCGCACGCAGCCGGACAGCCGCAGTAATGCTTGGGTTGTAATCTCTGATGTTGTACCGTATTAAAGCCTGTTCTCCCGCGTAAGTAAGGCAGGACTAACCCACTGTGGATCATTTGTCAAGTGCTGACCAGTTACCATCAAAGGCGGTTTAGTGCGGTGAATATGGAACAGTTTTATGCTCCAAGCGGGGTCCTTGATTCCTTCCCACTTCTTCCCTTTTTTATAAACTCTATTTTATGAACAATAAGAAACTTCTTCCCTGCGTTCAAAGCCGCCGTTCCCGCAGGCGTCTTTGGGCAGGAGAGCTATAAACTTTTTATTTGCTAGCCCAACCCCAGCGTAGAGGATTCATTGCAATATTCTCTTTTTTATGGTGTCTAGTGCCTCGCCCCGCCATTCTGGAGTGGCCGAGGGATGCGAAAGCTTTAAAACTAAATAGAAATTTAATATAAAAGCACATTTAGTGGTCTTTGGCGTGGAACTAGACATCATAAATATATTCGCATATGTATATGGCTTTCATCATTCCAGAATAGTCAGTGGGCGGTTCTATTTTCATTAAGACGAAAGCAAATGCATGTTTCGCATGGTGAAGCTACGCTAAGCTTTTTAGTTGCGCCGTTGCGGGAGGATACGGATTAAGTTTCACTACCAGAGGATCTTTACTTGCGTTGAAGTTGTGTTCCGTCCGCATCGGGAGCGCGGCTGGTAAACCGGTTCTCCAACAGGTGAGGTTGCGCTCAGTACGACGAGCGCCTAAGCAGTGAAATCACGCGGCAGCTATTTCTTTATTTAAAAAGCAGACGGTCGTATCACGCGTGCACGACAATGCTTCAGTCTTCACGAGGTTTACTGCAAATTTGTTCTCTTTGCACAAGTGATTAAAAACGTGAGCTTCTCTGCAGATACATCCAATAGCTAAGACAGAAAACTTCGTCGAAAAAAGAATGATTTATCTCTGCAGAAACAACATTAGCAAATAAATAAAAGAGGAGAGGCAGAGGAACAAGACTTGCGGCATGTCACTTGAGGCGCAGTAATTATTGGACTGCTGGCTATTAGCATTGACGTCGTAAATCCGCCCGCGCAAGTAATTTACTAATAGGTCAGAAAAAGGAATGTCCGCGTTCAGAAAAAAGAGTTTCGTAATTAGACAGTGGTAGCTTAGTTCATCAAAAGCCTTGCTCAGGTCAATTTAAACAGTATCGAGCTGTTCTGACAATAAAACAGTTTTTACGTTCATTGCATTAAATACACGAGATTAGTAGTTGTGGAACGGCTGTATAAAAGCCCATGTTCCGGAAAGCAGTGCACCTTTATTATCGAACAGAAAAAAGATTATGGAAAAAGACTCAAACTTGATAAGCCACAAAAAAAATTGGACCCATCTCCCCACGAGGGGGGACTCGAGTAAATGCGTCGCGTAGGGGGTGGGTTCAAGCGAAAGTCAAGCAAAGACGCGCTTGAATGATTTCCGCACCGCGCTCCTCCGCTTTATATACCCGCCACGCGCGTTCGAGGGAGAGGAGCCCGGGGAGAGACGCGCATGCGCACACTTCCGTATACATGCACTCGACCCTCCGCGCCGCTATCGCGCAGCTGTCACGTTGCTCGCACGCCCCTATCACGTGTACAGCACGCCGCTAGCACGTCTCTATCACGCAGCTGGCACGCCGCTAGCACGCCGCTATCACGTGCACACCTGTTACTCAGCACGCCGAGCGCGAGGTACAGGTGCGCATGCGCGCGCAGACGCGCTCCTCACGCACCGCTGCACCTGTTGTTGAGAGCGAGGAGGGTACGGGGGAGAGACGCGCACCTGCGCTTCGCCGCGACGCGCATGCGCAGTGAGCGTGTGGACGCCGCCGCCGACGGTCGAGGGACATCGTGCGACTAAGAAACGCTCCGCGTTTAAAAAATTAGAGCCCTTCTACTCTGTGCAGAAGGATGACCTGCAAAGCTGGACGCAGTACACGGAGTGCACCAAACAAAACACGTTTATCGTAATTTGCGATGAAGCATATTTCCTAGCCAATTAGCTGAATGAACCTCTGAGGGATCCCAGCTTTGTTCTTTCAGATAAACATGGACCTGCCTGTGTCCGTCACGTGTAAGGCCGGGATCAGACTGTTGTCACAACTGTCGTAATAACTTAATGGAATGACGTCATTTCACGTCTCAGCCAATGGAACTGCGTGACATGGCATCTGTTTACGTCCATAAATCGCAATACGGGCTTAGAGTTCGTAATCTGAACATACCCTGACACACAAACCCAATCCGCTCTACCACTAAGGACTCCGGACAGGCACCATTCGGCCATTTAACGTCCGCGTTTAAATCTCGCACCACCACAACGGGCATGCCATCCATCAGTACGGCCATGAAACCTATCGCTGCGCGTGCAAGCCTCCCCTTCTCCCTCCCGCTATTCTCCACTACAAACCTGTACACGCATAAACCAGCAACCCGCCATTTGCGCGTGCTTGGAAGTGACAGACGCTGTCAAAAATATCCCCTGAAAGCCCGCTAAAGAAGTGATATTGGCGCACGCCGGCGTTCAGAGCGCGAAATTTGCTCTTCATCCGCGAGGGATTCGCTGCTACTCCACGAGCTGAACTTGAGCCGGTAACAGCGGTGCCAGCAGCTTTACGTTGTTCTTGCACCCATTGGCGCTTCTGTTTGGGCGAACGCTTCGATTCTTGCTCTTCTGCCTCCAAACGAACCGCATGCATCCGTCCCATAACGATTTAACACCTGGAATCCCTTGAGGTCTATTCTCGCGTACAAACATGTGGCTGACCGTTTTCCTTCCTTCTCGAATTCATCTTACTCTGTGTGTAAGATGTCTCTGTAACACATCTACCCACACCCGAACCATACGATTGAGGACAGCCGACTAACCGCATACAGCCATGTAATTTCGACATCTAAATACCAGCACAACCAACATTTCGTTGGTAGCGGCATGAAGCCTTGCTGTGCGTGCACGCCCCCTTTTTCTACCCGCAAACCGCTCACGCATATACCGGAAACCGGTGATGGCGCATATTTGGCGTGAAAGACGCCGGCGAAAATGTCACTGGGAAGGCCCTCCAAGCCGAAAAAGAAATACGGCTCCAGCCGTCGTTCCAGCTGGGGAAGTTCATCTTCTACCAGTAGGGATTTGCCGCTACTAGGCGAAGTGAATTTCAGGTTTCGGTCATTTTAGGGGCAGCCTTTTGGCAGCCGTTACCAGGGCTTCGCGGGAGCGGCGTCTGTTTATGTCTGAGTAACCGAGTGAGCGAACGCACAGTGACGAAAGAAAGAAAATAGAGAGGAGCGTCTAGCAAAGGGTGAAGTGGAGTACGACACGTACGGCTACGGCGTCATCTCACTCACTGCATTTCCCTCACACATGTTTCATGAACATGCTCGCTGCCTCCTTGTGCGGTGCAAATCTGAACCACGTAATAAATTTCCCGGGAGGTTCAAACACTATTTGCAACATTCTGGCTGGCGGCAGCGGCGCACTGCGAGGTAGCAGCAGAGTAGCGTACGCAGCCGTACTTTCGCGTATCACGCGAACACTTCCTGAGACGCAGCAGAAATTCGCCGTGTCCGAGAAGACTGGATCTCGCGCTGAGCACAAATTTCATATTAGGGAGTGTAGTAATCGCCAGTGCATTTTTTACGCCCCTTCGAGCTTCTGTTTATTTTTCGCAAGAAACTGATAACCGCATACCGACGTTAGCTGCCGACTGCGCAACTTCCCAAAAGGGCATCGGTGGAGGCGAGGGGGAAAATAGTTCTGAAAGAGGTGTCAGCGGTGGTGAGGAGGAGCCCCGGAGCGGCGCTGAGTAAATTGATGACACCGGAATGAAAACTGGGGGGTTAGACATATACTGCTTTGCAGTAAAATGTAACAGGCTATAACAGTTGCTAGAGTAACCATTAGCACCAGTTTTAAACAGAGGATCCACGCGAGTTACCTTCTAGGCCCTTGCGAATGTGGCAGCTAACATTAATCTATTCAATATAGCGGTTAATACACAAATCAACTGCTCTCAATGCGCTTTTATCATTGGACAAGAAACACCATAAGGGCCGCAAGAAAATTAGTTTGACGGCCCTGATGGCTGTGCGAATATCGTCATAACCCAGAGTTAGGACTACACAGAAGAGGAATTTGAAAGGGTGCAATTTCACCCTTTATAAATGCGGTAACTCAGTAGCGACTTTTCTAATTGCGCTGCTTTTCTTGTCTAGAAGGTTCACTGTTTCTGCCGCTTTGCGACTATATTGTGCGAAAACATGCAGCCAGAAGCTCTTCGGGTCATGCGATGCGCTTATTGCAAGCTTGGCTATATCGTTCGACCGATTTCGAGCACAGAGCTCTTTCCACAAGAATCTGTAACGCGCTCTCGGGACTCCAAGTTTCCTGCTGTGCGCTGGGAGCATGTTCACGATCCCAGTCTTTACGCTTCAAAGCCTTTCGCAGTCGGAATAAAACCCAGTTGGGAAATTTTGATTCCATGAAGAACCTATTTTGCTCGAAGTATAAGTAACTCCGTTCTCTCCGAATAACTGTAGACAGTTTGTCATTTTGGTCATCAACTGAAAGAAGCTTTATCATAAGAGACCATGATTTAATGCGTAGCATTCTTTGCCGAGTACCCCCCTCTCCCTACCCCCACCAGGATCGTGTAACGCCCTGCATTTACACAAATGACAGAAGTGACAGCGTCTGTCACTTCTAAGCACGCGCAAATGGCGGGTTGCTGGTTTATGCGTGTACAGGTTTGTAGTGGAGAATAGTGGGAGGGAGGAGGGGAGGCTTGCACGCACAGCTATAGGTTTCATGGCCGTACTGATGGATGGCATGCCCGTTGTGGTGGTGCGAGACATACCTCCGCAAAGTTGGCGCGGCTCACTCAAACTCACAATTTTTTTTTCGAATCACCACTTAATCAAATCAGACTCAATGCTGAGCAGCACATCTGCGCTCACTCAAACTCAAACTCACATTGAGCGCAAAACTCAGAACTCACTTGGACTCAAAACTCAAAATGTATTCAGAACTCAAAATGTACTCAAACTCAATATGTACTCAGAACTCAAAATGTACTCAAACTCAAAATGTACTCAGAACTCAAAATAGACTCAAACTCAAAATGTACTCAGAACTCAAAATGGACTCAAACTCAAAATGTACTCAGAACTCAAAATGGACTCAAACTCAAAGTGTACTCAAACTCAAAATGTGCTCAAACTCAAAATGTACTCAAAATGAACTGAGAACTCGAAATGGGCTGAGAACTCAAAATGAATTCAGAACTGAAATGGCCTCACAACTCTCGTGCTAGGAATTTACTATGGCTCAGATGGACTCTGATTTCATTAGCATGCAGTGTTCTCAAATTCACACGTGGTAAAAATATTACGGGTGCAAATTCGTGAGCTCAAACTCTTGCATTCGGCACGACATGACACCGTAGCTCCTGTGAGGTCGGAAACAATTTTTGTTGCAGATTTAATACAGCTATACCTGCTGCCCATGATGACTAGCGCTGGTTGCAAGCAATTGTACGTATATATTGGATACCAAACTCTTGATGTAGGCTCCGTGTTCGTGTTTATGACAGAGGCGGTCCAGACTCGATGGTGTGCTGGGACCCTGGGTCGAAACAAGCAAGATTGGGCGCGGGGATGTGCGCTCACTGCTCCGTTCATTTATGTCGAAGCTGTTTAGGGTTACGGTTCCGTGCATTCTTGCTCTGCATCCTGAAAAAACGCCTTGCGTCAAAGCGAACTTTCCCCGCGAGTCTCTGAAGCGCGAGGCGTTCATGGATATGCCTTTGCTTTTTTAATGCGTAGCATTCTTTGCCGAGTACCCCCCTCTCCCTACCCCCACCAGGATCGTGTAACGCCCTGCATTTACACAAAAATGCAGAAATCACGAAAGTTCATCCTGTAATAATTATAAAAGCGTACATGGAGACAATTGATCAAACTAAATGTTAAAAAACTAAAAAAATAACAAGAAGAAAAAATAACGAAAATGGCGAACCGTGTCATGGATAGTCTAAGATTGGGTTAAAAATCAGAGATATGTGGCGCTAAAGAATATGGGGTATCAAATTGAGGGTCTCGTGGAGGGAAACCACATGCGACAAACAGAAAAGTGCCCAGTTGTTTGCTGAGGCACTTGTATTAGACTTTATTAGCATTTGCTAGGTGGGATGAGCTCGTAGCTTGGCTCAGCACCACGCTATCGTTGTAAGCACTTACCGCCACCGTACTCAGCTGTTAATTTCCAGCATGCACGCGTGTGCGTGTGCGAGTGCGAGTGCGCGTGCGAGTGCACGTGCGTTTGCGCGTGTGTTTGTGTGCGCGTGTGTGTGTGCGTGTGCGTGTGCGTGCGTGCGTGTGCGTGTGTGTGTGCGTGCGTGTGCGCGTGCGTGTGCGTGTGCGTGTGCGTGCGTGTGTGTGAGTGTGTGCGTGCGTGTGCGTGTGTGCGCGTGTGTGCGTGCGTGCGTGCGTGTTCGTGTGCGTGTGTGTGTAAGTGTGAGTGTGCGAGTGTGTAAGTGTGTGTGTGTGTGTGTTTTGCGTCAGTCATCTGTTCTTTCATTGTGTTTGAGATGTAGTAGTTGGAGAACTGCAAAGCCCGAGTTAATTCTTTTCCTTTACATTGTCATCATGTGCTAGTTTTGATATCTTGCGCTGATTTCTAATTGTAATAAAATCAGTTCGAACGCACACACAAATTGCGCTTGCTTATTTTTCTGAGGTGTTTTCCTTCTGTCGCAATGTCTGTTTATGTCTTGGTGGCTCTGCTGCCTCTGTATCTGCTACACTCTAGCAAGGAGTTAACGTCTCACATGTAATTGGCCAATTCTGGATTCGAGTGCACGTTGGTACATTGTGGGAAGGAAATTACGGACACGAAACGCGGCCGCAAGGCTTATTCATGAACAAATGTGAAATTCGCCTTTCTGATGACCTCTGATGCCCCCTGTTACCTATGGTCGGCCACAATTTCCACAACACCATATGTGTCGAAGGATTTGCTTGTTTGTTGGGACACGGGAAAATGGAGGAAGTAACGTTTGAATGGCAGCTATTAGCAGAGAGTTTTTGAGTGTGGTGATTTAAGTTCGAGAGCTTGGCATGGCTTTGGTTCTTACCCCATGCCATCCTGGCTCGATGATTCAGCAGTTAAACGCCAATATTTTTATTACTATATACCGCATTGATGGACATCTCTGGACAAGCCCTGGCATGTATATAGCACAACTGCCTTACGGGTTGGCAGGGAATTTTGGTTAAACCCTACCCAGCAATTAAAGAAAGATACAATTTGCTATATCCTCATAACTATAATCAGAAAGCATTTTTATATTTGTCCCACGTGATCCCCCTCGACGAGACCTTTAATTTGATACCCAACACACCCTAGCAGGATCATATGAAATTCATACCAGTCAAACTAACCATGACTCTCATAACTGTAACCAGGACGCATTATTTAAATGTCCGACGTGATTCCCCTAACTGAAACCTTCAATTTGACACCCCACATGCTTTAGCGGCCTCACCTTGAATTTAACCCAATCTATGACTCATAATGACTATCTCATGATTAGAACCACGAAGCCTTTTTTATTTGTACCACGTGATTCTCCTCGTCACGACCGTAAATTTGATACCCTACATGCCCTCGGGGTCACTTCGAATTTTAACCCAATATAAGACTCGCCATGACTATCTCATGGTTATAACCAGGAAGCATTTTTTCATTTGTTCCAACGTGATTCCGCTCATCAAGACCATTAATTTGATACCCATTACATCCTAGCGGAATCAATTTTAATGTTAAACCAATCAATGAATAACCATGTCTATCTCATGATATAGCCATACCGCATTTTTGTCCCACGTGATTTCCTCATCGGAACCTTCAATTTGATTCCCCGCACACCCAGTGGTGTCATTGTGAATTTTAACCTAATTTATGACCCACCTTGAGTATGTCATGATAATAATCAGGAAGCACGTGATTACCCTCATCGAGACCTTTAATTTGATAAGCCACACGCCCTAGCGCAATGAACTTAAATTTTAACCGAATCTATGACTAACCATGACTACGTCATTACATAACCATAACTCATTTTGTCCCGAATGATTCCCCATATCGAGACCTTGAATTTGATTCCCCAGATGCCCTCACGGTGTCATTTTGAATTTTAACCCAATCTATCACTCATTATGACTGCCTGATGACTACAATCAGGAAGCATTTTTTTATTTACCCCGCGTGATTCTGTTAATCGGGACCTTTCATTTGATACCTTACACGCCTTAGCGTCATCAGTTTGACATTTCACCCAATCTAATGCGGTCATTATTCTGTGTAAAGGGGCGTTTCCCAGTCAATTCAGCTAATTCATTTGAAACAGCAGAAGGGACAGCCCCCGCCCCCTTTTCCCCCGGCTCTCACCTCTTCCTTTGTGACCCCTAGTATACCAAGCCGTTAACAGTAGCAGGCGAACAACAAGCAAGCAAGCGCCACAGTGTGCTTTCCCACCACCCTTTCCCACCCTCTTAGTGGATCCATCAGGAGGAAAAGTTAAGACAACCCTTTTTTATGACCTCACCAGTCAAGTATCACTCACGCGCCAGCCGCGAAAACTTGGTATACAGCAAGTGCTTAGGGTCATGAAAATTCAACAAGAATGTAAAAAAAATCAGACATCCCCTCCCTCCCAACCGATCACGCGGATCGGAATGGTGCCGTACCCGCAGGTAACCTGAATTCCGACCCCACAGCGACGCATGAAACTTAACAGCCAACCATAGCTGCCTGCAAGGCTACTCATATGTACTCAAACTCAGAATGGACTCAAAACTCGTGTGTATACAGAACTCAAAATGTACTCAAAACTCAAATGTACTCAAACTCAAAATGTACTCAAACTCAAAACGTACTCAGAACTCAAAATGGACTCAAACTCAAAATGTAGTCAGAACTCAAAATGGACTCGAACTCAAAATGTACTCAGAATCAAAATGTACTCAAACTCAAAATGTACTCAGAACTGAAAATGGACTCAAACTCAAAATGTACTCAGAACTCAAAATGGGCTCAAAATCAAAATGTACTCAGAACTCAAAATGGACTGAAATTCAAAATGTACTCAAACTCAAAATGTACTCAGAACTCAAAATGGACTCAAACTCAAAATGTACTCAGAACTCAAAACGGACTCAAACTCAAAATGTACTCAGAACTCAAAATGGAGTCAGCATTCACTAGGTCTCAGGCGTACTCAAACTCAATCGGACTCAAACTCAGTCGGGCTCACTGGGCTCAAACTCACTCAAGCTCAAACTCACCATGCCACACTAGCCTCGCGCTCACTCAAACTCAAACTCACGCGTTAGTTTGAGTCCAAATGAGTCTGAGTGAGTGGACTCATGAGTGAGTTCGCCGACCTCTGATGTTAGACACGTAGAACTGCAACGAAAAATAATCTCCTGTTGAATAACTGTACTCCTGAAGTGCAAAATCTCGTGAACATCGAAATCGCTGTTACACGTACCGCAACGAGACCGGAATTGCTGGTTGAAACTTGTCCGGACAAGCAAGATGTGTGATAACGAATCACCGAAGCCCGTTGCATGAAAACGCGGATGTCTAAGTTATTACCAAACTATTTTCTCGCCTATTTCGAGGCGAAAGCCTTACTTACCTCGGCATACCGACACTCCGGCGCCAAAAAAATGGCCCGGAAATTGAGCGATGAATTATGCACAAAATGGCAGGCGCCTCAAACAAGAAAAAAAAACTGGTCAAAGATTGCTCTTGCGGACGCCAAATTTCGTTGGAAATCCCCTGCAAAGGAAGAAAAACATTTGAGATAAAAAATAGGTAAATTTTGGTCTGGGTGACACTCAAAATCGCGGCGTACGCGGTGAGAGACGGCATGCATCTCCATCTTCACCGGAGCTCGCTGTCGTTAGCTGACTGAAGGTCACACTAACAGCCTTCGACTGTGTGTCGGAGACACTTACTGCGGAATACGAAAGGAAATCTGGCTTGCTAATCCAGATGCAGCGATTAAGCGAGTAGCAAGGTACATGCCCGCTAAATGTCATTTCTGCATGGCGATCTCTACGCTGGCATGTGCCGCGTAAGAGTTGCAGACGGCATAATAAAAAGCTCTCGAAGGGAAAAGATGCGGATGATAATGAGGCACATGCGGTAACTAAACACTAATGTTGATAATGGGGGCACGCTCAGAAATTGGACACTAATGCTTTAGCATTCCCTGCATCATAAGGAGTGCTTTGTTGTCCTGAATATTTTTGTTCTCCAAAACCATAGAAAGAAGCGAAACCTAAGGAGTACCAACTGTTCTGCTCCAGACAAGGTGATCGTAGTAAACTTTGCCGTCAGTTCAGCCTTTGCCAGAGTTATTAACGTCCCCAGTGATTAGGAATTGAGTGGCGGACAGGCATTAACTATATTGTCAGCAGAGGCAAGATAGCGTTGAAATTAATCGTTGTTTGTGCACAGGGCAGCATAAAAGGAGGAAACGCTATATTTGCTTCCGCATAGCTTTCACCCAAACTCATTATTTAGCAGTTTGAAGGTACTGATAAGAATCATAATGTTATTAACTATGATAGTACGAAGACAAAAGAAACAGCAGAATAACAAGATAAATTTCTGATAGCACTTAAATCTGCTTACGTGCTCTTGGCGGTACTTATCAAAGACTCCTTTAGTGCTACATCGTGTTCGTGCATCTTTCTTCGTTTTTCTTTCTTTGTCTTTGTCTCTCCTCCTGTGCTTCCGTCTTGTTGGCGTTTTTGCGCCATCGGCCACGCTCAGCAGTTGCAGAAACAAGCGGAAGACACTTTGCCTCACAAGACGTGCATTTCACTAATATATAAAATGAACACACCCCTTTTATAAATTGTTATTACGTGTACCGTTTCCTGAATAAAGTCGAGATATAAGTCAATAAAGTATGATTGACCAAAGAAAAAAAACACGCACATTTTTTGCAATATCCTGGCAGGGGCGATGGTAGCACAGAGAAGGTGTCGTACATATAGCCGCATTATATGATGGCTGCGGTTGAACCAATTGTTTTGCAGCCATTCGTGGGCTACAAGACCAAATGCAATCTGCTTTAAATTGATATGTCGGTGCAAAACCTGAACACGCAGTGGCACAACGTTCTGAGAACGCGATACCACTTCTTCCCACGCAGACGATACTGCCATTGTTGGTGAAGGAGAAGTCGTCGCTGAAATGACTGACGCGGATGAGGAAGAATTCAAGCTGGTGAGTCACCGCAAAACGCGTACCGTCGGCATACCTGTGGTTGTCTTCCCGACTAAGAGCGACCAGGTCCTCAGAAAGGGGAACTCTATCACCCTCTTCTCAGCGTTCGAGTCTCTGTTGGGCAAGGCCCCACTTCGCAGGAGGTTCACATCTCAGGGTGCCTTGCTTCTCGACGTGGCCACGGAGAAGGAAGTGAATACTCTTCTGAGATGCGATCGGGTCGGGGGAATTCCTGTGTCCGCCCGCCTGCCTCACTCCTACGTACAGAACACGTGTATCATTAAAGGTGTTCCCAAGTAGTACACGGAAGAAGACCTTCTAGGCTTTCTCGGGCCTCAAGGTGTGCTGCACGTGCGAAGGCTTATGCGGCGCGTTGGCTCTTCGGTGGACAACTGGAAAACCACCCCATCTGATGCAGTGGTGCTCTCGTTCGCGAAAAACACGGAACGAGCGACCATGATCAACCTCGGGTTTACAAGGCACGCAACAGCCGATTACACGGAGACCTCTTCCCACTGCTTCAAGTGTCAACGTTTTGCGCACATCGCCAAGTTCTGCCAAGGAGACCAGCGCTGTAAGCGATGGTGAGGCCAGCATGATTTTCATCAATGCAAGGCAAACTTTAGCTGTGCCAACTGCGGTGGCGATCACCCCGCCAGTTTCAGCGGGTGCCCGTTTCGCGTTAGCGCGCTACAGAGGAGGACGGCGTTCATCGAAGGACCAAAATCCCCTCCACCGCCACAGCAGACGCCACCAGATAGGGACAATTTTCCGGCCCTAATTGGACAGGAGTCCATAAAAGCGACGGAAAGCACGAAAAATGCGACCAGTGTGGAGCAACCAAAACCACGGGATCTCCCCACTACACACACTAAACTTTTTACACCCTTTTTGGCCGAAAAGGGTGTAAAAATCTTGTCCCATGGCTAACACCCTTAAAAGGTGTTTTGGCAAAAAAAGGGTGTATGGATGAAAAAAGGGTGTTGAGCTCAACACCTTTAAAAAAGGGTGTTGAGGATGCTCAACACCCTAAAAAAGGGTGTTGAGTCTCACACCCTTTTTTTGAGGTGATAGCATGCGCAGAGGCAATGTCACACGGCGTAGCGCGCAGCATTCAACACAAACAGCCAATACGTACAAGTTACAGTTGGAACACGGGATGCAAGCGGTACAGGGAATGCATACTTACTTAGCAATACATGTGCTGTTCTTGCTTTTATACCCAGCAGAGGAAAGCCCCCAGATGGAGTCGGTGGGCTTGTCGCAAAAAACTTACATTTTAGCGCTAATTTTGGAAGTATGGATTTTACTACGAGAATATACAAATCAACACGCGGATTTGCAAAAACTTTTTAATTACGCGGTAGTTTTTCTGATCCGCAACTTATAGAATTTTATTAAATACCATACAAATCTTCCCTGCCACCTCAACACCTTTCAAAAAGGGTGTTCATTATTTCAACACCCTTTTCCAAGAAGGGTGTAAAGCTACAAATTAGGGTGTTCGAAACTAAAAAAAAGGGCGTAAAGAAAAAAAGGGCGTGAGAAAAGACCGCCAACGAAGAAAAAAGGTGGAGAGACCTTCAATTTTGGAGGCATTTTGTACCTGTTTACACGGGTGGACTGAATATTCTCTACAAGCGGGGGGGGGGGGGGGTTGTAGCTCACGATGTATACAGCAATATGAATTTGCATAATTTATTACCAGTGAAGCTCTTTAAGCTTCAGGACGTAGTTTCGGTGGCATTAGCAAAAAAATACAAAGAAAAAGAACTGGGGCACCTGTAAAGGGTGCACCACCGCAGATAGGTATTATAACAGTGAAGTCGGCTTTCGAGCTTGTTCGAGTGTGAGCACAAGGGGCGTATGCGTATTCGCACCTCTTACTGTACCATTTCAAAGGTACTAGCATTTTTTTATTCTAAAAGGTAAAAAAATTCACGCAGCTTGCAATAGTGGTGCAAGGCTGGAGAAACAGCAACGCTGGGGGCCGACCTACCTTGTTTCTCTCTTGGATCTCCTGGCAATAGGGAGGGGGGGAGGGGGGGGGCACACTGGAACAGCCTTGTAAAATCCGGTTAAACTTGGCCTCATCCCTGAGCGGTCATCCTGGCTTAGCAAGAACAGTGTAAAGCTTAGCAAACATAACAAAACTTAGCAACAGCAGAAGAAACTAGGTCGACCCCCAGCTCCGCTGTTCTTTTTTTGCAACTGAACACCTATTTAACACCGTTTCAACAACCTACAGAAAGCCAAGCGTGTTGCAGTTGGTAAACATCCTTTTCGCCACACGACTACAGTCTTCGTAATTTTGAAGGTTCAAATTGGTGTTTCATGTGCCAAAGCTAAACTTGGGGCATGTGGTGCACCGAATAAGGAAACGAGCGATCATTGCATAAGAGCAATTTTTTTTTGTGTTTGGAAATTTCTTGCGAGTAGAGCAGTATATGAGGGGATGTCTTCTTCTTTACAGTGCTATTATGCATTCGAACATGGCCTTATTTAATGAACAGCTGAACACCTTTTCCACACCCTTTCAACACCCTAAGAAAAACCAAGGGTGTTGCAGTTGATCAACACCCTTTTTTTTCAAACAAAAAGGGCGTAGAGCTAGGAAAAGGGTGTTGAGACTCAAGAAAAAGGGTGTGAAGGCTTCCCAACACCCTTTTTCCACTTACGCTACACCCTTTTTGGCTAAAAGGGTGTAAAAAAGTTTAGTGTGCACCAGCTCCTCGCTATGCACAGTCCCAGCCTCCTGCCGTGCAACGCGGACGTGGTCAATATGCCGAAGTCTTAAGGTAGCGTCATGTAGATCCCAGGAAAGTCAAGGTAGATGACTACTCCAACATTGTGCGAGCTCTCTTCACAGCCCTCTGGTCCCACCTTACTTCTATAGCTCCAAGCTTCTGCAAAACCATCCTTGAGACCCTGCTAAGCCTGTAGCATGTCTTTGGGGTTTTCTGTGACACTGCTCCCACAGTTTAATGCCTCTCCGGAGTCACCCCTTAGTAAAAATCATGGCCCCTAATTCAAGGTATTTTCGGGATGAAGTAAAACGCGCCACTATACAACAATGGAATGCTACAGGACTAAAACCCCAATTGTCTGACTTTCGTCAGTTTCTGTTCATAAATAATTTCCCTATCATCGTTATTTGCGAGTCAGACGCAAATAAAGAGACGAAACTTTCTGGATATGAAACTTTTACCTCATTAACTTTTGGAGTGTCGAGCTAAGTGCTGGTGTTCATCCGAAGAGAGCTCACATATGTTTTACACTCTGTTCAACCACATGATAGTAACCAGTATATATTCCTCATGGTGAAAAAGAAGGGCTTATCGTTAACGCTAATAGCGGTTTATATATCTCCATCCGGGCGCTTTGATTCCAAGAGACTAGAAAAATTATCCCAGACCCCCCTGGACCATGGATTATAATCTGAGACTTCAACGCACACCATGTGCTCTGGGGTAGCCAGAAGAATGATCTAAGAGGTCGAAGACTTGTCTCACTGGTGTCCCGACATGAGCTCTGTTTGTAAATGAGGGCAGCCTAACTTTTCTTCGTGGAGCAACATATTGCAGGTGTCTGGACTTGGAATTGGTCTCCAGAAGTCTGACTGACAGTGTTCAGTGGTTTACAGAATTTGAAACCCATGGGAGCGATCATCTTCCTACACAACTGAAGATTGAGGGCCTTGATAGTTTGCTTCCGGGAAAAATTATCCGGCGGATAGACTGGAAAAGCTTCAAATCCCGCATGGAGGACGTCTGCAGCAAAGGGCTTTTCTCGAGCTTCGCAAACGCCATAACTAGAACTGCGAAGACACAACGCGTTGTATTCGGATACATTAAAAATTTACGGAGTTCGACGAAGCTTTAGAACAACTAAGAGCGATTCGCCGTCGTGCGAAACGGAGATACAGGTGCACAAAGTTCATTCATAACCTTCGGGAGGCCAGACGTACACAAAAGAAAATTCAACGACGTATTGCACAAGTGCAAGCACAACGATGGAAGTCATTCTGCGAAAAACTTGATCCTCGAAAGCCTTTGTCTCAGATCTGGAACACTGTTAGGGGCCTACGAAGCACGACACAGCAACGACGCCCGTTTAGTGCCTTGGCGCTTCATCAGAAACGCCTTGAAGTGGAGGTTGCGGAGGACTTTTGCCTCATAATCGCCCAGGGCCCAGCTTTGCCGAGCCAAGACGATATACGCGTCGCTCCAACATCAAGGGACTCTCGCATGGACCTGCTATTTTCCATGGAAGAGCTAGACGCTACACTATCTCTGTGTCGACGTACACCTTCACCAAGACCAGACGGTGTCACATACGCCGCCCTGTGCCACCTAGGTCAAGAAGCCCGTCACACCCTCCTTTGTCGTATATACCAGTCTTGGCAAGATGGCACGGTCACTTAAAAGTGGAAATCTAACCGTCTGGTTCCAATCCTTAAATCAGGCAAGTACCCGTTGGATCTGGCGTCGTATCACCCTATAGCCCTAGCAAGTTGCTTAGGCAAGTTAATGGAAAGAATGGTTCTGCTCCGCCTGGAGTGGTCTCTTGAACACCACAATATTTCCCCAAACGATATGGCTGGATTCCGGCGAGGCCGTTCTTCCATCGACAATGTTATTGACCTTGTGACATCGGTGCAGCACGAGAAATCGCTCAAACGTATATCTGCAGCGCTGTTTCTCGATATTCAAGGGGCTTACGACAACGTACCACATGACGCCGTTTTCAATAGCCTGGAGGATGCGGGAGTGGGTGGCCAAACGTACAGATGAATTCAAAGTTTTCTATATAGACGATCATTTTTTGTTGAGACCAGCGACAGCACAACCTCCCAATACTACGTTTTCCAGAGCGTCCCGCAAGGCAGTGTTCTTTTCCCGACATTGTTCATCTCACGTTGATCGGACTTCAAAAAGCCATACCAACCACTGTACATCTCTCCATGTATGCTGATGATATTTGCATCTGGGCATCAGAATTTTCACGTTCTCCGGTTCGGGCACGCCTTCAAAAAGCCGCGACCCACACATGCGCGTTCTTGCGTCTACAAGGACTTGAAACACAACTAGAGAAGTGTGCAGTGGTGGTATTTACTCGTAAGACAATGTCGTATTATGGCATCTATTTAAATGGACACCCCATTTATTACGTGAAGAGTCACCGTTTTCTTGGAATCATCATCGATCGGGACTTATCATGGACAGCACAAATCTAATCTCTGAAAAAAAGGCTTACTGAAATTATCCAACTTTTCAAATTTCTGGCTTGAAAGACGTGGGGCGTTTCTATTCGCTCAATGTTACATCTTTACAATGCACTATTTCTCGGTGTTCTACATTACAGCCAGCCCGATCTGTCCAATACAAGCAAAACCAACCTGCGGGGAATTCAGGCGATACAAGCTCGAGGTCTCCGGAAGTGTCTTGGTCTACCGCGTTGCGCCTCAACAATGCCAACCATATGCACCGCAAGAGACCATCCGATAACGACCTACGTGGAAGTGGATGCACTCCGGGCTCACATTAGACATCTGGCTCGGCTGCCTCATCACCACCTTGCATCCTTGCCGTCAACGAGACCACAGGCATCCTTTTCTAAGATAGTCGCCGCTCACTGCGAGAGCCTTCCCTCAGGAAACACACCTGCGGCACGATCATTATCACCCCTTTGGTGCCTCTCGAAGCCAGAAGTGCACCTAACCATCCAGGGAATAACCAAGAAATCGGATGTTCCACCACAAGGTCTCCAACAGCTCTCTATGCACCTTTTACATGAAGCCTACAGAGACCGGATTCATGTCCACACCGATGGCTCGGTAACGAACTCCAGTTCTGCGGGAGCTGTAATTGTGCCAGCCAGATCGCTAGACGTTCAATTCAAGCTGTCCAATTTAACAACGTCAACTGCATCCGAACTCACAGCTATTCGCGAGGCTCTTCTGTACCTAAACCAAGAATTACCACAAAAATTGGCGCTGCTTTGCGACTCCAGGACAGCTCTCCAGTGTCTCCACTCTGCTCTTCGCCGAGGCCCGTACGAACAGCCTGTGGCCGAGATTCGTCAAGAGTATGACTTCCTAGTAAGGCATGGGCACAATATTATTTTTCAATGGCTCCCTAGCCACTGCGGCATTTCTGGGAATGAATGTGCAGACAAAGCGGCTCATCATGCCATGCCCATGGAAGTGCCCAATTGGCCGACATCCCGTTATCACGCCATGATGCGGCAAGGTCACTGCGCTCCATCGCCCGCGAAATAACGCTAACTGTTTGGAATACACCGGAGTTTTCAAACTCCCGCCTGTACTTGTTCGACCCTTACGTGCAGCGCCACTTACCCACTAACATGCCACGCTCGGATGCCACACTACTGTGCCGACTGTGGATTGGAGTTGCTTTCACCAAACCTTACTCATTCACTATCGGCATGACTGACAGCCCTGTTTGTTACGTGTGCGCCACGGACGAGATAATAGAACACCTCTTATGTCACTGTGTTCGGTTTGCAACGCAGAGACTGCACCTGTCAACGGCTTTCCGGAAACTCGACAACCAGCCATTAATCGCGCAAACAGTTTTGTGTCACAGGCGTTGCCCATCACAGTCAGAAAAGGCCACAAAAGCATTACTTCGTTTCTTAAAGGACACAGGCCTGTCTGAACGATTGTAGGGACACTATGTACCATTGTTAATTTGCCATTTGATTAGTTTACTGTTTCAGTTTAGGGTTTATTATCGCCTATTGTTTTGTTTTTGTAGTTATCTTTAATTTTTATTTTCTTGCTCCTGAAGCTCTATTCCCTGTATTTTCAATACCCTTTCTTTCTCTTTAAATCCCTCCTTCCCCACTTCCCATGCGTAGGGTAGCCAATCCGACTGTAACCTGGTTAACCTCCCTGCCTTTCATGCACTGTATTATCCTTCCTTCCTTCACTCGAAAGCAGACGACGGTAAAGTTTTCAATTGCAGCAAATTTACGCAATATTGAGCAGGCGATTATCCGTTTTTTTTTAAGGGCAGCGTCATCTCTAAGCGCACGAAGGAGTTAACCGCCCCGCAGCAGCCGGCTCCTGCTGAGAACGGAAGTCATACTCTATAGAGCAACCTTCTCATTGCTGCCGCCGAGAAGTTTGGGAATTCACGAATATTTATTTAAAACGAATCGTGCCGCTTATCGTGCTTCTTCTCATAAAAGATGGGCGCTATGTGCATAACCTTATGAGAGCTTTTGATAATTAACTTTACCATTACTTAACGAGCGTGTGCATAACATAATCTCAGCTTTTGATAAATAACTTTACCATTACTTAACGAACGTCTGCCCCAAAAAAGTTGCATCTCATGCTTCGCTCTTCAAATTACCGTTTCAGTTTCAAATGCCATAATCAATTATAAGATTCCGCAATGTAACGGGTACAACGATGGACGGAGGTCAGGCGGAACGATGTCATATTCATTGTGGCGCACACTTCCGTGATAGCTATAGCAAAAATTTTAACAAAATTGTGGCTTACACACTCGAGAAGGTGACAGCTAACAAATTATTCTAGGTGACTAAATAATGGAATTTAGTGGCAGCACTTACGTGGCTGCTGCAGGATTTTTATGCTACAGCACTGGTATTAGGCGCTAATAGTATTTAAACACGCCAGCACTCAGGCATAACCCTAGCGTTCGATGGTTATCCTGATGAGCGATTTCATAGCGAGGATTTCGAATTCAACAACAAGAAAGAAAGGGTAGAAAACATATCCCACCGTCATATCTCTTGGCGGTGGCTTTATGTAGTTTTTAGGACGACATGAGGTCTAAGCGGGAAGCTAGCAAATCGTCACTACTTAATCTTCTTTTCCTAATATCTCGCCCAATTGTTTAAACTTCGCTATGAAACTGCACCCGTCTGATTGGGAAACAGCAGCAGCATTTTTAAGTATTGGTGATATTTCGTTTTTATTGTCGTTTTAAACTAGTAATTGTTTTCTCACTGGGCTGATACTTCAACACATCGGACTGGTTCGGAACGTGACTTGGTCGAACCGGAACGAAATGAATTCCCGTGAACCCGAACCGTAACCTAACCGGTATTTTCTCAGTTCGACACACTGCTCAAATTACTGAGCATTCATACACCGCTTCCCATTAAGTATAATTGTTTATATTGATCTTTTCGCGCCCTTTTTTATGCAGGGACACTGAACTGAAGGGGGAATAACTTGCTGGTAACTGAAAGATCGTTCGCAGTTCTTTCTGCTTTGGTTTCACCACAAACGACGTTCCGTTTATGTAGAAATAAATACTGAAAGGTGGCAGTTCTCTCCCCTCCACCCCCGTTGTTTGGCCACGTCAAGAGCCTGTCACCAACCAACCCAAGCGACCGCATATATGCAGGCAGTAAAAGGGACGACGGTTTTCGCGCTCCCCTGCATAAATATTTTGACTACGTTTTTACGACGAAACGAAACTTTCTACCGTGATTTAAATTGAAATCAAACAAATTGAAATCAAACTTATTGAATTCAAACTGTGGTAGTGATGTAGCCTGTTTTTTGCGATGTTTCCTAGCTGGGCCCTTTGACGAACATATCATCAGCACAAGCTCGCACATACATTTATTTTACGACTGCCGACGCTACCCTCACTTTTTTCTTTTTTTGACAACGCATAAACAGACTCCGCCCATCATATTTCAGCCTTCACGATTTGTGACGCTAAAAATCATCGCGCATGAAAATGTAAGCGGTGGCGATACCAGTTCTCCCTCAGGGGGAGTTTTCTGCGTTAACTAAGATCTGCTGCTGAGAGCAGGGGTATATTTGTGTTCATGACACCGTAATCTGCCTACATAGGCCAACCTGTTTTTGCCCTCTCAGCGTCAGTAAACGTTCTGGCATGGTGTTTGCTGCTCCCGTAAGTATTTAAACCATCCTGAGGCGGGATAGAAGCAATCTGGCCGACGTCTGGACGCCACAGCAGGATAAAATAACATAAGTAGCCATGGTGCCCAGGCGTAGTTGTGCTGCACAAAGTTTGTTTTTAAGATTGTTCAAAAAAGAGAGTCTCATCCAGACAGGGAAAAGTGTTGCCTGCTGTAACAGACGCGAACTCAATGACAAAAAACAATTGAAGGACCGAGAAGGGTGGCTAAGAAAAATTCGAAATGAGTAAATATAATTAAGAATTTCAGCGCGCACGAAGTGTCCAAAAGTATACTGTTGAGAAAACATCAGTAATATTGAATGCTACGTTTACACAGTGTTTGAAAGTTTTCCGAAGCCGCACCAAGCCACCAGCTATAATCCACTGGCACGGTTCAGTCGCATGAGGCACCGCTGGAAATTTCATCTGGGCGAAGAATGTCCTCGTGTGCGTATACCGTTCATTTTTATATTGGCAGTGGCTCTTTCGCAGACATTCTTCAGTTGCGTTCGTCGTTCTTCTCTCTTTTCGCTCTCGAACCACGGGGGCTCTCTGTGATCATAAGACCGTGAAGTAGCGTCTCCGAAATTCTAATAACAAGCAACGTTTTTCTTACCAAAACAGTTATTCGTGAAACTTTTCAAAAAATGGAAATCTCAATAAACCAAAGTCAGAGCAACCAATATTGGACTGGTAGGATTTCCTTTTAAGCATCCTTATTTCCCGACATAAGAGTGAAGTAATAATGAAACTGCTCCCGGCCAAGTCCTGTCCGTCTGTGAACAAGACGCCTCGCAACACCGTACCAAGTAAATACATACTACTCCCCTTCACCGCGGGTACACCTGATGTTCACAAGGCTCTCCAAATATTATTACGGGCAATGAAGTTGGCTCACTCTCTGAAACCACGATGGGCAAGTCCCACTATCTCCGGAGAAAACATCTTACGGAATAAGAAGTTCTCAAAGTGCGAAAAATACATCAAAGTGGCTCCGCACTTCAAACCTTCGCCGCTGGCCTTGAAAGACAGAAACAAAATACGTGAAAAGCACTTGAGTACTTTGGAAAGGAGAAACGTTATCATTTGGATGTATAAAGCAGGACCATCGGTGTATAAGGGGAAGTACATCCCACGCTCCGCCGGTTCGCGTAAGCGCTAATTGAGGCTTCCGATTTTTTTCCCTGCTGTACTAGTCTCGCAGAGAGAAATGTCGAGTTTCCCAACTCAGGGACATTACACAGCTATGGGATCGTTCGTTTCTCCCGATCTTATCGCGAGCAGGCGAAGGGGAAAGAAGTTCGTGTACGAGTGCGCTGGAGAGCGCCAGGGGGAGTGTAAAAAAAAAGATAAAGCAAAGAACGCTACGTGGTGTCACGTAGCTAGCGCTTGTACCGCCCATACATCACGTTCTGCGACACCGTGAACGTGACTCCGGCTACTAGTATGATCGGGGTAAAAGAAAGAAATAGGAAGCAATAAACCACCGGAATGAGTATTTGATCACGCGCTTTTTAGATGCCCCGGCCCCAGGGTGTGGCCAGGTGTTTCTATCTCTCTGACGTCTGAATTGTGCTCCTCCTTTAAAAAAAGGAAAAGAAAAATAGGGGAGGAAGTGATGGCCGACATTGAAACGCTCTCAACGTGTTCAGTAGCTAATTGGAGCACACGAATGTTTATTCTGCGCAGCTATGAACATGGCGTCGTAAACTTTCTTTTTCGTTTCGCTTCAAAAATTTTAGGTTACCTCGTTTAGGGGCGCTAGTAAAGCATTTATGAGAAAGAAATACCCAATTCTCGACAGGCTTTTGTGGAATTCAATCACGCTAGAAACACGGACGGAAGCACCATCCTTCATCAGCAGCACAAGATATCTTTCTGGTTTTCGTGTGCTGGCCGATGCTTTTTCTTTTAATGGTGAAGTTCTTGTATTTGTATTTCCTCGTAGCTGAAGGTGGGACCGAAGAAGTCATTTCTCTTATGAAGCGCTAAATCTGAACTTTTTTGTTGCCCTGAACGAAACATATTTAGAACATAACAGCGCAATAACGACGGCAGAGTAGAGAAACGCACGCCTGCACTGGCTGACGGGATTTGTTATTACACCGTGCGTCACATGAAATAAATTTCGGCAATCTTCTCATCGTCTCTTAGGCCAATAGAGGTATTAAGCAAAATAGTAGTAGTAGGAATATTACCTTACCAACTGCATTATGCAGGATGAGGACGCCGACTTTTTCGGATAGGCAATATACTTGATCTGGTGATTTAACTTGGCTGCAGTCGAAGCACCCCTATAATGAATATTAAAACCACGTCACAAATATCATGAATGCGTGCTTGAGTACCAACGAATGTTCCTTTTTTTAATAGAAACACGATAAAACCTTCATTGGTGTAATTTATTTTCTGCAATTCGTTTTTTTAACACACTCTAAATCAGATTTTGGGGGACATTAAATAACAGAAAACCGCGCTATGAGTGCACCGACCGCGTCCATAGCCTTGCGCAAGTCAAGTATTTCAATCTCCAAGTTGAGGTTTTGTTGTCGTACTCACCCGCCTATCTTCTGAACGTTGAAGGCGTAGACTACGCTAGTAAAACTCCGTTAACTCGACGTCATAAATTCGAGAACAAAATTAAGGTAAAAGCTACTTTCCAGGGTAGCGAAATACTAAAATTTTAATTCCCAGGTCGCACATTCTGAAAATGTAATGTGCCCTCAAACCTTGCCCGACGTGTAATTCAATCCGATAATCGAAAATTCAGCGCAACAGGACGATCCTCCCACGACTTTGCGACGACATAGGGTCCGCTTGGGGTCATTTCGACGGCATTACGTTAATATCTCGATGACATTTCGTTAGTAATACGATTATAGCGCTCCCGCTTAACTTAATAATATCTGTGCTATGGTTCTGTTGTTTGGCGCAATATTGGGTTACGTTGAAGAAGTATTTTTTTTAATTTTATTGACCAAGCGTGAACATTAAAAATGAATGTGTAGAGGCACTAGGAGGTCCGCAGGCGGGACCTCCCAGGCGGGTACATGATGATTGTAAAAAAAAAAAAAAGAACGAGTACACATCAAGTAACACTAGCATACAATGTCAGCAAATAAACACTCAGTCTAAAACAGAGAACGACGAATACAAAAACCAAAGAGAAAAAAATATAACAATAGGAAGCACGAACACTAAAAAACAATAATTACAACTCCAATCTATTCGAAAATGGGGATATGAATGCCACATCAACAAAAATACATGATACTACAGTTACAATTCCTTCAAACATAAGGGCTTAATAAGAAACTTTTTAGTTTAGATTTAAAAACGCGAAGTGAATTAGAAGATTTAATATCTGGGGTTAGTGAATTCCAAAGTGAAATGGCGAAGAATTGAATCGTATGTCTACCGTAGTTAGTGTGTATACACGAAGGAAGCAGCGTCATCCTTCCTCCTTTTTGTGTTACGAGCGCAATTCGTTCACGTGCCTTCTCATGGGTCAATCTCTTGCGTAGAGTAGCAAAACTGATCCTACGGCGCTCACGCGCTAGCAGCCTAATGGTGCGTTCTTAAAGACCCAGGCATAAGGGACGGTTTCACAGCTGGCTCTGCTTAGGTTTTGGAAAGCGAAAGCCTGGTGAGACTTGTCAAAGACGTCTTTACAGCTACATTGTAATTGCGTCTCTTTCTTCCCTTTCGGATCTTCGTTTCTTGACACGAATTACTGGCTCCTTTACTGCTACATAGTGTGTGCGTCTCTTCATTTTTGTTTCTGTACCCTTCAGCGCGAATTAATTCAATTCAACAAGCTGACTGCTAACACACGCCACAGCGTCCCCAAATTCAGTGTTCTGCGAGGTTACAGAAATAAGGGTTGGCAGTCAAGAAAACCTCGGAAAGCAAAGGGGAGGATGTGATAGGTCATTGAAACAGATAAAGAATTTGGAAAGAAAGAAAGTAGAGAAAAAATGCCCGCCAGGTGGGATCCGAACCCACGACCTCCAGAATACCTAACATAAATACCCCAGAAAGTGAAGGGGGAAATCGCCCCGCCGGTAGCGTAGTGGCTATCGCACCAGACCGGTATTCTGGAGGTCGTGGGTTCGGATCCCACCTGGCGGGAATTTTTTCTCTACTTTCTTTCTTTCCAAATTCTTTATCTGTTTCAATGACCTATCACATCCATTACTGTCGTAGTATCAACGAGCCCCTCATTTCCTATTCTGATTCGCTATATATATATATATATATATATATATATATATATAGGTTTGGAAAGGAGGGGCTCGTTAGGAAAATACAGAAATGCCGGCAGTCTACAACGCCAAAGAAGGCATAGGGGAATGGTTAGACTATTTTTTACCGTTAGTGCCGTTACATTATTTCTTTATTAATTACGTGAGAAAGAAAGAAAGAAAAACACGGGCCCAGAGTGGGGACCGAACCCAAGCCTTTCGATTAGATCTCGAATGCCTTACCAATTCGGCTATCTGGGCGACTGTGTTTTCCTTCACTTTCTGGGGTATTTATATTTACTACAACTGTATCTGACGCTTGAGGGTGGTAGCCAGCGCATTCGAGATCTAATCGAAAGGCGTGGGTTCGGTCCCCACTGTGGGCGCGTGTTTTTCTTTCTTTTTTTCTTCTGTATATTAAAAAAATGTCTATTTCATTAACCGTAGTGAAAAAGAAAAGAGCCTAACCACACCCCTATGCCTCCTTTGGCGTTGTAGACTGCTGCCCTATCTTTCTGTATTTTCCTCAACGAGCCCCTCATTTTCCTTACTATGTATATATATATATATATATATATATATATATATATATATATATATATATATATAAATATATATATATATATATATATATATATTGTGGGGATCGCGACTTTTACGCGAACCCCTTTTCTGGCTAGCTTCCCGTTGCGGCCGGCGTGCACACGCGCCTCGCTCACGCGACGGGAACCATACGGGAGGGCGCCAGCGACCGGACGGTTTGTTTTCGCCCTGGTGGAAGCGTTGACCCTTTTCCCCTCTGCCTTACCCGAGAACCAGTTCTTCCTCGATACTAGCGCCACCGTAAGGCGAAGTCTGGTGGGACGTAGCATGACGAGGGGACGGGCTCTTGTCTTGGGGATCCGGTAGCGCGCGGACGTTTCGGCGCGCTGGTGCTGACCGGGGGAACGCGCCACAAAGGACGCGTCCGGACGAGCTGGAAGACTGCAACCGCGCTCGCACGAGCAGCGCTCCGCTGCTCCGGTATCGGTGAGTCGAACCATCTCGATCTCTAGCGTTGTTTAATGCCTCGCTCCCAATGTTACCGTTATGGCCTACGATTAGTCTGTATGCAGTGTATTTGATTTGCACTTTGCAATAAATGCTGCCATTGATGTTTTGCCCTCGCCGCCTCCTGCCTTTGTCTGTCTCCGAAACAACGGACCCGTCCGCAGCCGGCGCTCGCAAGGCATGTTTGCTGAGCGCGGATGGCTGCGGGGTGGGAAATCACTAGTGTGTGAAATGTAGAATCCCACATCTGGCGCCCTAACGTGAGGCCTTGTTTGCGGAGACGAGCAGGAGGCACGGCAGCATCCTTTGTTCTGGCGTCGGACGATCCGAGCACAGACAACAGACTTCAGGCCTAACTGATTGGAGCGAGTTATTAGCAGAGGCGAACTTTCCTGAGAGTGAGGCGAATTATTTATTGCTGCTGCGTTTTTAATTTGTTAAGCGCCGAGTTTGCAGCAATCGTGTATATGGCAGGACATCGCTGCCAGTTAACACGTGGTCGCCGAATTTTTGTCGGGACGTTGTTGTTTATGGAAACGGGGGTTTCCGAGTTTGCATCCACGCGAGGCCGGGAGCCCGCGCCGTTGTGTCAGCCCGAAGTGAGTGTGTACGGAAGCTGCAATTTGGGTCCGAGTTTTGTCGACTCCGGGAGTCGAGGCTCTGGGAGCCGTGTGGCCGGGCCACGTGTGCCGCAAAAGGCTAGCTGGTATTGCAGCCTGGCACGGGCGCTCCGATACCGCTGAATGCGGTAGGCGCCGTTCGCTCATAAGCTGCTTGTCTTGCAGCGAGCGAGTAGGACCCTAACAAAGCAGATGTCTCCTCACGGCTGCACGTACGGGCACGTTCAGGGTTTCTTTCGTTTGGTCAGTTTTATTTTGGTGTGTTGTTGGATGCGGGTCGTTTGCCGAAGTGAGTGACCCGAAGGCTTTCACAGCCGGTCCTCCCGGAGAAGGCACGACCTTGGGAACAATGCGAGGGCGCATGGAGCGCTCCCCCTCTTTTGTTGATCGCCTCGCGCGAGAGAAAGGAATCTCTCCCGCCTCAGGAAAGACTGGCTTTGACCCCTCGCTGCTTGAAAAACTGCTTTCCGCAGCGTACTTGTTTTTGTTGTCGCGCCACGCGTGCGACGGGACTGAAGGGGGGCCTCATCCCTCTTCCACTGACGGGGAGAATTACGCGAGGCAAACTTTGCGCCCGCTGATTGTAACGTCGCAGGAACCCTCTTGTTCGGCTCGAGAGACCAAGCTCTGTTCACGTAAACTAAGCGCCAGTGTGCTGAAACGTATTTCAGCATTTTTACGCAAGCGGTGTTCATGTGTGTGAACATAGGGCTGTCGTTGGGAGCAAATACTGTTTCCGCGTTCATGTGTATGAATGAAGTGTTACTGATGCGAGCAAATACTGCTTTCGCATTTGTGTGGTTAAGCATCGCGCCGGGCGGTCGATGCGACCGTGTGTGTTCTTTGTGCCCTGTACCGTAAAGGGTTAGAACAGGTTCTAGCTCTGTGGACATTTCCAGAGCGATTGCATTGCTGACAAACTTAGCAGTTGAACCGTCAGATTGTGTCACGTTGTTGATGCAATCGACTTGATATTCTCCCTACCCTGCACGCTGCAGCGTTAGGACACTTCGGCGTGCTTTGTTGACGTTGACAAGCAGGTAGTTATGCCGATGCCATGGCAATTGTGATATTCGACATCGAACCACGTGATGAATGGGATTAAAGGGCTACTGCAGCCTGTTTGTCCTACCCTATGCATTGTAGGGTTTGGACTATTTATTGGGCTTTGTTGACATTAACAGAGCGATGGCAATGCTGACAACTCGGCAGTTGTCGTTAGGATCGCGCCACAAAGGCGGTGCGATCGGAGAGCTATTTTTTCTGCCGTACACTGAAGGTGCGGGGAGTTTCTTTGTGCAGCGAAGCCACCCCGGCTTGGACCACATGACGGAGCGTGTTTATGCTGCTGTCTACTGTTCCGGGCGAGCTGCCGAGCCTGCTGAAGCGGTGCGGTGCGGCATGCCGCCACCAGCTTGGCTGAGAGAGTCGGCAGTCTCTGGTCGCTCGGCGGCCACGGGCCATCACGGATGTGCCGCCACTTGAGCAACGCTTGCTTGGGTT
Organism: Haemaphysalis longicornis; assembly: GCF_048455015.1. Taxonomy (NCBI): domain Eukaryota; kingdom Metazoa; phylum Arthropoda; class Arachnida; order Ixodida; family Ixodidae; genus Haemaphysalis; species Haemaphysalis longicornis. The sequence goes on from NW_027526203.1 coordinate 270,567,394, forward strand.
GGCTGGTGCGATTCTTCCCGGAGCTACCTGCCTGCAGACATCAGCGGGCGACGACCGGGCCTGCTGGTACACTACCAGCGGTGGCATTGGACGAGTGGAAGCCGGCGTAGGCAACACGATGCAGTGACTAACGATTTAATCGACGAACGACCTTTTCGTCGCCTCTAGTCCTGTAGTCAGCTCTCACCGGCGTACGCAAGGAATTTAGGAGGGAGGGATGTGGGGATCGCGACTTTTACGCGAACCCCTTTTCTGGCTAGCTTCCCGTTGCGGCCGGCGTGCACACGCGCCTCGCTCACGCGACGGGAACCATACGGGAGGGCGCCAGCGACCGGACGGTTTGTTTTCGCCCTGGTGGAAGCGTTGACCCTTTTCCCCTCTGCCTTACCCGAGAACCAGTTCTTCCTCGATACTAGCGCCACCGTAAGGCGAAGTCTGGTGGGACGTAGCATGACGAGGGGACGGGCTCTTGTCTTGGGGATCCGGTAGCGCGCGGACGTTTCGGCGCGCTGGTGCTGACCGGGGGAACGCGCCACAAAGGACGCGTCCGGACGAGCTGGAAGACTGCAACCGCGCTCGCACGAGCAGCGCTCCGCTGCTCCGGTATCGGTGAGTCGAACCATCTCGATCTCTAGCGTTGTTTAATGCCTCGCTCCCAATGTTACCGTTATGGCCTACGATTAGTCTGTATGCAGTACATTTGATTTGCACATTGCAATAAATGCTGCCATTGATGTTTTGCCCTGGCCGCCTCCGTCCTTTGTCTGTCTCCGCAAACAACGGACCCGTCCGCAGCCGGCGCTCGCAAGGCATGTTTGCTGAGCGCGGATGGCTGCGGGGTGGGAAATCAGTAGTGTGTGAAATGTAGAATCCCACAATATATATATATATATATATATATATATATATATATATATATATATATATATATATATATATATATAAAGACAGAAATAAGAAACAGACACAGGTTTTTCCAGGAGAAAACACGCCCGCCCCGGATGGGATCCGAACACACGACTTCCAGAGTACGTGTCTTGTGCGATGACGACTCCGCTAGCAGCGGGGCTGTGCTCCCCGACGCTTTCTCGGGTGTTACGAATCGGCCAGCGCCGCCGTACTTCCCCGCATCACTCCTCGGCTGTGCAGCGAAGCCACTCGTGCGCCTTTGAAAACACGCGCCACCATGTCGGCAACAAGTTGCGACAAGCCGCGTCAGACGCTTTGCTCTCGCGCATTTCAAAACTTCGGCGGCTGCCTGCGAGGCTCGTCTCCACGCTCTTCAAGGACACAGAGGCCCCGTCGTTCGCAACGGAGTCCTCTCTCCCCTCTCTCGGACTCAACGTGCCCGAGGCTATGAACGGCTTGCGAACTCTGGAAAGAGCGTTGCGTGTTTCTGTGACGTTTGTGCGTCTTCCAGCTTGTCTGCGTTTGACCGTTATCGCTTTTGGGTATAAATAGAGCTGCCCAAGCGTTGTAACTCATTCCTGTTAGAGCAGCGAATCGATGTTGTCGCTCTGCTAGAGTCCTGTATTGTAACCTCACCCGTCGGGGCATTGTTCTTTGGCTTCGGCTCACCTCTCGCTATGAAGTAAACAGTTACGTTAGCCTACGGCTTCTGGACTTCTTCACGGCTGCAACAGCGGCTGGCCGCTCGCATCATACACGCTACCACTCGTATGTCGGAGGCCACGGAGCTCGGATCGGGTACCCCCGCCCGGTCGCAACAACTGGTTGGCAGCGGTGGGATGGCAACTTCGTAACACCTGGAGCCAGCGGTGCGAGACCCAACACCACGGACGTCAAGGCGGCTTCGGACTTCGCAGAATTCACGGTGGTCAAGGGTGAGTGCGGGACTTTTCTTCACTGAGTTTTACCAGGCTTCTGAGGATAGCTGGTAGGGCGTGTGTTTTTGTCGCGTGGGTTATTCGCGCAAAACATTTTTGGAGCAGTGGGAAAGCAGTACTCTGGACCGGCCATGAATTTGACTTCGACATGGTAAAAAAGCGCACTAAACGAGGACACAAGAAAGAGGCGGTGACACGGGACGAGCGCTAATTTGAAAGCGTTGAAAAAACCGCAGTTGTTGGAGCTTGCAAAAGAGTTGCGCTTGGATGTCACGGACGCGCTGAGAAAGCCAGAGCTGATACAGGCTATACTCGCTGTTGGGGCTGACGATGAGGAGCTGTCGGAATGCATTGAGATGGTCAATGGCAGGGAGACCGCGAAACGTCAGGCCGCCGAGGCGGAGGCTGAGCGCCAGCGTGAGGAACGCGAGGAAAGAGAACGAGAGGCAGAACGCGAGGAGAAAAAGCGAGAACGACAGCACGAGGAAAAGATGCGATGGTACGACCTCGAGCTCAAGCAAATCCGACGGGAAAGAAAGAGGCTCGAGCGAGAGAGACTCCAACGGGAGAACAAGCACCTAGAGCATGAAATTCAACTCGAGCAGGAAGAAGTGAAGCCCGAGTTAGAATTGTTGCTCGAAAAAGACCTCGTTGTCGAGGAAAGCACCGTGCCAGCGCTGCCAGTAGCAGATGCTCGGGAGCGCGAGTCGGAAGCGACCGTTGCTGCCCGGCAGCGCGTCAAGGTCTTTATATCTTGCTCCGTGGTCAAGGTTGCGGAGAGAGATAACGACGGCGCATTAGCTCAGACTGTCGGCAGAGGGCAGTGCGTGTCCACTGAGTGCGATAATGTGGCGGCGTTTGTTTTGGAAATCTCGGCGGAGTGTTCGGACGGTTCAAATTCGCGGGAGGCCTTGGGAACGGCTACCGGTCTGAACATGAACAATTCGCGAGATAGCGAGGTTTCGCGGGAGTGCGGAAACCATGAGGCTACCGAAAGGCAACACGAGTCCGCCGAAACGGAGGTTGTTCCTTCGGACGGTAGCACGGAAACGAGCGAGGTGGTCGCAAAGCCTGCAGCCGAGGCAGCGAACGGTTTGCACGGTTCAGTTGGGAGTCATGACGATCTCGCCACTGAGCAAGCCGATTCCGTCCTGCCACCAGCTCAGGTAACCAACCTGGAGCAACGGCCAGCCGAGCTCGTAGAGATTCAGGTGTCTAGGGCGGCTGAGCCGTCTTTCGAGACAGGGCAGCCTGGTTGTAGTGTAGTTCTGGCAGTGAGAAAGGAGAACGGCAACACACTTCGGCCTTCGCGTGCCGAGGCTGTTGCTGAAAACGCGAAGGATGACGAGATAGGATCTGTTGGACGTTACGAGGTGTCTAAAGAGCACGTCGTGCCCTTATCACTCCCAGCTGATGCTCCCGACGATAGGCCAGCATCGGCGGAGCTAGTTGAGGTTCCGGTGTCGCCTGTGGCTGAGCCAAAGTTGAGAACCGACCAGCCTAGAGGAGAGAACGTAAACGCG